>NW_018408895.1:995564-1094890 GCF_002113885.1 Mizuhopecten yessoensis
GTGATGACCTTCACTCTGGTGTTGAGTGGTGACCTTCAATCTGGTGTTGAGTGGTGACCTTCACTCAAGTGTTGATTGATGACCTTCACTCTTGTGTTGAGTGGTGACCTTCAATCTGGTGTTGATTGATGACCTTCTTTCTAGTGTTGATTGATGACCTTCACTCTAGTGTTGAGTGATGACCTTCAATCTGGTGGTGACCTTCACTCTAGTGTTGAGTGATGACCTTCACTCTGGTGTTGAGTGGTGAACTTCACTGTAGTTTTGAGTGGGGACCTTCACTCTAGTATTTGGTGATCTTGTTTACTTCTAATGTGGTAGTGTCCTTGACTTCTACTTTGGGTTACCTTTAATTTTGCATTGGGTGCTGACCTTTCAGGGTTTCATCAAGGTATTATTTGAGATGGACCCTGGGTCTAATTTTGGAATATCATTAGCAAAAGCAAGACAATTTCTATATTAAAAGTTAAAAAATTTGAAATGAATACATTATCCAATTGTTTTATCAATTAAAAAGGTCTTATTTGCTACATCTTATATAATTTACCTGGACAAATTGGGGAAAATAGGGCCTGTTTTTAATTGGGAATGAACGTTTGTAACTGTAAAACCCTGCCTTTACTCTTGTATGAGGACAAGTTATTAACAAGAGTTGTTGGAGAACAGCATAGCACGCCTATTGGTGGTAATTGTTGTAAGATAGCAAATATCAATAGAAACACATGTACAGTAAAACCTCGTTATAATGGCCATCATTTTATTTGCCTCCTAGCTTACCACCAACATATTTTCGGGTCCATTGATCATGATTTTGTTTCAGAATTCCTTTGTTTCCAAACCCCTTGATAATGCCAATATTTCTTTGAACAAATGGTGGCAATACAACAAGGTTTTGCTGTACCTTAAGCTGTTATTGGCCCCTAAAATATGAAAATATGGTTCAGCACATTGCTAACACTCCATATAAATACTTCAACCTTATAATAGACAACAGCCTATTGATGGTGGTGATCCAACATTTCACAAAAAAAAAGGGCCAAAATCTTTAACCTCAAGCTTGCCCAAAAACTTAAATAAGTCCAATTAACCAGTTTTGGCCCCTTAAATATGAAAATATGGTTCAGCACATTGCTTACACTCCATATAAAATCCTGATTTAGCCCCCTTATTCTCCAAATAGGCGAGCTAAAAATGTTGGAATCTACATACTGTTATATTGGCAGTGGCATTACAGTACATAGGTGTGGCGCATGTTTCACTTTTTGCTTTGTTTTTATAAACATGTAAATATGACCTTATAAATAACTACGACACTGAGTTTAGGGTGAAACAGACTTTATTGATATTATCGTAACCTCAAGTATAGAATGGTGTAAAGGCACCTCAAACTGACCTAGAACACATCTCTGTTGTACCTGTATCATCTCTGCTGTCGGAATATCTAACAACAAGTGCTTGTTCTCATCTCAGCACAACTGTTCTGTTTATGATATGATGATCTTTCTATTTAATTCAGCATTTTTCAGTTACTGGTCCTGTACAGTAATAAAAATACCTTAAATGTTCCTTTAGTCCTACAGGTCTATACTTAAGGTATACAACAGTATACACAGACTACTGGTATATTGCTTACCTGCTTTTTTGTTAAGAAATTTAAAATGACACACTGATTTCATGGTAGCCATCTTACATGTGTTACAATGATCCAAATAAGTACAAATAACAACACTAAGTCTGGGCAATGAGATGAATTTTTATACCAATTTTGGTTAAAATTGGCCAGGTGGGACTTTGGAATTTTTCAAAAATCTTTATCAATCAAAAGACAAGTGGCCATCTTTAGTTTCAAATCAACAAAAAAATCACAACACAGAAGTTAATTTTTTTGTCAAACCTTATAACCATAGAATGCTTGTACCATATTAGGTTTAAATCTTTTCACCAATACTTGAGTAGCAAGTTTGCCCTGTTAATTATTCCACCCTGTGTTGTATAAGACAATAGTCCAGATAAAATAAAATTTCTAAGTTACTCAAATAAATGAAAAGGAACATTGACTTCAAAGGTTATTTAAACAGAATTGTGAGGTTTTACACCATTACATATACAGTTACACATATTTTCTAGGTTATATTTTTATTTCATGTCTGAAAATCACCAGTTACTCGCAGTTAGAGTCTGACATTATCTAAAATACTATATACTTATGAAAATAGTTATTTTTATACAGGAATATTACGATGGTTTACTTATGTTACTAGTATATCAATGGCTACAAAATATTACATTCCTATATACTTATGGTAAGTTTATAAATTAGAACATTACATTTTTCCCATTGCCAAAAAAGGTATGTATACTTAAATAATCAAATATGGACAACTTTCAAATGTTGCCTTAAGTCATAGCACGGTTAGATGGTACGTATTCCTGGGTATAATTATGTACGTTGTCAGTTACATTTGTCCATTTTCATGAAATATTTTATCGAATATAAATGACAAAGCTATAACGCAGATGTAAAAATACATGAGTATACAAAGGAAAATACTACAAACTAGAACAGTGAGCATTAAAATCATATACAAAATCTTATAAGATGGCAAAAAAAAAGCTTTGATTACATGTAGGACCTGCAAAAACAAAACTCTTAAAACAATATCTTCTATTACAATTGTATATTATGATAAAAGTAAGGCTACACTTGAGGTAAAAATATATGACTTTCAGAGCTCGAGGTAATCAACCAGTTTCTGTAGTGAGGGTGTTTATAGTGACTGTACATGTTTATACAATTTCATAACAGAATCAACTTAATGTCACTTTATAAACATTATTTTTTTGGATTGAATTTCTAAATTGCTGGTAGATACAAAATTTCCTTGATTTTTTACACTCATTGTTTCAACATCAATCCTTTGATATTTTAAAAGGAACATAAGTCTGGATTCAAAAATAAATATTTCATGACATTTTATAAACTAAAAACATTCCAAAGTAAACGAATTGGATACAAGGTAGCATAAAAACTAAAACTAAATGATTTCCTAAAAACAAGCAACAATTTTTCTACTGTATGGATGTAAAATGGCAAGATAAAACCAACTTTCGGAATTTAAATACCAAGTAACTAGAGGCAGCTGTGAAAAAGCTTATTTAAAATCCTAACTATGTTAAAACTTACATAATAATGGTGTGTAATACATACAGTGTGCCCTGTGTAAACTCAGCCAGTGAAACCAGGAACTTCTTAGTACAGTAGTTACTTTTCGCAAGGGTTTTATATATCATTTTACCCATTTCCACAGTCTGAACATCAGTCTGAACATATCAATGAATTCTGTAAACTATTTGTGTGAAAAACATAATAAAATCGGATGTACACTAGAGCTTGCATGCAACATTACCAAAGTTCGACCCCAACAGAGCACAAAACGGTATCCCAGCAGGAACCGTAGCTCAACGTCAATTTTGAAATTTTAGATCCGATATCGGACCATCAAAAATTTTGAAATAAAATAAAATCAATTGGACCTGGAGCTGCAGTTCCCACAGCTGAAAACAGTAGGTAAACATAATGTTCAACTGATAAAGTCATACTCTATAATCTATATTAAATTAACCTTTGTTAACCAAAATTCTGTCCATTCTGACAAAAAAGTCTTGGAAACACTAGTGGTAAAACTAACAGATTTTATCCTTAAACTTACTTGACTATGAACTGGCAGTAAATGTAGGACAGAAACCGAAAGAAGTCACAAACAGTCACAAAATCTTTTGAGCACTGCTTGCATTGTTTGACTAGATATTTACAGAAAGCACCAAGCATTTACATTTATAACACAGTAACGAAAGATTTCTTTTTTTATTGCACCATTAGGTAGCTTTATAGCCTTAGATGCAGCTTTATAACAGGTGATGGACACCCTGTGGATCTCCTGCCTTTCACCTGTATTATTATAGAAACCAATTACCATTCCATCATTACCTGCAACTAAAGCAGAGGACCTACTTTATTCCTCAGGAGATAAGTCAAACCTGTTGTATTTGTTGGAAAGTAGGTTTGACCTACTGTATTCCTCAGGAAACAAGTCAAACCTGTTGTATTTGTTGGAAAGAAGGTCAAACTTACTGTATTCCTCAGGAAACGAGTCAAACCTGTTGTATTTGTTGGAAAGTAGGTCAAACCTACTGTATTCCTCAGGAAACAAGACAAACCTGTTATATTTGTTGGAAAGTAGGTCAAACCTACTGTATTCCTCAGGAAACAAGACAAACCTGTTATATTTGTTGGAAAGTAGGTCAAACCTACTGTATTCCTCAGGAAACAAGTCGAACCTGTTGTATTTGTTTGAAAGTAGGTAAAGCCTACTGTATTCCTCAGGAAACAAGTCAAACCAGTTGTATTTGTTTGAAATTAGGTCAAACTTACTGTATTCCTCAGGAAACAAGTCAAACCTGTTGTATTTGTTGGAAAGTAGGTCAAACCTACTGTATCCCTCAGGAAACAAGTCAAACCTGTTGTATTTGTTGGAAAGTAGGTCAAACCTACTGTTTTCCTCAGAAAACAAGTCAAACCAGTTGTATTTGTTGGAAAGTAGGTCAAACCTACTGTATTCCTTAGGTTATAATTTCATACACTGTTTAAAAAAAAACATGCATGCAATTTTGTCACCTGTTCCACTGGTATTGTTGGTTATTTTCTGATACTGGTATTTATAAAGTATTGTGGTTTATTTCTTACAGAGAAATGAATCTCATCAGGTTCATTTACATAAAATTTAGGATAAGGAAGCTCTCGCCATGGAAGATAGTTTTGGATTGATCATGAGTGCCATATTATTAGTGGTTTAGGAAGCCAAGATACAAAAGTGACAAAAACAATTACAACTTAATGTATATGATCTAATATGAGGGCTATATATAGTAATTACAACAATATACTTACGGTATGTGAGTAACATATATAAACATTTAACAACATACATTACTTGTATACACCGGTAACTTATCATTGAAGAATGTTAACTGTCAAACTCAATATAAAGTCATGCACTTTTTAATGCATCCTTGATTCAATGACTTCTCCTTAAAAAAGAGAGAACAAATCTCCTCATCAGTGATAATTTGTATGTTATGATACATGTACAGAAACGATAACACATAACACAACCAGTTAGTTATACATCACAGTTATATAACGTCAACATCCGGGGTAACAAGTATTATAATACCCCCACAGTACTGTCCCATCCCTACACCAACCATTAAAGCATGGACACTCCCCCCACCCCCCATAAAAACAAATCTACCATCAACACAATGACCATAATACATTAACATAAATATTACAGATTTTATCTGCTACCCTACAATTTTAATTTGTATGTGTCGGAGTTACCACCATTTAGCCATCTTTTGGATAAGAGATGCAGTAAAGTAGCATACAGATATACATGTAGCCATAAACTTACAGATATTACACTGAACCTGTACATTTTACACTGAACCTATAAATATTACACTGAACCTATAAATATTACACTGAACCTACAGACCATGCAGCACTCCTCGCACATTTGATCTACATGAATTTATATATAATTCACATTTATAGTTTTTGGGATACTTTACCAGGGAACTGTTGTTTTTTTATGATTTTATCATGTTGATACTATCAGTGTTTCTATTTCTAATAACACCTTTCTCGCACAGGTGTTAATCTCTGAAGATATCCAGTAAAATTAATATCATACATCCCCTATACATGTAATAAAATTCTAATATGTATCTGTTTGTTATTATACTTAAATTTAAGCAACTATGGAGCCAGACCAATCATCTGTATACCAGTTACACCACTGACAGTAAAAAGACAACTTGGATGCATTTTGGCCAGGGAATAAATAACAAGGTATAAAGTTTGACATTTATACACAGTTCTGGCACGAACAAAGGGCAAGTCACAGGCATCAATACTGCTCCAACACGATCAAATGAACACTATACATCAACTCTGGCTCAAGGAATATCATACATGATTTTGTCTGGAAGTGTCTTTAAACAATAATTTGCATACTTGTACTGTGTATATACAATGAATGATAATACTGGTGTGTGTATATAATATACGAGACATTTACAATGATGAACAACGCTAAAACAATGACCAGCAAGCCTACTTAACTCGGACTCAGGGGAGTTGAATGCCTTTCCTCACTCCAAATACCCGTCCTAACCTGACAAACCTCACTCCAAATACCCCTCCTAACCTGACAAACCTTACTTCAAATACCCCTCCTAACCTGACAAACCTCACTCCTAATTGTCCTAACCTGACAAACCTCACTCCAAATATCCCTCCTAACCTGACAAACCTCACTCCAAATACCCCTCCTAACCTGACAAACCTCACTCCAAATACCCCTCCTAACCTGACAAACCTCACTCCAAATACCCCTCCTAACCTGAAAAACCTCACTCCAAATACCCCACCTAACCTGACAAGTCAAACATCTCTTTTAAGTTGGACTTGGATTAGTGGAATACCCCTCCTTGCTTGGAAGAATCAAATACCTTTCCCAAGTCAGACTTTGATGAGTCAAATAATCCTCTTTAATTAGACTACTTCGCTCTGTCGAGTCAAATACTTGTTTTACTTCGCTCTGTTGAGTCAAACACTTGTCTTACTTCGCTCTGTTGAGTCAAATACTTGTCCTACTTTGCTCTGTTGAGTCAAATACTTGTCCTACTTGGTTCTGTTGAGTCAAACACTTGTCTTACTTCGCTCTGTTGAGTCAAATACTTGTCCTACTTGGTTCTGTTGAGTCAAATACTTGTCCTACTTTGCTCTATTGCATCAAACACTTGTCCTTCTTCGCTCTGTTGAGTCAAACACTTGTCCTTCTTGGCTCTGTTGAGTCAAATACTTGTCCTACTTCGCTCTGTTGAGTCAAATACTTGTCCTACTTTGCTCTATTGCATCAAACACTTGTCCTACTTTGCTCTGTTGAGTCAAACACTTGTCCTACTTCGCTCTGTTGAGTCAAATATCATTATAAGCATCATAAGTCAGACTCTGATGAGTCAAATACCCATCCTAACTTTGACTCGGACTCTAACTTGAACATGTGATTTTTTTCCAAAGCTTCATTGTCCTTAACAATTTATTATTAATTTCCCTAAACAACTGAAACATCCATGAAACTGTGATTTAATGCTGGATCTAAAATATTGGCCAGGTAAAGACACCTATATTTACCACACAAATTGTGATGATTGTTTATACATATTCATAAGAGAGGGTCATTAGACTCCAGTAACGAAGGGAAGGTCCGAAAACTCTCCCCAGAGCTGACAAGTCAGAGTTAAGCAGGTTTACAGGACTTACAAACCATATCAGTGTTACCTCACAAGAGTCAGTAACATGACAATACCCTAGTGTATAAATGACAGCCACGGTACATTGTTCAAACACAGATTTGTTATAGTTGCATTAATATCTTAATAATAAACAAGAATAAAATATAAAGAAAAAGAAGCACCCTGACACCTACATATTGTATGGTAAACATGACACTCCTCAAGTCCATTTTGGATCAGTCATCAGTCTAAATGTGACATATTTTCACATGATCAATCAAAAGAATGATTTGTATAAAACCAATTTTGACATTTTGATGTACACATACTTGTAACAGACAGGCATATTCATAATTCATATAATTCAAAACTCTTCAATACAACAGAAACACAATAATCTAAATCATTTTGAGCAACAAGTGCCTTTTCAATTGTTGAATAAAATGAAATTATTTGAGTTAAAGATTCTTATTTGCAAAAAAATGATTGAGTTCTAAAAAGCACCTGAGCATTCATCAATACAAGATCAATGTGATAAAAGCCAGACCCCACTTAGCTGTGTTTGGTACAGTATCTAGTTAATAAGGATCTTGTTTTAACCAAATCATTATAAGATTATTCTCTACAAGACAGAACAAGAATGGTGATTTTGTCAAGGTGGTTAGAACATCTGCCTTTAAACATTTTTTTCATAACTGGACATTAAAAAGGGATCTTAGTCAAAACGTTTTCTATCTATCAAGTCAAAAATATTATTCGCAAAAAAGACCCATCTCCAAAACATACAATATTGCTATCGAGTACTTTCAACCACTGAAATAAAAGGTGTGAGGTCGTGTAATAGTAGGAAAGTTGGCCAATAGGAGCAAGAGTATTGAGCAATATAATATAAACATAACAGTATAAACACAATGAGTAATTACAAATGATATTCTCATGCAAAATTATAAAGATACATGTACCACTTCACACATCCTAAAGTGTGTACCAATTATATGTGTACTACCGTATTTATCCTGCAATAAGCCCATCTCCGGTAATAAGCAAACCCATATCTATTGCATTTCAGTTGAAATGCCAATAAAAATATGTCACTGTCCTGTAATAAGCACCCCCCTACCCCCACCAAATCTCCCAATACCCCCTACTTTGAGTCAAAGATTTGGTTTCCTATGTGTTTGCCCCCTGGGCCTATTGCAGGATAACTTTGGTACCATACCTGTGCGCTACAGTAAGCATAAGTATACTGCTTGCTGTACTGGAAGTGCAATAACAGTAAGGCATATAAAACTGATGTTAATGTATTACAAGCTATTTCAAACTTTTTAAAATAAAACCTTGAACAATTTTCTCTCTAAAAATATAACAATTTCCTCTTTTTCAGGTCAGAATATTTTAAACCTGCTTGGAAATATATGCATGACACTAATTTCTTCCACTTACAGGTATACAAATATGAAGATCTCGGGAACAAAATTCCTTGCAACATACTTTTATGCACGTTCTATGTTAACTTCAATCAAACTTCTGCTTTGATCACAAGGTTAACTGATGAAAGAGAAATTCACTAAAAAAAATAATACAATATTTAAGTATTTTTGTTTTTTGATATCTGAACAAAAACATATATTTTTTTGCCAATTATTGTTATTGCATGAGAAATATTCTTATCTAAATAGTTCACACAAAAATTCTCTAGGTACAACTGAGTGACCTGCTGTGATTTAATATATTAACATAATACTGCTGAAAATCTATTATCACATACACACATAACTCTACATAACAAAGAAGATTGCATTCAAGCACCATATAATTCATGAAGACAGTATTTGAAAAAATAATCTCAAACTCATAAAAATTAATTAAAAACAGCATCATACATGTATATGGAAGTATTTTAAAGCCATTTCAGGCAATCAAGTTTGACTAACATTTTTAAATCCTGAACATTAATGTGCCTCCATTACGCACGATACTATGTTTTTACAATCGGAACACTTCATCATCAAGTCATTTATTAGGGTTAGTTCCAGAATGACCAATTCATCAATTAACACCAAAACATTTATAGCATATATGCCTGGCAGATTTCTTACAAATCCTTTAGAACTTAAAATATTGACCTTAAAGACATATTACCTCAAAACTAACAAAAAAGAGGTTTCAATATAACACATACATTTTTATCTGAAATAATAGTATTTATAAAGCATACAATCAAAAAACATTCACAATAATTTGCATTGAACTCATTTTTTTTGCATTGAAAAAAAAAAGATACCAATATGTTGTACATGTTTGTAATAAGTGTGTAGTAAATATTGTTTGTAATATATGTGTGTACTGCATGTTGTAATACAATGTATATGTACCCTAATCCATGTTTTTAATATACAATGTACAAGTATCATACAATCTGAAGTGATACAACTTATATATATACAGTGTGTATTATACAATGTGGAGTACCTACAGGTTACATTTCTATGTATATAAATGTACTTTACAGTGTGTAGCTAAGTATGTGGAGCATGTTCTCAAATCTAAGTACAGGTACAGGGAAAAGCTAGGCGTAGATATGGAGAAATTCCAAATTGTGGTAGCAAGACTTCTTAATCTATTAATACACGACAAAGCTTATATTAGCAGGTGGATGTATTACTTAAGTTATAAACACTCCTATATACTTTCTTTTGTTACTATTCTCTCCCACACTTGATTTGATACTAAAAATCCTGACCCTTTTCAATATGAAAGAACAACAAATGATGTAAGTATATATAAACAGAATGTATGTGTCAGTGGTAATCTCTTTACCTATCAATTTACATCAGGGAACAGCTTCATACAAAATCTCAACACTTACTCAACTTACAATTACTGGTAATCTTTGTTCAATTCCTGCGTTATCTCCCCTCATATTTTAAATCTTTCAGATAATTTGAAGCTTTTGGTTCTATGATACAAATGGTTAAGTTAATTCTAATTCTAATAGGATATCTGAAATAGGTTCCCCTACGTGTTATATACACGTATTATATGACAAATGGGTTAATGACAAATACGTTTGCAGTATCCTAATTGATCAGAAGAAAAATATGAG
The DNA here is from genome assembly GCF_002113885.1 of Mizuhopecten yessoensis. Taxonomy (NCBI): domain Eukaryota; kingdom Metazoa; phylum Mollusca; class Bivalvia; order Pectinida; family Pectinidae; genus Mizuhopecten; species Mizuhopecten yessoensis. The sequence continues at coordinate 1,006,033 of NW_018408895.1, forward strand.
AAAGAAATTTGGTTCTAAATTTTGTTATGAACTATTCTTATTTTAATTAGACATTTCTTTCTTAGAGACGAACACTAATGAAAACACAAAAGGCAACATCACATAAACTATGAGACAAAAAAAAAATGACTAGATATTTGTATGCTAATTGGTTTAGTGAAATTGAAAATGCAATTATGAAAATAAATCCCCTGAATTCCTTATTAAGAAATTTGGTGTACATTTTAACACGATAAGACTTCATCAGATTCAAACATTGGTACACATATGAAATACTTATTGACGAGTTCAGCATCCAAAACACAGGGCATGTAAATACAGGAGACATACATTACAGCCTGGCAAATTAACACCATTTAGTATACCGCCTCTATCCCAGGTCAGACTCTATGTATATACTAACGTATGAGTCTAAGCTGTCTGCAAAATTAAAACCCAATGTGAGAATAAAGCTACCAGTATAGCAATGTAAGATAATCTCCCAGTTATTTAGTACAAAAGGAATACACGTTTGAGATATGGTGAAGATGGACCAGTGTATGACTACCAAGTATATGTATAATTTATTCCAAAAAAAATGACACAAGAATACCATTATTTAAGAATCGAGAGGTATATTTTTAGAGATGTAATTTTTTATGCTATACATGTTTTAGACTAAATTTGCTGCTGCAATTTTTCTATAGGATAAAATCTATACATATATAACAACTTATATAAAGTATCTTGAACTATAAAAATCTATAAGGATCAACATTACTGGGAAAAAAAGCTGACAATCATAATTGATTACAGTTTAAGTATTGCATTTATTTAAAAAATTGCCAACAACGTTAAAATGATCATTTGCATTGTATTTATATAAGTATTTGTTAAAGAGACAATTAAATAAAACGATCAATTTGTAGAAGTCAACAATTAACAGAATTGACTTATCTAACTTTCTTTATTACACAGGGAGACACTATAAACATCCCTACATGTTATACCTTATCAACATTAAAAACTTCCTATTTTGATACGTGTTTTATGTGCTATAGGACCTCCACCTCTTTAACACATTATACAATTAGTATTTTACATAACGATACAGACTGGCTTATCAAGTGGTAAATTATGTATAATTAGGACGTTTACATACCTAAATATTACAAAAAAGTAATAATGCTTCTTGAAGACACATCTTCAATATTAATATAAAAAAATAAGTTTACATGTATTGATCTTATAACTGGTCTAAATTGCATTGATTAATAAAACTTCCTGGAATGGAAATAATCAAAAAGTTTTTAGATATTAAAGGATCGAATATTTTGGAAGAATAAATACCTGGAAAAATAATGAAGAAATAAAAAAAAAAGTTTTATTTAATTTTACATCAAACCTATATGCAAGACTAGCTCATTTTTTTCTATATGTAGCAATTCATCAATTAAATTTAAGCAATGAAACTTAACTATGTTTGATATAATAGACATTATTATATGGTTGAAAATTTCTCGCAATCACATTGGCCGGATCCTTTACACGTGACCAGTCCTCAAAAACTCATGTAGACCGGATATCCGGTGAATATCGATTTTTTTTAAATCTGTCAGACGACAACAGAAGATGGCTGCTGACGAAAGTTCGTCTCCGTTACATCTGAAAATTTCCAAAAATTCCAAAAACTACTCGAAGATAAAGATGCTGTTAACACAAAAAAAAGCCACCGAACACGCAGTGGGTGTCCTCCATGGAAAAGAACCTTGACAATGTCTTCGAAAGCTACGATGCCGAACTGTTAATTGGTTTCAACCATAGCTAAATTTTACACGGAGGCTCGTTCCAGTAAAGGTTAATGATACAAAATTTTATTGTTGAAGCATATATAAAACAGTTATGGGCTTTTGTGCTGGTAAATATGATGTAATATGAACCTGATGATATCGCCTCTGTCAATATCACTTTGTCAGGTTCATATCTCATCATATTCACCAGCATAAAAGTCTATAATTGTATAGTGTTGTTGATGTCCAATGAGAGTATATAACTATGACATGATGATTTTGCTTATAAATGGAATGTCCTATCAAGTATGTGGTTGTATGTTATGTTTCTACAGTAAACAATGACGCTTACATTCATGTTTCTATATATAGATGCCTTGTATCTATTGTTCGCTTTCCAGGCTGTGAAAAATGTCCCTTTGATTCTAAATACCCTTGTAGTTATCTACAAACAATGATAGACTATAACAAAATATTTACCACAAGTATCTGTTACTATAATCCTAGTTTAAATATCAATATGTGGAGATAAGACAAGTGTACATAGCATGACAAAGGCTTTGTCCTACTTAAGTAGTGTACTGAATATAAGTGGTAAGCTATGAACATATATACCAGTAATGTTGGTTCAGTGCTATCCAATCAACCTTCCATAAAACCAGCCTTAGACACGTCCTGAGAGACAGTTTTACAGTGACGTTTATGGGTTACCTCAAACCCTTTGCATTTGCTTCATTTCTTTACTTTCCTGTCAAAATCATTGACATGTGTACAAATCCTCTCTTCCTGTCCAAACCCCAACAGGTCCTAACTAAGGAGTTCAGTAGTGATGCCTCATTTCCTGAGGGTGCCTCCTAACGATGCTTGTCGGGCTAACATGATGGCAGGACGTAGGTACTGACGAAGGTACTCTATACTTAGTGGCTGTTTGGACACCATTTCTTCTATAGGCTGTTTCTCTGACATCATTCTGGATCCATTGAAGTCCATCTAAGCTCAACGAGAACACAGTAAATCATGTACATTATCATATTGAAGACCATCTAAGCTCAACGAGAACACAGTAAATCATGTACATTATCACATTGAAGTCCATCTAAGCTCAACGAGAACACAATAAATCATGTACATTATCACATTGAAGTCCATCTAAGCTCAACGAGAACACAGTAAATCATGTACATTATCATATTGAAGTCAATCTAAGCTCAACGAGAACACAGTAAATCATGTATGTTATCACATTGAAGTACAACTAAGCTCAACGAGAACACAGTAAATCATGTATGTTATCACATTGAAGTACAACTGAGCTCAACGACAACAGTTTATCACATTGATATACATGTACTTGTATGTGGTAAAAAAACTGAGACAATGCTAAGATTCAAACCAGTGCCTAAAAGCTTATCACAGCAAAGTACCTCATAACTTTACAATTCCTGGTTTACAAAAGTGTTCAAAACCTGATGTATATATGTCAGAATCTTACCTGCATCACATAGGTTGCCATGGAGTACAACTTGTTGTCTCTAGTAACAGGCTCTATGATCCAACCACTAGGCAGCATCTGGAAATAAATTGTGAGTCAACATTAATTTTATGTTTGTTCCTAAAGAAAGGTAACTCTATGGACGTACATGCTACAGAGTTGTGTTTATGTGTTTTGGCCACAGTCAGCAGTATAAGGATCAAGGCGTAGAGAAAGTTTTGTTTTGCCCAACAAACTCCTTTCAGAAGAAAAAAATGTGAACAATCTCCTGGATGCTGGAGACATTCCCTGAAGTATATATTTTCTGTTATAAAAGTATATGCTCCAAACTTATCTTAACCCTCTATGGTTAGATAACTAACCTGGACCCTCCCTGAAAGGCAATATTTTCCAGGAATCTGTCAGTACCACTGGGTATTGGGTACTGGTAGATTACTTGCCTGGACTCTCTCTGGTAGGTAATATTTTCCAGGACTTTGTAAGTACCACTGGGCATTGGGTACTGGTAGATTACTTGCCTGGACCCTCTCTGGTAGGTAATATTTTCCAGGACTTTGTAAGTACCACTGGGTATTGGGTACTGGTAGATTACTTGCCTGGACCCTCTCTAGTAGGTAATATTTTCCAGGACTTTGTAAGTAGCACTGGGTATGGGAACTGGTAGGTTACTTGCCTGAATTCTCTCTGGTAGGTAATATTTTCAAGGACTGTCAGTACCACTGGGTATTGGGTACTGGTAGGTTACTTACCTGGACCCTCTCTGTACTGCTGGGTACTGGTAGGTTACTTACTTGAACCCTCTCTGTAACGCTGGGCACTGGTAGGTTACTTACTTGAACCCCCTCTGTAACGCTGGGCACTGGTAGATAACTTACTTGAACCCCCTCTGTAACGCTGGGTACTGGTAGGTTACTTACCTGAACCCCTTCTGTAACGCTGGGCACTGGTAGGTTACATACCTGAACCCTCTCTGTACCGCTGGGTACTGGTAGGTTACTTACCTGAACCCCCTCTGTAATACTGGGTACTGGTAGGTTACTTACCTGAACCCCTCTGTACTGCTGGGTACTGGTAGGTTACTTACCTGAACCCCCTCTGTAATGCTGGGTACTGGTAGGTTACTTACCTGAACCCTTTCTGTACTGCTGGGTACTGGTAGGTTACTTACCTTAACCCTCTCTGTACTGCTGGGTACTGGGAGGTTACTTACCTGAACCCTCTCTGTACTGCTGGGACTGGTAGGTTACCTACCTGAACCCTCTCTGTACCGCTGGGTACTGGTAGGTTACTTACCTTAACCCTCTCTGTACTGCTGGGTACTGGTAGGTTACTTCCCTGAACCCTCTCTGTAACGCTGGGCACTGGTAGGTTACTTACCTGAACCCTCTCTGTACTGCTGGGTACTGGTAGGTTACTTACCTGAACCCACTCTGTACCGCTGGGTACTGGTAGGTTACTTACCTTAACCCTCTCTGTACTGCTGGGTACTGGTAGATTACTTACCTGAACCCTCTCTGTAACGCTGCGCACTGGTAGGTTACTTACCTCAACCCTATCTGTACTGCTGGGCACTGGAAGGTTACTTACCTGAACCCCCTCTGTACTGCTGGGTACTGGTAGGTTACTTACCTGAGCCCCCTCTGTACTGCTGGGTACTGGTAGGTTACTTACCTGAACCCTCTCTGTACTGCTGGGACTGGTAGGTTACCTACCTGAACCCTCTCTGTACCGCTGGGTACTGGTAGGTTACTTACCTGAACCCCCTCTGTACTGCTGGGTACTGGTAGGTTACTTCCCTGAACCCTCTCTGTACTGCTGGGACTGGTAAGTTACCTACCTGAACCCTCTCTGTACCGCTGGGCCCTGGTAGGTTACTTACTTGAACCCTCTCTGTACTGCTGGGTACTGGTAGGTTACTTACCTGAACCCTCTCTGTACTGCTGGGTACTGGTGGGTTACTTACCTGAACCCTCTCTGTACCGCTGGGCACTGGTAGGCCATTGTCTACGGACTGCATGGCTATCACATATTTCTCTCCATCCATCCTCTCGTTTTGGAGGACACAGAAATCAAAACATTCCTTCTTAAACCTGTAGACAAGCTCATGGTAAAAATAAACTGCAACAAAAAAATAATACACCTGCAACATTTAATTTTCAACCATACATACATCACAGGGTCATTTGGGGAAGATAACTAAGTAGCCCTTTTTATCTTCATTCTTAAGCTCTCAATACCATCTTAAAATTACTTTGACAATGTGATGATTTTTTGGATTAAAAACATGAGTACCCGGTATAACTTTATATTTTTACCAAAAATCAATCTGGATGTGCATGTTCCATAGAATTTATGCTATGGAAATTAAAAACAAATCTTACCAATTTTGGCTTTATCTGTGATACTGCTTAAGACATCAACTTTCTACAAATATAAGAAAGAAAAATATTCATCTTTCATTAATTGCAAAATCATAAAAAGTGTATGGGTAGCTTCTGAATACAGTAAACAAACATTTCTTAGTGATTTACTTTAAAGCCTTTTGTATTAATTTACTTTAAAGCCTTTTGTATTATTTCTGATAAACTGATTTATGTATGGTGCTACCTATATGGAGTTACATGTCTTCCAAAGTGAAGCTCAAGGAAATAGTAAGTGTGCTAATTCTTAAGTGTAGTTTTAGAGTTTGTAATTATATGTTAACAGCAGATGATGTTTTTTTTCTGAAGACAATAGGTTACATAACCATTCTTACATTGCATTTTACAAACTGTCAGGTGAATGATGTTCATACCTTCAAACTTTCATCATAGGTGAAGCGAGTTCTGGGGTTTTTGATGGCTTCAAACACTCGCTGTGGTGAGGCACTGATCAGACCTTTACCAACAACACTGTGGGTAAAAAACAGAGACATGTGTGGTGTAAAAGGAGAAACAAATAGATATTTTACAACAATAAATATAAAGACTGAAACAAATTATATACTCTTCAGATGGAAAAAGACATTACCAGGCACTATCACCTCAGTCTGGAATTGTGAAAATAATAGCGATGGACTAACTTTAAGCATGGATTTACAGGTTGTGAAATACTATAAGTACCTCATTTATATAAAGCAGTTCTGCATTAAATTGTATATGACATCTTTTCCAAGACGAAAGTTTTCATTTAAGGGAGAAAGTCTTGAAGTTTTTGGTATAAAACATCTTAAAGTGTGCTTTCAATGGCATATTAATGAATGATAAGAATGATATTTCGCAGATTCAATATGTAAATTCCAAAATGGTTATCAGGACATAATGTCCAAATTTTTATGAAGAAACTGTCTGTATATAGTTGGCATGGTATCAAACCCTATACATTATTGATACCATTATGGAGAACTGTAATATATTAATTAGATCTAATTGGATTGCGATAAATGAATACGGCCATACTCTCGAGCTGGACCAGTGGGTAACAATTCTCCAGTTACATCCGGTCAGGCATCCTTGTACATGAGCTTGCCTTCAAAGTCATTCAACACTTATTCCAGGGGTATCCTTCATTATATCTTAGGAAATTAAAACTATGGAAATACACAACACTACTCGTGGACTGTTTTTAACAGAGTTTCATAAAATCGAATTGTGTTGTAACATTTTTTAACCAACTCTCAAACTTACCTAAAAAGGGTATTTGAGCGGTTTAGAATCTTTTTGAAAATCACTACATCTGTCTCTAGTCCCCAAAACCTGAAACAGAAATGGTACAATATTAAACAAAGTAACATCTAAAGAATAAACAACCAATAATTAATAAAGCAAACGTACCAATAGTATATAGTACATATTGTACTTGTATTTTGCAGGTTTTATTTTTGCTATATTTGCAACCTGAACAAAAAGAATATTGTGATATATATAGATCTGTAAAATTACTTGCCATTTCGACATACATAGTTAGTTAGGACTATTGACTGGGAATGGTTTTGCTTATTAAACCCTGCAAACTTTTTCGAGGAAGTAAATTGTAATAACTCGACTATATAAAGGCTGAGGATGACTGAAATCACCTGTCTTTGAAAATTTGAAAGAAACAAAGCTTTTAATTAGTAGATATCCTCTCATTAGGCATGTGATACAAAATATATATTTTGGTATTGGTGGAGTTTATGTTTACAATTTTTTCAAAAATTATTTAATTTTCGAAGATTGTTAATTTTTCATTTTTGTACTGTATGTCCTGTAGACATACTGTAAGTTCAATTTGGTGGGATTTAGGTAAACACAAGATGTTAATGATTAGTCACAGGACATTACACATACCTGGTGGATGTAAAAGAAAAGTTTGAGAAAATGCTGTATTTACTTACGCCCATCCACCTGAGCTCTCTGTCTGCTGACTCTGAGATTTTCGTAGATCTATGTTTGACACTCTCAGTGCCTGAAATTAAAAGCCCTTACATATGAAAGATAGAAGTTGGTAGAAAGAGGTCTGTTCTTGGAACTCTTAATGATTGTGATTTGAAAACCCTGCCATTCCTCAACCTGCAGTGCCTATCCAATATGCATACACATATATATTTTGGTAACTTACATCGTCTTTGCCACATACAGGTTTTAGGATCAGCTTAATGTCACTTAAAATACACAGATCTTGATAGTTTGGTATACACAGGTGAATTTTGTTTACACAGGTGAGTCTGGTTTACACAGGTGAGGCTGGTTTACACAGGTGAGGATCTGATTATCACAGGTGAGGGTCTAGCTTATACAGGTTAGGGTTTAGTTTACACAGGTGAGGCTGGTTTACACGGGTGAGTCTGGTTTACACAGGTGAGGCTGGTTTACAAGGGTGAGTCTAGTTTACACAGGTGAGGCTGGTTTACACAGGTGAGGATCTGATTAACACCGGTGAGGGTCTAGCTTATACAGGTTAGGGTCTAGTTTACACAGGTGAGGATCTAATTAACACCGGTGAGGGTCTAGCTTATACAGGTTAGGGACTAGTTTACACAAATGAGGCTGGTTTACACAGGTGAGGATCTAGCTTATACAGGTTAGGGTCTAGTTTATACAGGTGAGGCTGGTTTAAATGGGTGAGTCTGGTTTACACAGGTGAGGCTGGTTTACACAGGTGAGGATCTAGCTTATACAGGTTAGGGTCTAGTTTATACAGGTGAGGCTGGTTTACACAGGTGAGGCTGGTTTACAAAGGTGAGGATATCCAAAGTCATGTAGTTTACACTGGTGAGGGTTTGCTTTACACAGGGGAGAGTCTGGTTTATACAGTTGAAGGTCTAGTTTACACAGGTTATAGGGTCTAGTTTACACAGGTGAGGCTGGTTTACACAGGTGAGGATATACAATGCCATGTAGTTTACACTGGTGAGGGTTTGATTTACACTGGGGAGAGTCTGGTTTACACAGGTGAGGGTATATAGTTTACACAGTTGATGGACTAGTTTATAATCATAAGATTCTGGTTTATTCAGTCAAATCATTCCGGGTGTCTTACCAATGCCAATATGTCTGCTGCAGACTGATTTGCTAATGTCATGAACTTGACCACATCTGATGAAGTTGTGGGCTGTTTATCTGTTCAAATGAAAATATTTGACTTAAAGCAAATAGTCAGAAATCTCAAATGCATTTTTTCAATGTTTTCATTGTTTAGCAGAACTATTGACACTCCCTGCAACATAATTACAGCCTTGCATTGATGTGCTATTATCTAACTGTACATGCAGTGGTATTTGAACAATATAGGTAAATAGTTAGATGAATTGTATAAAATATTACAAAGCTACATCAGTAATAATTTGCCGAATTGTATCAAATATTACAAAGCTATATCAGTAATAATTTGCCTAAATAACATGTCAGTTAAAAGCCTACCTGATAATTCAAACAGGTCGTCCTGTGGTGTCTCAGACTCAATGGATGATACTACACTGCCAGTATCGGTGTCCAACTCCTCCAGAGTCAACAACTCCTCACCCTCTCCGTGGCTGTGCCCCCCAATCCCACCATTCTCGTAACCAGTCCTCTCCTTGTTCTGCTCCAAGCTGTCATGACTACTTTTTTGACTGGTTTGGTCTCCACTCTCTGTTTGAGAGTGTTCACTGTCCACATCCATAGGGGATGTCTTGTCCATCGATTCCCTATAGCTGTCGGAATGTAACAAGTTTGATGAGTTTTGAGCATTGTCAGTGACAGATTGTATCAGTGGCTGAGATGGGGAGTCTGTATCTCCCATCACTATTCCTAGGATGTCTGTGTCCGACTGTGAACGCCGCTGCTGAATGGAACGTCTTGTTATTTTGCCCTGAGAATTGGTTCGCAGTCTCAGTATGGATTCTGATTTTTGCAAAACTAAAGATTTCTGCTTTTCATTGAGAGATGAGAAACGATCATAGAATTGCTTGTCTCGTTCCTCGTCACTTGATGAATCGGCAATGTTGTTGGTTTGGCTGTTGTTGTTGAAGTTTGGCATTCGGATACTGGTAAGTGGGGTACATTTAACTTTGCGTAGACGAAGATAGTCCCTAAGTGATCCCAAAAGGCAAGCAACTTGGGTAGCACCAGTGTTGGAGGTCGACATATTGTGAACTAAAATGGTGACTAAACAGCTGTCCATATCTATGTAAAAAGGGGAAAAAAAGAAGAAAATCAGCTTTCAGCTAGGGTCAATTTGAAATGTAAGATCTATCAATGCTAATATTATACATCAAGTTTTATAATCAATGAATTTCATAAAAGTATCTTTAATAGTTGAATCAGCAGTTTTAGCTATTGGATGTAAGGATACCTTTATATGACAGTCAATCAAAATTAATGAATATGCATACAAAAATCAAAAGAGACTTAAATACAATCCACCTCATTGCTACGAACAAGAAACAATACATTTTAGAAGAAATGTTTTTTTCAAAACTCTAGTCCATTTCAGCTAAAACTACAAGTACATTTTAGTACATTTTATACTCTGTAAAGCAATAAGCAATCATGGTTTCCTTGCATACCAAACTCACCTTCGACTGGCTGTACAAGGAAGAACATGGCCAGACTTTTATCCTGAGAGGTCTGTAACATCCAGCAACAGCCATTGTCCTCCCTGTTCCAATGTCTGCAAAACAGTCAATGTACTTGATTTAGGTGAGCACAGTTAATTCTTTGACAAAAGTTGTAAAAACCAGTTTCTCAAGGGTTTTATGATTTGCACAATTTTTTTGTCTCAATCTGGTAAGTTTCATATTTAAGTTGTATACTTGAACACTGCCTCCAAGTGAACAAGTGAAATCCCATCTCCCTTACTGTATATACTTTGGTCCCTAGTCTGTGTAATCCTAAGTCATACTGTGGCACCACCTCAAATGTGTACTCCGAGTCCCTCTTACCTTGTGTACTGCTGTGGCAGCACTTCCTCAGTGTAGTCCTGAACCTTCCTTACCCTGTATAGCCTACTGCTGAGGTACAGTGCTAACTTCTCTGTATAATCTAAAGTCCCCCTCGCCTTGTATACTGCCGTGGTACCACCTCCTCAGTTAAGTACTGAGCCCCTCTCACCTTGTATACTGCCGTGGTAGCACCTCCTCAGTTTAGAACTGAGCCTCCCTTATCTTGTATACTGCTGTGGTACCACCTCCTCAGTTAAGTACTGAGCCCCCTTATCTTGTATACTGCTGTGGTATCACCTCCTCGGTTTAGTACTGAGCCCCCTTATCTTGTATACTGCTGTGGTATCCCCTCCTCAGTTTAGTACTGAGCCCCCTTATCTTTTGTACTGCTGTGGTATCACCTCCTCAGTTAACTACCGAGCCCCCTTATCTTGTATACTGCCATGGTACCACCTCCTCAGTTAAGTACTGAGCCCCTCTCACCTTGTATACTGCCGTGGTACCACCTCCCCAGTTTAGTACTGAGCCCCCCTTACTTTGTATACTGCTGTGGTATCCCCTCCTCAGTTTAGTACTGAGCCCCCTTACCTTGTATACTGCTGGGGGACCACCTCCTCAGTTAAGTACTGAGCCCCTCTCACCTTGTATACTGCCGTGGTACCACCTCCTCAGTTAAGTACTGAGCCCCCTTATCTTGTATACTGCCGTGGTACCACCTCCTCAGTTAAATACTGAGCCCCCCTCACCTTGTATACTGCCGTGGTACCCCCTCCTCAGTTTAGTACTGAGCCCCCCTTATCTTGTATACTGCTGTGGTATCAACTCCTCAGTTTAGTACTGAGCCCCCTTAGCTTGTGTACTGCTGTGTCACCACCTCCTGAGTTTAGTACTGAGCCCCCTTATCTTGTATACTGCCGTGGTACCACCGCCTCAGTTTAGTACTGAGCCCCCCTTATCTTGTATACTGCTGTGGTATCACCGCCTCAGGTTAGTACTGAGCCCCCTTATCTTGTGTACAACTGTGGTACCACCACCTCAGTTTAGTACTGAGCCTCCCTTATCTTGTATACTGCTGTGGTATCCCCTCCTCAGTTTAGTACTGAGCCCCCCTTATCTTGTATACTGCTGTGGTATCACCGCCTCAGGTTAGTACTGAGCCCCCTTATCTTGTGTACAACTGTGGTACCACCACCTCAGTTTAGTACTGAGCCTCCCTTATCTTGTATACTGCTGTGGTACCACCTCCTCAGTTAAGTACTGAGCCCCCCTAACCTTGTATACTGCTGTGGTACCACCTCCTCAGTTAAGTACTGAGCCCCCTTATCTTGTATACTGCCGTGGTACCACCGCCTCAGTTTAGTACTGAGCCCCCTTATCTTATGTACTGCTGTGGTACCACCTCCTCAGTTTAGAACTGAGCCCCCTTATCTTGTATACTGCTGTGGTATCAACTCCTCAGTTTAGTACTGAGCCCCCTTATCTTTTGTACTGCTGTGGTATCACCTCCTCAGTTTAGAACTGAGCCCCCTTATCTTGCGTACTGCTGTGGTATCACCTCCTCAGTTTAGGACTGAGCCCCCTTATCTTGTGTACTGCCGTGGTACCACCTCCTCAGTTAAGTCCTGAGCCCCCCTCACCTTGTATACTGCTGTGGTACCACCTCCTCAGTTTAGTAATGAACCTTCCTTACCCTGTATAGCCTACTGCTGAGGTACAGTGCTATCTTCTCTGTATAATCTAAAGTCCCCCTCGCCTTGTATACTGCCGTGGTCCCACCTCCTCAGTTTAGTACTGAGCCTCCAGTCCTGAACCTTCCTTACCCTGTATAGCCTACTGCTGAGGTACAGTGCTATCTTCTCTGTATAATCTAAAGTCCCCCTCGCCTTGTATCCTGCCGTGGTACCACCTCCTCAGTTAAGTACTGAGCCCCTCTCACCTTGTATACTGCCGTGGTACCACCTCCCCAGTTTAGTACTGAGCCCCCCTTACTTTGTATACTGCTGTGGTATCCCCTCCTCAGTTTAGTACTGAGCCCCCCTATCTTGTGTACTGCTGTGGTATCACCTCCTCAGTTTAGTGCTGAGCCCCCTTACCTTGTATACTGCTGGGGGACCACCTCCTCAGTTAAGTACTGAGCCCCCTTATCTTGTATACTGCCGTGGTACCACCGCCTCAGTTTAGTACTGAGCCCCCTTATCTTATGTACTGCTGTGGTACCACCTCCTCAGTTTAGTACTGAGCCCCCTTATCTTGTGTACTGCTGTGTCACCACCTCCTCAGTTTAGTACTGAGCCCCCTTATCTTGTGTACTGCTGTGGCACCACCTCCTCAGTTTAGTACTGAGCCCCCTGACCTTGTATACTGCTGTGGTACCACCTCCTCAGTTAAGTACTGAGCCCCCCTCACCTTGTATACTGCTGTGGTACCACCTCCTCAGTTTAGAACTGAGCCTCCCTTACCTAGTATACTGCTGTGGTACCACCTCTTCAGTTTAGTACTGAGCCTCCCTTACCTAGTATACTGCTGTGGTATCACCTCCTCAGTTTAGTACTGAGCCCCCTTATCTTGTATACTGTTGTGGTATCATCTTCTCAGTTTAGTACTGAGCCTCCCTTATCTTGTATACTGCTGCGGTATCATCTCCTCAGTTTAGTACTGAGTCCCCCTTACCTTGTATACTGCCGTGGCTCTCCTCTTCAGTTTAGTACTGAGCCTCTCTTACCTTGTATACTGCTGTGGTACCACCTCCTCAGTTTAGTACTGAGTCCCCCTTAACTTGTATACTGCTGTGGTACCACCTCCTCAGTTTAGTACTGAGCCCCTTTACCTTGTATACTGCTGTGGTACCACCAGTAAACTCCTCTGTGTAATCCTGTCTCCCTTACCTTGTATACTGCTGTGGTACCACCTCCTCAGTTTAGTACTGAGTCCCCCTTAACTTGTATACTGCTGTCGTACCACCTCCTCAGTTTAGTACTGAGTCCCCCTTAACTTGTATACTGCTGTCGTACCACCTCCTCAGTTTAGTACTGAGTCCCCATTAACTTGTATACTGCTGTGGTACCACCTCCTCAGTTTAGTACTGGGCCCCTTTACCTTGTATACTGCTGTGGTACAGTGCTCCCTTCTATGTGTAATCCTGTCTCCGTTACCTTGTATACTGCTGTGGTGCAGTACTACCTTCTATGTGTAATCCTGTCTCCCTTACCTTGTATGCTGCTGTGGTACAGTACTACCTTCTCTGTGTCATACTGTCTCCCTTACCTTGTATACTGCTGAGGTACAGTACTACCTTCTCTGTGTAATAATGTCTCCCTTACCTTGTATACTGCTGTTGTACAGTACTACCTTCTCTGTGTAATCGTAAGTCTCCCTTACCTTGTATACTATTATGGTACAGTACTACCTTCTCTATGTAATCGTAAGTCTCCCTTACCTTGTATACTATTATGATACAGTACTACCTTCTCTGTGTAATACTGTCTCCCTTACCTTGTACACTGCTGTGGTACAGTACTACCTTCTCTGTGTACTCGTAAGTAGTTTAGTACTGAGCCCCCTTATCTTGTGTACTGCTGTGGTACCACCACCTCAGTTTAGTACTGAGCCTCCCTTATCTTGTATACTGCTGTGGTATCACCTCCTCAGTTTAGTCCTGAGCCCCCTTATCTTGTGTACTGCTGTGGTATCACCTCCTCAGTTTAGTCCTGAGCCCCCTTATCTTGTGTACTGCTGTGGTACCACCACCTCAGTTTAGTACTGAGCCTCCCTTATCTTGTATACTGCTGTGGTATCACCTCCTCAGTTTAGTCCTGAGCCCCCTTATCTTGTGTACTGCTGTGGTACCACCACCTCAGTTTAGTACTGAGCCTCCCTTATCTTGTATACTGCTGTGGTATCACCTCCTCAGTTTAGTACTGAGCCCCCTTATCTTGTATACTGTTGTGGTATCATCTTCTCAGTTTAGTACTGAGCCTCCCTTATCTTGTATACTGCTGTGGTATCACCTCCTCAGTTTAGTACTGAGCCCCCTTATCTTGTGTACTGCTGTGGTATCACCTCCTCAGTTTAGTCCTGAGCCCCCTTATCTTGTGTACTGCTGTGTCACCACCTCCTCAGTTTAGTACTGAGCCCCTTTACCTTGTATACTGCTGTGGTACCACCAGTAAACTCCTCTGTGTAATCCTGTCTCCCTTACCTTGTACACTGCTGTGGTACAGTACTACCTTCTCTGTGTAATACTGTCTCCCTTACCTTGTATACTGCTGTGGCACCACTTCCTCAGTGTAATCCTGTCTCCCTTACCTTGTATCCTGCTGTGGTAAAGTACTACCTTCTCTGTGTAATCGTAAGTCTCCCTTACCTTGTATACTGCTGTGGTTCGGTACTACCTTCTCTGTGTAATCATACATTACAGAAGATTTTGCTTAATATCACTTCCCATTTGTCAGTACTGCTGTGGTACCACCTCCTCAGTTTAGTACTGAGCCCCTTTACCTTGTATACTGCTGTGGTACCACCAGTAAACTCCTCTGTGTAATCCTGTCTCCCTTACCTTGTATACTACTGTGATACAGTACTACCTTCTCTGTGTAATCCTGCCCCCCTTACCTTGTATACTGCTGTGGTACACAACTACCTTCTCTGTGTACTCGTAAGTCACCCTTACCTTGTATACTGCTGTGGTTCAGTACTACCATCTCTGTGTAATCATACATTACAGAAGATTTTGCTTAATATCACTTCCCATTTGTCAGTACTGCTGTGGTACCACCTCCTCAGTTTAGTACTGAGTCCCCCTTAACTTGTATACTGCTGTGGTACCACCTCCTCAGTTAAGTACTGAGCCCCCCTCTCCTTGTATACTGCCGTGGTACCACCTCCTCAGTTTAGTACTGAGCCCCCTTACCTTGTATACTGCTGTGGTACAGTACTACCTTCTCTGTGTAACCCTGTCTCCCTTACCTTGTATACTGCTGTGGTTCAGTACTACCTTCTCTGTGTAATCATACATTACAGAAGATTTTGCTTAATATCACTTCCCATTTGTCAGAGAAAAACATGATATTAACAGAAACATGACATTAACAGAATACGTATTTTCTGACGTTTTTCAGCCCTCAAAACAGGAAGTGAACTTAGTCAAATGCCTAAGTGGTGTGGGTCTACGAATTGAAGAAGATTGTAAAATAAAGATATTTTGTAACTAACCTTGTTCTTTACTCTAGTTGAAATGTAGTATACGTAAATAAGTATAGAAATAAATATATTCTTTGTAATTTATTTCAGTATGCAGTTACATTTCATATATATAGTTAGTAGCAAAATGACGATCAGTACAATCGTAATTATGATTATTTACTGCAGTAGTGTCTAGTGATGAGGCATACAAGTGTTTGGCTGGTATTCTGCATCAAATTCAATTGTAAACATGATACTTGGTAAATATTTACATTTATCTTGACATGTATACTGCTCTTTCGCTAGTAACATCTTTTTATAGTTTAATTTCTTCAGATATTTGCTGCAAGTGTGACATCGTTTTCTGCGAGTTTGTCTAGCTATCTTACGGTGACCTTCTACCTTTGAAACGTAGCATTTCATTGGATGACCTCAATATGCAAATAAGAACACCAGGCAATCAGATGCTGTGTTATGAAATCGCGTTAAACCAGCCG
The DNA here is from genome assembly GCF_002113885.1 of Mizuhopecten yessoensis. Taxonomy (NCBI): domain Eukaryota; kingdom Metazoa; phylum Mollusca; class Bivalvia; order Pectinida; family Pectinidae; genus Mizuhopecten; species Mizuhopecten yessoensis. The sequence goes on from NW_018408895.1 coordinate 1,022,353, forward strand.
TAAACGAGGGAAGTGAAAAATGTAACCTCCTGTTACGATAGTTTGAACAATAAATGATAACCCAAAAGGTAATCTCTTTATTACATCGACATTTGGAAAGTGTAATTAAACATAGGTCATAATTTTGCAATGAATACATTCTCGCAGATCACGATTTTACACCAGCAGCATACAGTAGAATTACGACAACACCATGTCGGCGTCGTACGTGGGTTATTTGAGATTCAAAACAAAGACGATTTTTTCGTATTGTAGGTGAACCTTGGTCAAACTTAAATAATTTAAGAAACTTATTGTTTGAAAGACAATCTTTATTTTAATCTCAATCAGCATTCGTCATATTTTACGGAAGACCATCCACTTGTATGCCTACTTCACAACAACGTAAATTCAATCTGGAGACGAGCTGTTTGTGAATTAGTTGAAAGATAACATCACAGTCGTAAGTCTCTCTTACCTTGTATACTGCTGTGGTACAGTACTACCTTCTCTGTGTAATCCTGTCTCCCTTACCTTGTATACTGCTGTGGCACCACTTCCTCAGTGTAATCCTGTCTCCCTTACCTTGTATACTGCTGTGGCACCACCTCCTCAGTATAATCCTGGGTTTTAGGGTTGATGACCACCTCCTGTATAACATCCTGTCCCATGCCCTTCTCCATTTTGTAAGGAGACTGGTTGGTGGGACCAGACTTGCTGGACTTGGACTTGACCAAACTGCAGGTGACCACACCTGGCTTCCAATCCTTCAGCCTCCCAATGTCACGGATTGTTTGGTATACAACCTGTAAGTACAATAATTAAATAATATTTTCTCCGATATTCAGTTATGTTAGATGCATTAGATTAGATTTGTCTGTCCACTTAATAAACAACACCAGTTAAAAGGTTCCAATGTGGTGTATAGAACAAGCCAAAATTAGTGAGGTGAATAAAGCATTAAAATAGTTTGTTTCTCTGTGAGCAACAGGATAAGCAGAATATATTTCTCTGGTAACTTGTTATAAAAAATAATGGAGAAAAGTTGATCATATTTATACCTGTGATGAGGCAGGCATCTTACAGTAGGTGGTGTAGACAAGGATTCTATCCTCCTCGCTGTCTCCCAGGAAACTCTGTGTCCACACCCTGGTATTGTGAGAGTAGCCAAACAACCTCCAGCCATTGTTACTGACCACTGGGAACACCTGACAGATTGATAGTATGATGGTCAGATCTTATAAATCTTATGCATGAGTGATGGGCGTTTAAGCAAGCAGTGTGGTCTATGGTGTAAAGAAATATGGAGTGATTTCTATGGAATTTGTCATCATTCTGTTAAGATTCTTTAGCTGTGACCTTGATGATACACATATGACCTTGACCTTAACCTGGTCTCTAGAGATTGATGTCAGCAAAATAAGTTTTATAAAATTTGGAGAAAAATTTAGTGCAGATTGAATGCACAAGCCAATGTTCCCATCATCATGTTAACATTTTGTAGCTGTGTCCTTGGCCTTGAACAGATTATCTTGATTGTTCCCATATCTTCAAAAGATTGATATCAGTAAAAATTGTGTGAAGTTTTGTGAAATTTAGTTGAAAATTAAATCAGAAATTTGGGACAAGCCAAATATCCAATAATTCCATAGGCCACTTGTATAGCAGAGTATACCGGACACTGATATGTTCACTTGTGCTTCGTGCTTCTCACTCAGGAAAATATTGGTACCCGCCATACTTATGAAATAAGAGTGTACATATATATAATATTCAACATCCTCTATCATGGTATATGTATAATTTTTGTGTGAATTTCCTTCTTTTTTCTTAATAGAAATGTAAGTATTTTCTATGCAAAACATTTTGATGTCATTAAATATGTAGTGGGCATAAAAATGTCAAACAATTTTTATGCCCACCTCACCCCCTAATTGTTTCCATAACTTTGGGCCATAATGGTAATACAGTTTACACAAGAAGTGCTAAAAATAAACGGGCGCAGAAACTGGACATATAATGACATTGATCATTGATGACGATTGGATCAATTTAACTTGTCATTGTGAAGGAAGTACATGTACAGATTGACTAATTTGGCAATTTCTGCTGTTAGGGCTCAGAAACTGGTCACTTCATGTTATATATGTACTGGTGAAAAAAAGTTAAACAGGTCCAATGAAGTATTAAGATGTTAGTTTCAGAAATGCTTTTTAAATTTTGAACTTCAATATTTTGAAAATTTACTAGCTGAAACATTTGCATTCAATTGCCGTTAATCTTATTATTATCAGGCTTGGAACAACTGTGTTAGTAACAATTGATTAAAGCCAGTTCTGTTATTAACCATACTAACGGGAAAGATGCACTAAAGTTTGAAAATGGAAAATACAACAGATCACTTTATTTATGATTAAGTTAACATACAATATAGGTATAGAGTAGTTCAAAATTACTGAGTGATTTCTCCAGGAAAATATTCGTTTGGTGTTAAATAGAATTTGGAATAAGTAATGTATTTACCTTTGATCTTGCAATGACTTTCAGGAATGTCTTTGGTTCCAATTTCTTCACATCCTATAACAAATAAAAACATCTTTGGATTTAAAATCTGAAAATAAAATGTCTTCAACAGCAAACAAGTAAGAAAAAGAGGTGCATTGCAAGGAGATAAGTCCAGTTTTTCATATTTTTGTAATAAGGTATGAAAATATTTTGTGTACCCTAAAGCCTAAAATTTCTTATGATTGATGTGCATAAAAAAAATCTTATCCTGAGGTTTTAAAGTAAGCAAGTACAAATATGTGTACCTTGAACAAGAGGCTCAGAAGTTATCATGTTAATAAGCATACCTGTTTGTAGACTGGCTGAACTTAATCACTGTACAATTTTTTGTGATCTGTATCTTATATCAAGAAAATGACTTTATACTCTCAGCAACCACAGCAAATGTCAAATTTGATTTCAAACTTCTAAATTTTAAGAAGCTATTGAAGTCTTTGTAAAAGTAACTCAAGGTTACTTGAAGAAACTTTGTATCACCCCATCCTCGGTAACTACAGACTTATATCATGATCGATATCCAGAGCTGTGATTTGGAAATTGAAAAGATTTTTTAATCTTTTACCCACTTTTAAAGCAACTAAATGTACCTGTATAAAAAAATCTTATTTGTAACTTTTTCAGATAACTGGCCCATGGCAAACCCTAAAGTTCAATTTTCATAAGGTGACCTTGGCCTTTGATGCCATGACCTAATTAGCACTGTATCAAAATTTAAAGGTTCGACTAACAAAAGGTCAATACTTCTTCAGATTAGATATGTTCTAGTTTTTCTGAAAAAGTCTTTAAAGATTTCAAGATGGTGCCTGTTGGGCCATATTAATTTTTCAATTTGCTCCAAAGTAACAATTAGTCATATAACTGATCATAGCAAAAAATGTTTCTGTCAAAGAGTTAAGGTTTGAAAAGGACTTAAAGATGACTGCAGTCAAAGCAGCAATCTTTGGAATGGCACAAAATAGAACACTTGAATTGGTCAGAACCTCTTCTTGACCATTTAAAAAATATTGGAGTCAATTTCTGCAGTGCAGCTGTTTTTGAGAAGTAAATAATGTCTCAGTCAATTTGAGGCAAGAGTGGCCATTTAACTGGAAGAAAAATAAGGACACTTGGTAAAAACAATATTTTTTAATGACTGGAAATATCCATGCTTATAAATTTACGATAACACCCAATTATATACAGGAAAGACTAAAGCTCATATACAGTGTATATGTGAGCTAAAACACTATTTCAACACTCAACATATTGATTCAAGGAAAAACATTTGCAAAGAATATTATGCAGTTGCACAGAAATTGATCAAATATCAAAGACACCATATCTATGTGTATTACTGATTTTCTGATACAGGCCTTGGTTTTTGCTATACACGTAGGCCGTACCATGAACACAGTGCATGTGATGTCTGTGGTATAGCTGTATATCCTGATCAATACCTCGTCCATCACTACAGCCTTCTACACCTGTCCTAGACATGCTATGTGTATAATTAGCTGGCAGTCTTGCATCAAATGGAGTAATCGTTAACTTAAATGGAAATTCAAATGAGGTGATCTCTATATCTGATAAAACAAAACCTACATGGGGTTAATTACAGGGCTTTCTGTGATTAAAAAAAAAAAAATTCCATAAAAATAATGCTTTTCCAAATTCATACAGGAACAGGCTGATCTCAAAACACTGGCTTTCTTTAAGAGTATTTGTTTAGCTCAATTTCATTCCCATTCCAAATGGAAAATAGTGGTATCTTTTTCTGAAATTCTGATTTTCTTTTTCAAATTTCAGCTTGCATTCAGATGGCAATGCAGCAGATTTTTGTACCAGCTCTATCAAACAAACTATTGTTACAACTGAAGTACACTTCACTCTGTGAGAATACAGTGTTTTGCAAAATATCAAGATCCTCATAAAAAAGTATGAGTATTGGCACATGTGTAATGGCATACATGTACCATGTGATAGCTTCTGGTTTATGTACTACCTGATCATGACATGTACATGTGTAATGACATTGTAATGCCATAATTGACCCTTGGATATATTAATGAGTAGCAGGTTTTTTTGCTCAGTTTTACTGCCGACTACAAGTAGTTTTCCCAGCTAAAAAACTGCCTTATTTTACCAAAATGCACAAAATTGAGGATTTTTTTCCCAGTCATTAGAAATCATACTTTATCTTACCAATTCATAAAGGAACTGCAGGCCAATAAAAAAACATTGGTAACAAAAACACTGCTTGGACTTATTTCATTTGAAACTGTTTTAAATGTTGATATATCTTTTATTGTCGCTTATAAAATAACATGTACATTTTATCTGTGTGTATATCACCAAATATTAATATGTGACTCTGAAAATAACAACTTGGACTTGGATTATCATGCAAGTGTCATTGGAGAACACTGTAGGCATTTTTTTTTTTATCTTTTGAACACTTTCTGTGCGTGACCTTCCTACTGTTTGTTTGTTTTGTGTTTTTTGCTTTTAGATAATCCTATTTTCCGTACTATTTCAATTCAGAAACCTTCTCTGAAGTATTTTGAGATAAAAAAATGGATGAACTTCAATTTTCTGTTCCCTTTTTCTAAATTAAAAATCCTTGATTTATTGGAATAATTAGATTCTCATAAATTCACCTCCACAATGTTGTATATAACCAATTACCATTACGTGGCAGATTCTGCTAGTTAATTGCAAAAGGGTGGAGCCTCTTTAACAATATAGATCTGGAACTTTCAACTGGTCACTGCATGTATCTCATTTTCATTCACTGTTATAAAATATTTAAATTTTCACAATTGTAATTTCAAGATGAATTGATCAAGTTCTATTGAACCATATCATTTTTTTTTCAATGTTTAAAAAAAATGAAATATTATATTTATATACAAATTAAAAGAAATTGTGATCATTTTAGACTACATAACAATATCAAAATAATCTTTGAAGAAGTGTATTTGGCCTACTTCAGAAAAAAAATTGTCAAAGAAGGAATGCAAATAGATAAATAAACAAGGTAATGTGCATATATGCATCAAATCAAAAGTTTTATTGAATGTCGGTATGGTTAAAAACAATACAACATTAGCTCTAGATCTAATGAGCTAATAAAACCGACACATAAAAGACATGCACAGTTACACAATAAATATTTAGCAAAACATATTAAAAGATGAGCGTTATCTAATAGATAGGTGACATAAGTAGAGGTAAGCTTTTAAAGTTTAGCTAAAAACATGTATACAAATGTATTGTGAGTCTATGTAAACTTAAGTTTGTTTACGTTTGCACATATCCTACTATACCGTGCTAGGTTTTACAAGTTAAAATTGTCTAAGACACATACCAGCACGACGTCTATTTGTAAGGTGACACTATTTATATCAAGTGCACATATGTTCAAAACAACAATAACACACCCCTTATGGTCATTTTAAATGATGACCACTCCTGTTTTTGTTCATAAATGGAAAACGCTATTACAAAGCAATTGCGTTATACATCAAACCATTCATTTCAAGATAAATGGAATATATAACGAATGTTGTTTTCGTAAAAATTCGGTTAGTAGGGCACAAGCAGACGATTTTGTTTCATACCTTTTGAGAATCGGGGTTAGCCATGAAGGAAGAATACATCACTATCGCCAAAATGACACATCCTGCAAGAAGGGGTCCAAATATTGAGAGGAGGATTATCATCGTCATCCCTTTTGTTCATTTCTATACCAAAATCTCAGAAAGTGACAAATATGAGCGATATAAGTCACTTAGCACTGATGTTTTTCTCTCTGAATCAATGTCTGCATCATCCGCAATTGCAAAGTTCACCGGAAGTAAAGAGTTGTCTCCCCTTGTTAAAAATGGCAGCCGCCATGAAAGCGAAGTGTGACAAAATGATCGACGGCGGGAGATGGAGAAAATGATCGTGGATGTCTAATAAGACAAGTGTTAGGGTATGCAAATGTTTTTGTTCATATATAATGCTACTTCTATCATTTAAACATCACTGTTAGTCGGGAAATATTTAAAACTCTCTTGATAAACAGTAGCAAACTTGCCGGTTGTTAAATTATCCAAAGTACACAAAGTAAATCTTCATTATTTTTACGTTTACAGTGTAATGGTGGTGGTTATAATAGCAACTATCACTGGGACCGCAGAGCCGTGTGTATTATTTTACGTAATACATTGAATTTTGCTAATTGATTAAGCAATAAAAACTTTCAGATCACAATATTGTATGTTGCGAGCTGTAAGGATTGTATGGAAGATTCCAATTTCAGCTTTAAGTTGTATTGTGTATTGCACTTTTCTGTTGCTTCTAGGAGAAGGTTAATTTCAGGTCCAATTGCTTCTACCTAGCTTAGTGAATATAGTTTGCACAAGTCTACAAAACAATTTTTTCTTATTTTAAATTTTTATTTTTGTTAAATATCATGATGATCAATTAGGTTTTTTTAATGTTTGAGGGGAGGGAAATCAAATGACAATGAGCATGTTTTTCTGATAAATGGAAGGGATGCTTATTGGAGAGGAATGTTCTTTTAAACAACCATTTAAATTCAGTAAACATCTATTGATCCTAGGAAACTAAAATGAACATATGTAGTCAATTATTTGCATTTATATATATTTCAGGTGATACAGACTGATCTCTGAAATACACAAACTAGCAGTACTGTACAACTGATTAAGATGACGTCTATTGTAAAACTACAAGCCTTCTCTGGCGCTCACAATGAATCTCCGCCCTGCTATATGTTACAAGTGGACGAGTTCCGCTTTCTTCTGGATTGTGGATGGGATGAGGATTTCAATCTAGACTTTATAAAAGAATTAAAAAGGTATGAATGATGTAATTAAAAAATAAATAATTAAGATGTGTGTCATCAAATTTAGAAAGGTATGGCACCATATAAAAAAAAATGATATAAAATACCAGTGTTCCAAAATGCAACTAGATTTTGAAATAGGTGGTTGCATTGACGAGAACGAATAGCTAGTCAAATTTTACAAGTTATAATGTTGACCTGTTGATACAACTGTATCATGAAAAAATAGCTTGTTCAGAATTGATGAATAGCAGGCTTAATTTGCCAGCAACTGGCTTATAATGCAATCACTGAATCTGATCAGTCGATTTTGTTTTTATTCAAACTTACAGTCTAACTGATTATTTCACTAAAGGAGTTGAACATATCGGTGTAAATTGTTCATAACTGTTACAATTTTATAGGTGTTTTCTTTTATGTATAAATCTTCCTGTATAAACTATTTCAGTGATATCATTACGTCTCAATTTTCATGTAAACTAAATATTTGCAATATTTGTGATAAGATAATTTCTGCAAAAAGAATATGTGTCCAGCGAAAATTTAAAGAAACGATGTACTCTTGCTTAGAATAAATAAGTTTATGTGGTATCCTCTTAGCCTTTGTACTGAACTGTCATCAAAAATGTATTTTGTTGGTTATTTCATGTTCTCTTAACCAGTAAAAGGTGTGTTCATCTATACTGTACTACTATATGTTAATATCTATGTGGAAACCAAATTAGTTTGGCTTTTGTCACTGATGTTTATCAAAGTTGAAATTGGTTCAAATATGAATATTAACTAAACATTTCTTTACTTCAGACACACCCACCAAATTGATGCTGTATTACTTAGCTATCCTGATCACATCCACTTAGGAGCTCTGCCTTATATGGTGGGAAAGGCTGGAATGACCTGTCCTATATACGCCACTATTCCTGTGTATAAGATGGGGCAGATGTTTATGTACGACCTTTACCAGGTATTGAATTCTACTATATTTATATTATGGCAACAAAGGCTGCATTTTCTTTATAAATATGTACCATAAATATTGATATATTCAATAAGTAATGATAGAATATTCAGGAGTCAAGAGAGTTTCCAGGAACAACACATTAACATTAGCACTGTAGTTCTATTCTTGGGACAAATATAAGTATAAAATATATGAAGTATTTGTAATATCAATATTGAATCTTATTTTCTTTTGACATTAAAAATCCTTTTTGTGCATGTACTATCTGGTCATTTTGTGCATGAAACTTGCTAATTTAAAATGAGACGTGTTGGGATTGTGAATGTCTGTAACACAGAATTGATTTTCCATTTCAGATGTGTTTCTAGCTTTGAATGATCTAGTCGAATTTTATGCCTAACGTTTTATTATCTTTTCTTTCAGTCAAGGCACAACACAGAGGATTTTGAGATATTCAGCCTTGATGATGTTGATTGTGCATTTGATAAAATCCACCAGCTTAAATATTCACAAACTGTACATATGAAAGGTGAGCTTAACTATTTCACAAAAATAATGATCTATAAAAGGTGAAGTCTGACTGTACATTCATAAAATGTACCTGTGAAAGATGAGCTAAATTAAACTATCACAAACTCTGTATGAAAGACGAGCTTAATTACATATTCAGAATATAAGATGTCATAAACATCATTATCACCAGCAATGTAAGCGTATCAACAGTAAATTTTGTCAATCTGTCTGACCCTTTATATAATTACCATCCATTCAGAACTGGTCCTGACTGTAATATCTTAATCATTGACAATTACTTTTTGAAACTTACATAGTATATAGATTATAACAATGCATTATGTCATCTACAAAGCTAGTATCTGTACCTTCAAATTCACTGCAAGACGTCTAAAGTAAAGAAAACCTGCAGTGCTTGTCTAGACCACTTAGGAACTGAACATTTTTGATAAAACTTCCATAGACACATCTTTTTATGTAAACCAAAGCCTTTGATGATTCAAACCAACGTATAGAGTGAAGATTTTCTGAACCATGTCTCGGAACCAACCAAGATTATTTGATGAAACAACATAAATATGAGTGCTATGACAAGAGAGTCACATGTCTGTTACCTTAAGGTCAAGGTCACTACAAGGTGTCAAAGGTCAAATCATTGAAGATTTGTGTTAAAAGTTTTGACTGAAAAGTTATGTTAGATAGCATTTGTTCCTTACAGTGACTGTTAATTTTTATGTTGGTAGGTAAAGGTCACGGTCTACAGATTACCCCTCTCCCCGCGGGACACATGATAGGGGGAACCATATGGAAGATTGTCAAGGACGGCGAGGAGGAAATCATTTATGCGGCAGACTACAATCACAAAAAAGAAAGGTAAAATTACAGTGACTCCAATATTTTTATAACACTAGTAAACTGTCCTTACAGACACAGTGACTCCGATATCTTTATAACAGTAGTATAACTGTCCTTACAGACACAGTGACTCTGATATCTTTATAACAGTAGTAAACTGTCCTTACAGACACAGTGACTCTGATATCTTTATAACAGTAGTATAACTGTCCTTACAGACACAGTGACTCTGATATCTTTATAACAGTAGTAAACTGTCCTTACAGACACAGTGACTCTGATATCTTTATAACAGTAGTATAACTGTCCTTACAGACACAGTGACTCTGATATCTTTATAACAGTAGTAAACTGTCCTTACAGACACAGTGACTCTGATATCTTTATAACAGTAGTATAACTGTCCTTACAGACACAGTGACTCTGATATCTTTATAACAGTAGTAAACTGTCCTTACAGACACAGTGACTCTGATATCTTTATAACAGTAGTATAACTGTCCTTACAGACACAGTGACTCTGATATCTTTATAACAGTAGTAAACTGTCCTTACAGACACAGTGACTCTGATATCTTTATAACAGTAGTATAACTGTCCTTACAGACACAGTGACTCTGATATCTTTATAACAGTAGTAAACTGTCCTTACAGACACAGTGACTCTGATATCTTTATAACAGTAGTAAACTGTCCTTACAGACACAGTGACTCTGATATCTTTATAACAGTAGTATAACTGTCCTTACAGACACAGTGACTCTGATATCTTTATAACAGTAGTAAACTGTCCTTACAGACACAGTGACTCTGATATCTTTATAACAGTAGTAAACTGTCCTTACAGACACAGTGACTCTGATATCTTTATAACAGTAGTATAACTGTCCTTACAGACACAGTGACTCTGATATCTTTATAACAGTAGTAAACTGTCCTTACAGACACAGTGACTCTGATATCTTTATAACAGTAGTATAACTGTCCTTACAGACACAGTGACTCTGATATCTTTATAACAGTAGTAAACTGTCCTTACAGACACAGTGACTCTGATATCTTTATAACAGTAGTATAACTGTCCTTACAGACACAGTGACTCTGATATCTTTATAACAGTAGTAAACTGTCCTTACAGACACAGTGACTCTGATATCTTTATAACAGTAGTAAACTGTCCTTACAGACACAGTGACTCTGATATCTTTATAACAGTAGTATAACTGTCCTTACAGACACAGTGACTCTGATATCTTTATAACAGTAGTAAACTGTCCTTACAGACACAGTGACTCTGATATCTTTATAACAGTAGTAAACTGTCCTTACAGACACAGTGACTCTGATATCTTTATAACAGTAGTATAACTGTCCTTACAGACACAGTGACTCTGATATCTTTATAACAGTAGTAAACTGTCCTTACAGACACAGTGACTCTGATATCTTTATAACAGTAGTAAACTGTCCTTACAGACACAGTGACTCTGATATCTTTATAACAGTAGTATAACTGTCCTTACAGACACAGTGACTCTGATATCTTTATAACAGTAGTAAACTGTCCTTACAGACACAGTGACTCTGATATCTTTATAACAGTAGTATAACTGTCCTTACAGACACAGTGACTCTGATATCTTTATAACAGTAGTAAACTGTCCTTACAGACACAGTGACTCTGATATCTTTATAACAGTAGTATAACTGTCCTTACAGACACAGTGACTCTGATATCTTTATAACAGTAGTAAACTGTCCTTACAGACACAGTGACTCTGATATCTTTATAACAGTAGTAAACTGTCCTTACAGACACAGTGACTCTGATATCTTTATAACAGTAGTATAACTGTCCTTACAGACACAGTGACTCTGATATCTTTATAACAGTAGTAAACTGTCCTTACAGACACAGTGACTCTGATATCTTTATAACAGTAGTATAACTGTCCTTACAGACACAGTGACTCTGATATCTTTATAACAGTAGTAAACTGTCCTTACAGACACAGTGACTCTGATATCTTTATAACAGTAGTATAACTGTCCTTACAGACACAGTGACTCTGATATCTTTATAACAGTAGTAAACTGTCCTTACAGACACAGTGACTCTGATATCTTTATAACAGTAGTATAACTGTCCTTACAGACACAGTGACTCTGATATCTTTATAACAGTAGTAAACTGTCCTTACAGACACAGTGACTCTGATATCTTTATAACAGTAGTATAACTGTCCTTACAGACACAGTGACTCTGATATCTTTATAACAGTAGTAAACTGTCCTTACAGACACAGTGACTCTGATATCTTTATAACAGTAGTAAACTGTCCTTACAGACACAGTGACTCCAATATCTTTATAACAGTAGTAAAACTGTCCTTAAAGACCAAGAAATAATTACGTATGTATAACTTAGACACACTTGTCTTTAGCACTTTCATCACTCCAAGGAGATTCTTCAGGCTGTTGTTTGTGTTTTATGAAAATATGTATGCATTTATAGTATTAATAAGTGAGTAAATAATGGAGTTGAATTTTGATCTGTAAAAGGCCTAGTAACATTGGATTATACAGCCAGCTTAGTGATTTGTGGGACACGGTAATTTGAATCCACAGTAAACAAAACAAACAGATGAATGAAGTTAATATAGACAACTCATTCTGTGGATTTCCATAGTTTAGAAATGATGTTTAGGGCTTGCTTGAAAAAATCCTATAAAACACACTGAAACTTTCTAAACATAATGTATCATTTTTCACCAGGCATTTAAATGGATGTGTTCTTGAGTCCATATCACGACCTTCCTTGATGATCACGGACGCCTTCAATGCTACATACATTCAGTCACGTAGACGGACGAGGGATGAGCAGCTTATGAGTAAGACCAATTATTCTCTCTAATTTAAGCACATGTTACTTCAGATCATTAAAAGATTTTGTTTCTTCAAAAAATTAATACATGTATTTAACTCTGTGCAAAGTTATAAAAAAGAAAACAAGAAATAGAAAGGAAGGTTTGCTAATAAAATTCATAATGTATAGAGTTGCAAGGATGATCAAATTTTCCGAATTGGTAGTATGTCAGTCTTTAGCATAATTGGTAGTATGTCAGTCTTTAGCATATTTGTATGTCAGCCTTTAGCATTATTGGTAGTATGTTAGTCTTAAGCATAATTGGTAGTATGTCAGTCTTTAGCATAATTGGAAGTATGTCAGTCTTAAGCATAATTGGTAGTATGTCAGTCTTTATCATAATTGGTAGTATGTCAGTCTTTAGCATAATTGGTAGTATGTCAGTCCTAAGCATAATTGATAGTATGTCAGTCTTTAGCATAATTGGTAGTATGTCGGTCGTTAGCATAATTGGTAGTATGTCAGTCTTAAGCATAATTGGTAGTATGTCAGTCTTTAGCATAATTGGTAGCATGTCAGTCGTTAGCATAATTGGTAGTATGTCAGTCGTTAGCATAATTGGTAGTATGTCAGTCTTTCTCTCACAGATGACCTGATTTAGTTGTGTTCTTAAGCAAGGTTCATAATATCACAATACTCAGTTCATTTGACAACTTTGTTCTTTATATTGTTAGCTGTTAAAGTTTGGCCATTCCAAGGTAAACAAAACACAAATAAATGAAGTTGATAATGTTACAAATATTTTCGGCATTGAAGTAAAATTATGAGTGATGATGAATATGATTTTTAATCAAATGATAAACATACTGGCAATAATCTAATCATTGCAGAGTACTTGAGTAGTTTTTGTAACCCTAATTATTTGATGTATTCTTAATGGTAAGTTTAAATTTGAACTCTATTATGTTGCATCGTTCCTTTCAGCAACCATTTTACAGACGATGAGGAATGATGGGAATGTCTTAGTGGCCGTGGATACAGCTGGCAGGATGCTTGAGCTTGCTCAATTATTGGTGTGTTGATATCTTTTCTTTAATTTTTGTTATATCCTGCATTTGAATAATCATTTGTTAGGTATTTCTGTGAACATGAAAAAAAACATATTGGTTGAAACAGATGACAATATTTCTTTTTTGTATAAATAATATATATATAATTAAAGATTGGAATTTAACATTGCTGACACTGTTGCTGGACATTTTTTGTATCATTCTAATTAACTTTGATATCTTGTCAGGACCAAATGTGGAGGACGTCAGAATCTGGTCTGTCTCCTTACTCCCTGGCACTCCTTAATAATGTCAGCTTCAATGTGGTGGAGTTTGCTAAGTCCCAGGTATGTAGCACCAACATCCCCAATGTCTGCTTCAACATGTATATATATTTATACATTATATTAGACTTTGTAAATTCCCCAATACTGTACTACATAACCCTTACATCAGCTTCAACTGAGCGAACTAAACCCTAGCCTTTAACGCCACAAATATTAGGTAAAGGGTATCAATATACCAATCCGTCTCTCCATGATCTTTGTTTGCACAACTCCTCCTAATCCATTAGTTGGAATTTTGTGTAACTTGTCATAGTGAAAGAACATCATACGTAGATGTGCATGTAGAAAGGAATTTGCAATTCAAATGTTTTTCTGTGAGTTTTGGCCCTTGCAACTTTAAACTTCTGCCCCAGAAACCTTGTATGTGCAACTCCTTAAATGCTTATTGAATTTTCTTTCGTATTTGACACAGTGAAACTACATCATTAGTAGATATGCATGAAGAAATGAATTTGTGATTTGGCTTTTATTCCTTGAAACCTTAATTTATGCTCCAGAAAAATTGTAAGAGGAAGTGAGGGATATATCTTTGTGAGCTTGCTCAGTTTCTCTTGTTTCTTTTAACAAATTAAGATAATATTTTCACAAGAAAACCAAAGAGTTTTTGTAATTATATTGTTTATTATGCTAGATGGAATGGATGAGTGACAAAATCATGAGATCGTTTGAAGAGAACAGGAACAACCCATTCCATTTCAAGCATGTAAAGCTGTGTCATAACCTGGCTGAACTGTCAAGGATTCCTGAGCCAAAGGTAGGCCTACATTTTATACACTGTTACACATTTTTACACATTTTTACACCACAGTCTTTGAGCTACATGTTTGTCTCACCTGCAACAGGTGTTGGGGCATCAACATTAAGATTTTGGGTTGACATCTGTTTCTCATAAAGTATAAATACTACATAGACCAAATTAGGTTGTGTTTTGATACTAATAACAACACCTTTCGCTGACTATGGATTTGTAATGACACGATGTTGATCCAGATCTGTGGGGCGAGATTTTCCAGTGGGGTCCAAGCAGGTATAGATGAGACATAAAATTCCATGGATTTATTGTAAAGTGCAGTTCAACATTTCTTACACAGCAAATCTGAATGTGGTCTGTAGTACTTTCACATATTTGTTACTGTAATCTATGATGGTATAAATGATATTTGACTAAAAATGTCCTGTGGTTTGATAATGAACTGATGTCATGGTTACTAGTGGAGCTACAGTTGACTGATGTCATGGTTACTTGTGGAGCTACAGTTGACTGATGTCATGGTTACTTGTGGAGCTACAGTTGACTGATGTCATGGTTACTTGTGGAGCTACAGTTGACTGATGTCATGGTTACTTGTGGAGCTACAGTTGACTGATGTCATGGTTACTTGTGGAGCTACAGTTGACTGATGTCATGGTTACTTGTGGAGCTACAGTTGACTGATGTCATGGTTACTTGTGGAGCTACAGTTGACTGATGTCATGGTTACTTGTGGAGCTACAGTTGGCTGATGTCATGGTTACTTGTGGAGCTACATTTATTATTTGAGCCTACATGTGTGGTTTTATAATGTCATGGGTTACTTGTGGAGCTACAGTTGACTGATGTCATGGTTACTTGTGGAGCTACAGTTGACTGATGTCATGGTTACTTGTGGAGCTACATTTATTATTTGTGCCTACATGTGTGGTTTTATAATGTCATGGGTTACTTGTGAGCTCTGCTGGTTATTATACTCAATGTCATAGGTAAACAAAACAGAACAACAGAACCCCAGCCATAAACTAATGAAGATTCAATTTCACGACTATTGGTCTTAAATGAAATGAAATAAATATTTGTGACATTTGGTAGTGGAAAGAGGATTTAAATACAACAGACTTCTGTAAATGAGCTCCTGTTTTGTAGTCCACTTAATGTTATATATCCATACTCAAGTTATCTACACCTCTCATTAACTGGCTTGTACCACTCATGGGCTGGTATAAGCAATAATGGATTCTCTGTTTTCATGTCAGTGTATATGCTGAGTTATAACAAAAAAAGACATGTCTTTGGTTTCAGTTCATTAAAATATAAAGAAAAATCCTAGATGTGTCCATTAAAGTTAGACTGTGCTGATTGATGGCCTTGAATTGACAGTATTCATTGGTTAGTGACATAATCTATTGGTTTACTACAAATAAACATTTCCCAGTGAATTTGAAGTGCCTATGTTTTTGAGGTTACAATTGGTCAGAAGTTAGAATGCTATTCTGTACATATTTACAATCAAGATATGAAGTTGGAATGCCAAAAAAAGAGATGTGAAACATGTTTTGAGTTTTAGATTGTGCTTTAATAAATCTGAATCATTTATCAGCTCAAAGGAAGATAAAAAATATGACAAACAACAGGATAATCTTATTGGTGATAGATTATCACAAACTTAGCCCAGTAGTACAGCTGATGTCAAGAAGTAGATTTGTAGAATGAACTTTCCTTGCATTATCATGTGGAAGCAATATTAACCCCACTCCCGACAGACCTGCTGTAGTAGAGAATCTATCAAGAGTTATCCTTCTTTGTCCCTTGTCAGAGGCAGTCATTGTGTTGCAGTTTAAATACAGTTGTGTGTCAGTGTCAGTACTAATTCAAAATACTTTAATAAAACAGCAATTGGTCATTAGAACGGAAGTACCAGTTTTGAGATGATACTATGTTTATTATATTGCTTACTACAAACTGTAATGGTAAATTAACTTTCATTATGGAGGGTGAAAAAAGCGAAAGGCGTTATATATAGCCTTTACTGTAAACATAGTTTTATGGTTAATGTGTGTGTATAGTAACATAGTTTTATGAATGATGTGACATTCATCTGATATCAACACTTCATCTTTTGTGATATATATTGTATTACTACCTTGTGATATACAGACCTAAATAATTAGAATTGTATAAGATGACATGAATTTATATATATTGTCTCATCAGATCCTTCAATATCCTTATATATTATAACCTATATACTTCTCTGTGTGACCTGAGCTTCTGTGAGGAGGTAAAACAATCAAATCAGATAAGGAGGCAGTTACCGGTAATACAACATGAAAAGATTTTCTCAAGTTTATCATTTGTGTTTGAAATGAAAAATTGACAAATGGTAATCTCAAATTAAGATATTTTTATTCGTTTTAGATAAATTTCCACAGCAATCCTAGTTAAAACTGTTAGTTAAGATAATTTGTCAATCATTTCTTGTAATATATAAATGTAATGTTTTGGCTTTAATCGTATTCATTAATTGTTGACACCGTTGTTATGGCCATTATCTACAATGTGTCAACGATGTACAGTGTACTTCATCTTGGCTGAACCCTTCATGACCATGTTAACCGGTTTTCCCGTTGTGAAGCAGTGTTGATAACAACTATAACATTGAGTGATGGTCATCAGTAATGATGTTCGGGTTTGTTCCTTTGATATTGTGGCCTATCGTTCAATCATTAAATGTCCACATGTGCAGACACCTACATTTGGTTGAGGTCTCTAGTATGTGCTGCCACCTACATTTTGGTTGAGGTATCTTGTATGTGCTGCAACCTACATTTTGGTTGAGGTCTCTAGCATGTGCTGGCACCTACATTTTGGTAGAGGTCTCTAGTATGTGCTGCCGCCTACATTTTGGTTGAGGTCTTTTGTATGTGCTGCTACCTACATTTTGGTTGAGGACTCTAGTATGTGCTGACACCTACATTTTGGTTGAGGACTCTAGTATGCGCTGCCACCTCCATTTTTGTTTAGGTCTCTAGCATGTGCTGAAACTTACATTTTGGTTGAGGTATCTTGTGTATGCTGCCACCTACATTTTAGTTGAGGTCTCTTGTATGTGCTACCACCTACATTTTAGTTGAAGTCGCTTGTATGTGCTGCCACCTTCAGTTTGGTTGAGGTATCTTGTATGTGCTACCACCTACATTTTGGTTGAGGTCGTTTGTATGTGCTGCTACCTACATTTTGGTTGAGGTCGTTTGTATGTGCTGCTACCTACATTTTGGTTGAGGTATGTGCTGACACTTACATTTTAGTTGAGGTATCTTGTATGTGCTGCCACCTTTATTTTGGTTGAGGTCTCTTGTATGTGCTGCCACCTACATTTTGGTTGAGGTCTCTTCTATGTGCTGACACCTACATTTTGGTTGAGGTCTCTAGTATGCGCTGCCACCTACATTTTTGTTTAGGTCTCTAGTATGTGCTGGCACCTACATTTTGGTTGAGGTCTCTAGTATGTGCTGACACTTACATTTTGGTTGAGGTATCTTGTATATGCTGCCACCTACATTTTAGTTGAGGTCTCTTGTATGTGCTACCACCTATATTTTAGTTGAAGTCTCTTGTATGTGCTGCCACCTACATTTTGGTTGAGGTCTCTTGTATGTGCTGCTACCTACATTTTGGTAGAGGTCTCTTGTATGTGCTGCCACCTACATTTTGGTTGAGGTCTCTAGTATGTGCTGACACTTACATTTTGGTTGAGGTATCTTGTATGTGCTGCCACCTACATTTTAGTTGAGGTCTCTTGTATGTGCTACCACCTATATTTTAGTTGAAGTCTCTTGTATGTGCTGCCACCTACATTTTGGTTGAGGTCTCTTGTATGTGCTGCCACCTACATTTTGGTTGAGGTCTCTTGTATGTGCTGCCACCTACATTTTGGTTGAGGTCTCTTGTATGTGCTGCCACCTACATTTTGGTTGAGGTCTCTTGTATGTGCTGCCACCTACATTTTGGTTGAGGTCTCTTGTATGTGCTGCCACCTACATTTTGGTTGAGGTCTCTTGTATGTGCTGCCACCTACATTTTGGTTGAGGTCTCTTGTATGTGCTGCCACCTACATTTTGGTTGAGGTATCTTGTATGTGCTGCCACCTACATTTTGGTTGAGGTCTCTTGTATGTGCTGCCACCTACATTTTGGTTGAGGTCTCTTGTATGTGCTGCCACCTACATTTTGGTTGAGGTCTCTTGTATGTGCTGCCACCTACATTTTGGTTGAGGTCTCTTGTATGTGCTGCCACCTACATTTTGGTTGAGGTCTCTTGTATGTGCTGACACCTACATTTTGGTTGAGGTCTCTTGTATGTGCTGCCACCTACATTTTGGTTGAGGTCTCTTGAATGTTCTGCCACCTACATTTTGGTTGAGGTCTCTTGTATGTGCTGCCACCTACCTTTTTTGTTGAGGTCTCTTCTATGTGCTGACACCTACATTTTGGTTGAGGTCTCTTGTAAGTGCTGCCACCTACATTTTGGTTGAGGTCTCTTGTATGTGCTGCCACCTACATTTTTGTAAAGGTATCTTGTATGTGCTGCCACCTACATTTTGGTAAAGGTCTCTTGTATGTGCTGACACCTACATTTTGTCAGGGTCAGTTCTGTGCTGACATCTACATTTTGTAAGGGTCAGTTCTATGTGCTGACATCTACATTTTGTCAGGGTCAGTTCTATGTGCTGACACCTACATTTTGGTTGAGGTCTCTTGTATGTGCTGCCACCTACATTTTGGTTGAGGTCTCTAGTTTGTGCTGACATCTACAGGTAAAGTTTGTGAAGTCATTATGTGCTGCTACCTACATTTTGTTGAGATGGCTTTTCTATTTTCTCTTAAAAGTCATTAGTCCGTGCTGACACCTACATTTTGTAAGGGTCAGTTCTATGTGCTGCAACCTACATTTGGTAACGGTCAGTTTTATGTGCTGACACCTACATTTTGTAACGGTCAGTTCTATGTGCTGACACCTACATCTTGTAAGGGTCAGGTCTATGTGCTGCCACCTACATTTTTGTAAGGGTCAGGTCTACGTGCTGACACCTACATTTTGTCAGGGTGAGTTCTATGTGCTGACACCTACATTTGGGAACGGTCAGTTCTATGTGCTGACACCTACATCTTGTCAGGGTCAGTTCTATGTGCTGACACCGTGCTGCCACCTACATTTTGGTTGAAGTCTCTTGTATGTGCTGCCACCTACATTTGGGTGGTGGTCTGTTGTATGTGCTGCCACCTACCTTTTTTGTTGAGGTCTCTTCTATGTGCTGACACCTACATTTTGTAAGGGACAGGTCTATGTGCTGACACCTACATTTTGTAACGGTCAGTTCTATGTGCTGACACCTACATCTTGTAAGGGTCAGGTCTATGTGCTGACAGCTACATCTTGTCAGGGTCAGTTCTATGTGCTGTCTCCTACATTTTGTAAGGGTCAGTTCTATGAGCTGACACCTACATTTTGTAAGGGCCAGTTCTATGTGCTGACACCTACATTTTGTCAGGGCCTGTTCTATGTGCTGACACCTACATTTTGTAAGGGACAGGTCTATGTGCTGACACCTACATTTGGGAACGGTCAGTTCTATGTGCTGACACCTACATTTGGGAACGGTCAGTTCTATGTGCTGACACCTACATTTGGTAACTGTCAGTTCTATGTGCTGACACCTACATTTTGTCAGGGCCTGTTCTATGTGCTGACACCTACATTTTGTAACGGTCAGTTCTATGTGCTGACACCTACATCTTGTAAGGGTCAGGTCTATGTGCTGCCACCTACATTTTTGTAAGGGTCAGGTCTACGTGCTGACACCTACATTTTGTCAGGGTCAGTTTTATGTGCTGACACCTACATTTTGTAAGGGCCAGGTCTATGTGCTGACACCTACATCTTGTCAGGGTCAGTTCTATGTGCTGACCCCTACATTTTGTAAGGGTCAGTTCTACGTGCTGACACCTACATTTTGTAAGGGGCAGTTCTACGTGCTGACACCTACATTTTGTAAGGGACAGGTCTATGTGCTGACACCTACATCTTGTAAGGGTCAGGTCTATGTGCTGACACCTACATCTTGTAAGGGTCAGGTCTATGTGCTGCCACCTACATTTTTGTAAGGGTCAGGTCTACGTGCTGACACCTACATTTTGTCAGGGCCTGTTCTATGTGCTGACACCTACATTTTGTAAGGGTCAGTTCTATGTGCTGACACCTACATGGCCACCTAGTAAGTATTTATGTAGTGTGTACTGCTAAATACAGGATGTAGTTTGTCCAGGTCTTTAGGATGAACTACCACCTCTAGAAGGAACGTTTTTGAAGGTCTGAAGTGTATGCTGCTGTGCTGATTCAGTGACATCTATGGATATCAGAGATAATCTATGCTGTGGTATACTTTCACCAATTCACATTAATGTTGTGTACAGTAGATCTGTTCATCCTGTAAGACTTTTACGATACAAGTTACTTCTTTGCCAGGTCTGTGTTAGGTTACTGTTTTTCTTCTCAGATCTTGATGTATCTTGACCTTTACTATAATGTTGCTTTTTCCTACGTTTTACCGAACTGATACAGTTTCTGTGTGTGTATAGGAAACACTTTGTGCCTAACCCAGAAATAAAATTGCCCTTGGGTAGAAACATCACCATCATCATAATATGCTTTGCCGAATATCCAATATCCGATATGGATTGAAAATATAACTTAAACCATGATTTCTTGAGTAAAAATATCTTTATTTTACAAAGTCATAGAACTCTTAACTGATCAATTAGTCATCAATACCTTTGACCATTCAATGAAATGTACATGGATAAAAATAATAGAATCTGGAAAGTTAAACAGTGTGTAATAAAAATTTGTTTGAAACATCTAACCACTAGGTTCATACAACAGGTGTACATACAACAGGTGTACATACCTGAATAACCACTAGGTACATATAACAGGTGTACGTATCTGATTAGCCACTAGATACATAAAACAGGTGTACATACCTGATTAGCTACTAGGTACATACAACAGGTGTACATATCTGATTAGCCACTAGGTACATACAACAGGTGTACATATCTGATTAGCCACTAGATACATAAAACAGGTGTACATACCTGATTAGCCACTAGGTTCATACAACAGGTGTACATATCTGATTAGCCACTAGATACATAAAACAGGTGTACATATCTGATTAGCCATTAGATACATAAAACAGGTGTACATACCTGATTAGCCACTAGGTACATACAACAGGTGTACATTCCTGATTAGCCACTAGGTACATACAACAGGTGTACACACCTGATCAACAGCTAGATATAGGTACACTCAACAAGTGTACATACCTGATCAACAGTTAGATATAGGCATATACAACAGGTGTACATACCCGATTAGCCACTAGGTACATACAACAGGTGTACATATCTGATTAGCCACTATATACATAAAACAGGTGTACATATCTGATTAGCCATTAGATACATAAAACAGGTGTACATACCTGATTAGCTACTAGGTACATACAACAGGTGTACATATCTGATTAGCCACTAGGTACATACAACAGGTGTACATACCTGATCAACAGCTAGATATAGGTACACACAACAGGTGTACATACCTGGATGAAATATCTCTAGAACGGATGTAATAGATATGAGGTATTACATTTATATGTACATGTAGATAAAGGTCCTTTTATTTCAACATCAGTTCTGCTGACTTAGTATCTTAAAAAAACCCACTTGATGATAGGTGACACAATGTAGGTAGTATAAATTCAGGAAATCAATCCCTAGGAATAGCAAAATTATTAACCAATGATATATTCTTCATCTTGTAATAAACCATGGAAATAGACGTTCATTTATCATAGTGAACCATTAAATACAAGTTAGTTATTCATCATCTAGCAGCTGTGAACCATTAAATACAAGTTAGTTATTCATCATCTAGCAGCTGTGAACCATTAAATACCATTAAGTTATACTTCTGGTAATAAACCCTTGAAATTAACAAAGTTTTAATTTTATAATTTAATGACTTTGTAATTGAAATGCAAGGACATATAGTATAAATTTCTGCTTGTAATAAAAAAAAATATTATTGCAAAGATTGTAAAAATCAACATACCTCCTCATTTGAAAATGAACCATTGAAATATAAGGATATATATCATTATGATATAATAAACCAGTAGATGTGAGTACACGTATTCAGAGTTAATACTTATAATGCTGTAGTTAATTTGTCCTGTACAACACAAGTCCTGGAGGCTTCAGCATATGTATTAGTGTAGCCATTGTGACGTACTTGCTTAATTTTCTTTCCAAGCATAATGCCAAATTCTTTTCTGAAATTATCATTGAGCCAGCCATAAAGAAAAGGATTAATGCATGCTGAACTCATGGCTATGATTTTTAGTATTAAGTCTATAAGTCTGAAGTAAGGTCCATACACAGTTTTGTGATTGAGAGTGATTATCAAGGCAAAGATGTTCCAGGGCAACCAAGAAACTGCAAAAAGTCCTACAATTGAGATGAGAATTCTGTTTGTCCGGTTATTCCGCCTAGTTTCTGATCTTTTGAGCGGACGTTGTTGTAACACACGATGTATCTTAAAGTACAAAATGGCTGTCACCCCAAATGGTAATAAAACTTGAAAGAAAAATATTGCAAAGGTATATGTCAGAGCGCCGAACCGCGGCCATTTCTCATAGCAGAAGATCTTATGTATGTTGAATAAAGGTATGTTTATTACATCGTAACGTGTGTGAACCATTACAGGGGTGGCAAGGCCGAAGGTAATAAACACTATCACAGATATGATGAGGATCGCCATCTCCTTGGTGATTCGTTTTTTGAATGGGAACACAATCAAAATGTACCGATCCACTGCGATCATCATCATGCAGGTCGTGGAATAAAATATAGGAACTCCGAAAGTGGGCATGATGATGCGGCACAAAATCTCACCGAATACCCAGAAGTCTGTGAGCTGGTAATGAAGCTGGAATGGCAGGTTAAACACACAAAGCACAATGTCCGACACGGCCAGTGATGCTATGAATATGTTGGTTACCTTGTGAAGGTGTCGATGCCTCACAATCACTATGACGACCAGAAGGTTCTCTATGAAGCCCATGATGATTACAATGGCATAGATTGTGATAATGAAAATGCGTAAAGGTTCACTTGAGTGTAGGATATCATCCTCAATTTGATCCGTTTCATTCTGTTGTGACATCTGAAACTGCAGAAACAGATCGTCTGTGAAGTTGAGCATGTCGTATGAAATCCAGAAAGAGTCATCGGCCATTCCTTTCCTCACTCTCTGGCTATCCAGTGATCTGGTGCTGCTCCTACGGTATGAAAGCACATGTTGAATTGTTTTTCATATACATCCCCTGTACCTTAGGGAGAGCTCCCGAATTGTAGTCTGCTGGGGAGAGCTACCAAACTGTAGTCTGCTAGGGAGAGCTACCAAACTGTAGTCTGCTGGGGAGAGCTACCAAACTGTAGTCTGCTGGGGTGCTTATGTAATACCTGAAAATACAAACAGATTATCAGTTAGCTATTGAAAATAAGCACTTGGTAACAGCTTTAAAAACTTGTTCACAACAAATAAACCGGTGCTACATTTGGTAAATAAACCTGCTGAAGTATCCTCAGTTTGGGCATGCAAGATGTTTATATCAGCTTATATCAGCTGACACCATCCTGTTAGACTTGCTAGGCTAAGATGAAATATTTATTAGGAGATCTTTTGGAAGTTAAAGGTTATCATAAAACAAGTACCCATTATATGATTGTTCTTGAATGATACGGCCAATTCAACACCAGGCCAAGGACATGATATGAAGGTTTTAATAGCTGTAATATGCTAGAGGGAAAAATGTGCAGTAGGTTATTGGAGGTAAGATGTATATAAGCTTGGTGCTATCGTGCTGTCCATGATGAATGATGGCCGGTTGCCTTGTTTATATCTTAATCGTAGGGATTCATCAAATAAATTAAGGCCTTACTGAATGACACTTTCAAATATTTGACAATGAATTAAATTGGCAAGAGTTAATTGATTTTTAAACTTAAAATTATCACATGAACCCTGAGGAACTCGAAAGCTTACCAGCTGCCTATGTTGTTTTTTTGTCATATTACCAAACGTTTGTTTGTTTGAGTGGTTTTACGTCCACTTCACTACCGAACAGTTTGGTTATCCACCTGACAAATGAGCAAAGACATAATTTTTATGTTTTTTACTTGTTTTCCATGGGAATAGAAAATGACTCATTGTTTCTTTACATGCTTGTCCAGCATTCCAAGAGGTCATACTTACAAGGGTCAGTATTGACTTGGAGTCGTTACATGTTTATATAACGTCATCTGATAGTTGTGAAAAAGTGTCATAATATGAAGAGGATTAGTTAAGAGAGCTAGGTACAGACACTATCATTCACAATAACATGATGGAATCTCATCCTCTCTGTTACTTTTCAGTTAAATGTTGAAATGTATAAAAACGTGGATATTTGATCCCACTGAATGTATAAAAACATGGATATTTGATCCCATTGGATGTATAAAAACATGGATATTTGATCCCACTGGATGTATAAAAACGTGGATATTTGATCCCACTGGATGTATAAAAACATGGATATTTGATCCCACTGAATGTATAAAAAGGTGGATATTTGATCCCACTGGATGTATAAAAACATGGATTTTTGATTCCACTGGATGTATAAAAACGTGGATATTTGATCCCATTGGATGTATAAAAACATGGATATTTGATCCCACTGGATGTATAAAAACGTGGATATTTGATCCCACTGGATGTATAAAAACGTGAATATTTGATCCCACTGAATGTAAAAAAACGTGGATATTTGATCCCATTGGATGTATAAAAAAGTGGATATTTGATCCCACTGGATGTATAAAAACGTGGATATTTGACCCCACTGGCTGAAAACAAAAACATTTATTGACCAGCATCCATCAATTCAGTGTTTCCCAGAGTTTTCACTTTTCCTGCTCTCCCTACTATATTCTGTAACCCCCCCCCCCAGTCTTAACATCTCCGATCTGCCGTCTCCTACAATTTACTGTGCAGTCATGTTGTCTTCCATTACATGTTGGAACGATGGAGATAAATTTGTGTGGTTTTGTGACACATTTTATCACAGTGTTTTTCTAACTAGACGCAAAATCAATACCTGCTGATGATGAAGACAACACTATGGCAGCTATATATATATGAACCCACAGTCTCCAGGATAGCCCAGTTACAGCTTTAGCACTATAAAACGCTACCGGCCATTTACTAGCTGTCCCCCAAGTCGAGACATATCACACTACTGTCCATTTACATTGCTGATCAAGTTTCAGCAAATGTTTGTAAAGGTGCTAACATCACATTTGAGTTGAGATAGGTTTTCTACGCCGCACATCAGCTCGCAAAAACAGTTTATCCAATATCTTCATAAAAACAGCTAAAACCATAACACTACGCTATATTACAATACATTTCATTCTAATGACTGTGGAAAACCATAACAGCGGTGAAATTTTCACTTCGAGGGAAAAGACATTACATGTGTACTGCCACGTTTGAATGGAACGTGCTTCTTTTCAACTGAAGAAAGTGTCTCATTGATTATAATTGTAACAAAGTAAGCTCCTCATTGAAGCTGCACAAGTAGGTGATGCATCAAAGTAAGCTCCTCATTGAAGCTGAACAAGTAGGTGATGCATCAATAACACAACGATTCAGAAGACAACTTTCTTCAGTTTAACTTTTCAATGTTACAAACAAGTTGCAATTCTATGTTATTCTGATACAGTAATTTTAAGGGAAAACGTTGTAAGCCTTTTTAGGAAGTAGTCTGGGATATGTCCCCTGGAAATGCACGGAAGATTTTCCTCCCCTTACATTCATGGGAATTCCTTCTTTTACCATCAAGTCCAAACACCCCAGGAAACTTTTCCAGACTTATCCCTAATCAGGCATTGGTGTTATTTCCGTACTTTGTGATGGATTTCTGCAAGACTAATGTGTCATTACTTTAACCTGTAACAGACAAATTAGTATGATTTTGATCTTTTTTATTTCAAATGGTCAGCAGGTGTGAAGTAAGCGGGTCACTGTGACCTTTGTATGCAATCCTTCTGTCAGTCTGTCATTTTATTGTAGTTATCTCTTAGGTGTCATTTTATTGTAGTTATCTCTCAGGTGTCATTTTATTGTAGTTATCTCTCAGGTGTCATTTTATTGTAGTTATCTCTTAGGTGTCATTTTATTGTAGTTATCTCTCGGGTGTCATTTTATTGTAGTTATCTGTTAGACTTCATTTTATTGTAGTTATCTCTCAGGGGCCATTTTATTGTAGTTGTCTCTCAGGTGTCATTTTATTATAGTTATCCCTCAGGGGCCATATTTTTATAACTGTTCCACCTTCCATTTCCACACTTTGGAAGTGTTGCATGCTCAGATTGGGTCTGATGCCTTATATACAAATGTACGGCCCTTTGTTTACTGGGTCTGATGCCTTATATACAGATGTATTGCCCCTTGTTTACTGGGTCCGATGCCTTATATACAAATGTATGGCCCTTTTTTTACTGGGTCTGATGCCTTATATACAGATGTATTGCCCTTTGTTTATTGGGTCTGATGCCTTATATACAGATGTCTGGCCCTTTGTTTACTGAGTCTGATGCCTTATATACAAATGTATGGCCCTTTGTTTATTGGGTTTGATGCCTTATATACAAATGTATTGCCCTTTGTTTATTGGGTTTGATGCCTTATATACAGATGTCTGGCCCTTTGTTTACTGAGTCTTTGTTATTTTTTACACTCAAGGAGATTATGTTTTGCTTGCAGTATTCAGCCTTGTCATAGCAAGTGTTTTGTCTGGAAGTCTTAAAGTCTTATCTGTACTGTAATACGGGGTTATTACTGTACAAATTGAAGTTGGACATCTTCCCTGATTTATAACTTAACCAAAGAAACTCATGTACATGTAATGAAAATCAAGGTAAAACTTATGATAATGTGGTCAGAGTGATAATAACATTGACTCACACATTCATCATAGTGACTGTTATATATCATTCCCTGTAATTGTGGGAAATTTTACATAATACATGGTCTATTATAGCGGCAGTAGTGTGATTGATAGTGATGTATTGGAGAGTGTGTGTTATTGAATAATGGTATTACACAGGTATTTGGGTGTGTCTTACGATATTCTTAAAAAGTACAGGTAATGACTGAACATTTAGTTACCAAGTTATTCCCAGGCTTTCCCCCATTATTTCTCTAATATCTCGTATTATCAAAAGTTAATTGTTTATTTGTGAGTTGTACTTATTTAACTGTCGCTGTCCTTTTTTGTACCAGTAATAAACTCACTCTAGAATCAATTGTATAGCTTATGGAGTATGCTGTCAAAGTTGAAATCCCATACAGAGTTTGTGATGTGGAATACCAATAATTTTAATATCTCTGTTTATAAAGTATTAAAAGAAGCACTGATGTGAACAAATAAAAAAGTTTCTAGAGTACTCAGGGATTCAGATTAGACAGGGGCTTGTTTAAACAAATTATACTGCATATAGTGGCATTCTGAAACAAGAAAAATGAAGTTTAAGCTATGGCTGTTGTGAAGAAATCAGTTATATACAGAATATATTCTGTAGAACCATGATATGACTAGGACCCAAATATCTGAATGGTTTATTACACAGGGTCTGGTTTATATAGAGTTCTAGAATTAGACAGGGATCCAGATTATACAGGGAATGATTGAACAGGTTATACTGTTTAAACTCTGGCTGTTGTGAAGAGAAAATCTTCAGGAAATATAGGCCAATGGAATCTTGTAAGGGATAGGTGTTGTTGAGCATAACATTATTTTACACATTCATTATGCTTCTGTAATCTGTATTAAAATCTAATTAACAGAGTATCTCAATTAACTCAGCTTCCATATATTTAATTTCCTATGAGAAATGTGTGGAAGCCTTAAGCTACAATGTGAATGGTCTTGTATCACCAATTCTCTGGATGATGTAACACGCTCCGGTACAAACTCTCAAAAGTACAAAAGGAATTTCTGAACGTTGATTACCAATTTAAATAAAACTATTTACCAATCAAAAATTCAATTAAGGATTGATTCACAAAAGTTTGAGAAAGGCATCAATTTGATGATTATTTTTTGCTTCATTATGAGAAATTTCTATGCTTAAATGGGTGCTAATTATTGACAATATTTTATTGTGTTATAGGGAAATGCCATCATATGATTGTTTAGAAATACTGTATCTATAATGTCAAAAAAAACGGCTGGTAATCTCATAGAAGTGGATCCAGTAGTGGAGGATCAATCCTATTAGTTTAATCCAATCAGCAATGAATGAGTCCTAGGTATTCTATTTATAGATAAACAGCAACAGACTTCTACAGTTCAATTGTTACACTATTTTTCAACACTGCTGGTTAATCCTGCTTTTGTTTGACATTATTTCACCTTAATTACTTCACTGAATTAACTTTTAGGTTGATATTTACCAATATATGAAAATCTTTACATTTAAAGAAATCATTTCCATTGCTTATTATTTGTGTCTGTGATATTTTACGTAAGGTCTAAACAGAGTCAGACTGACCAGGAAACCCAGATTTTTAGGAGATAAAGGGTTTCACATAGCATTACCAATATAATAGTATGCGGAATACTACCAATAAACAATTGTATAGGTAGATATAAAGACTGGACACGTTGTGGTGTCTAGAGACTTTAACAGCTAGCTGGAGGCATGTCAGCTACAGGGAAAGCAACTGTTAACACGTAACACAATGATATCTATGTCTCTGAATTAGTTGGTTACATTATCTATTTGGTGATCATTTTAATTCACCAGATTTGTTAGCCCCATATCTTTATATAAGATGTTGTAGATAGCACTATTAGGAAGTTGAAGCCAACTTATAAGTGCCATTCGAGTAACACGTACATTGTATACATAACTATAATGGTTACTCTTCTTCAATATATTTACTCTGATATATTGCAAACTGCGCTGACTTTCTTGTTTCAAATGCTGATTCATGGCTTGTGGTGCCAATTATAGTCTGATTTAGATGGAGTGTGTAACATGGTATAGAAATGAACCGTAACTGTACTGTATGGGGAGTGAAGTAACAGAATGTACCAAACATTATAATTACAGTTACCAACATGTAATGTTACAGAAGTGTAACATAGCGACCCATCATTGGTAACAAGTTATGATATAATTAAGCCAGCACGATATTTTACAGAAGAAAATGCTTCATCAGGTGTCGTAATTGATCAATTAGAATAGTGTTACTGGCCATCTATGACAAGGTTGTGCCTCGATTTGTTTCCTCATTGAGGTCCAGGCCCCTAAGTCGGTGAGAAGTACGACCACACACTGGCACTTATTCCTCCTCCAGTCATCGTCAATAGGTTTTCCAGGCATTTTCCTCTCACCTGCAGACAAGTGTATTACGACCCCCCATTTGAACTGTGTGTGTGTCCATGCTGACAGACTGACAGACACACATTCAGGTTGCGATAACCTTGACCAACTTAAATGTATTCAGTGCATTGATAATTATCCTAAAGAAATCTGTGTTTGGCCACAGTATTACTGCAAGTACAATTTCCACTTTGGTAATTACTCCTGCTTGCGAGAATCCCTTCCACTACCCCCTCCCATCCAATGCTTCACCACCTTCTCGGCTGTGTGCCACTGTGTGCAGTTATATTGGTACTGTTCAGAGGTAGTAATAGCCTGCATTCCTATGTACATTTAACAGTCTCACAGTACAGGAACAGTGCATTGTTGTGTAATGATCCTGAGGAAGGCAATACATACCTACATGCTCCAATATTTCTCTGGTTCTACAGCGATTGCTTGGCAATGACATGTCAATGTAGCCATAGCCCTACAGGGTATGTTGTACACTGTAGGTGTCAGCGGTAGGACTGAAGATTGAATTCACAACTTAATTAGAGAGAATCCATGGTGCCCTTTACCCTATGATTTTAATTGATAAATGTGAAATAATATCTTGAAAACCTGCTTATTTAATTTGTCATAGAAAATATGCTCTTTGTTCCCCTTAACATTTTGTTACTTCATTTTTCACCTTGCTAATACATATTTCCTTTACTTCAATAGTAATGGAAAATCTAGAAAATCTTTAACATTTAGATTTTTTGGTAAATTAAGGGGCTTACCAACCTTTGTAGGTAGAGGAACGATTACAATCATTGTCAGTTAGTTACCTCTTTCATGGGACTAGACTAGATTTAAAAAAAAAAAATTGCAATCATTGAAATACTAAAATAATATGATGTGTGTGTTTTGTCTGATAAGAAGAAAATATGTTGTGTAAGAAAGTCAGAAATGTTTTGTGATAAAAGAACCATATTATAATGTGGACCCATATACTTCCTCTAATTCAATATCCCCCCTCATTGAACAGTTTGCTTGGTCCCGACTGTGTTTTTATACATTCTTTGAGTAACGTACTCAAACTGCCATTCTTTAAATAGCCCACATTCCACGATTTTGTATTTATCCCTGACTGCATTAGTCCGTATAGTTAGTATTCAACCTATCTGTTCATCACAATTGCTGCATGCCATCAAAGTTATTTGAGACAGACTGCAGTCCTCACTCATTGTGTTTATACAGGTGTCAGACAGACATCAGATAATTAGAGAATTAACAGCAGTATCAACAGGCACCTGTACTGCTACCCTGCTGTAGTGTAGTTATCATTTAGTGTCCATATTTATTATTATACGACAATATTTGGCATCAAGGTTTTAATGGTTCGTTTACTGAGTGTGTAAAACCATATTTCACAATGGCGATATTAAGCAGAAATTTTGTAGCAGATTTCCAACCATCTTTACCAGCATTTTCAGTCAAATATATTTTGATTGGTAATTTTATTATCAATTAGAATTATAATAACATGACTACAACATCTTCTGTGTGTTAAAAGTAACTTAGAGTTCCTGTTTTTCTGTTATTCTGTAAAATTAACGTAAGTGAATACAAAATAAACTATTGCAGACATTTTAAGCCTTCAGAATAGAAACATGGACAAGTTACATAAATGATTTCTTTACTTTTTTTTCTATTCTAAATACAGATTTAATAAGATATACATGTAAAACTTCTTCGATTTTTATTTCTGAGCAGTTTTATATCTTCTTAAATGTAGCCTTTGTTAGTCTTCCTTTCTCTTCCAATCCTCTAGATCTACTGTCCGTGACATTATGGCAGACCTCAAGCTGTAGTCCCGCCCGTTTGATTCACAATGTCAAATAACTTTCGTAAAATACCATGTACCTACATGTGCCCTAACAGGGTTTTACTGTATAATGTTCAGTGTTCATTCTGAGTCTGTTTGTGGTTTACATGTCCCCTAACAGGGTTTTACTGTATATGTTCAGTGTTCATTCTGAGTCTGTTTGTGGTCTATATACATGTCCCCTAACAGGGTTTTACTGTATATGTTCAGTGTTCCTTCTGAGTCTGTTTGTGGTCTACATGTGCCCTAATAGGGTTTTACTGTATATGTTCAGTGTTCCTTCTGAGTCTGTTTGTGGTCTAAATGTCCCCTAACAAGGTTTTACTGTATATGTTCAGTTTTCATTCTGAGTCTGTTTGTGGTCTACATGTGCCCTAATAGGGTTTTACTGTATATGTTCAGTGTTCCTTCTGAGTCTGTTTGTGGTCTACATGTCCCCTAACAAGGTTTTACTGTATATGTTCAGTGTTCTGAGTCTGTTTATGGTCTTCATGTCCCCAACAGAGTTTTATTTGTATTATGTGACTGACTGATACATTCCTATGAAATTCATTCCTCCCAGCTTTATTGACTCAACACTACAGTAATAGATAATAACACTGTTTTAGGTATCTTTTTTTAATATTTCCTACATGAAGAAAAAGTATAATTAAGTTTGTTAACTTACTTTGACTTGAAGTAATAATTCCACAGCTTGCCAGTAGTTTCCAAAAGTTGGTAAATCTAGCCCAACAGCTGCAATACCAGACAGGTTTAAATCGCTGATCACACCATCAGTGACCAATGTAACTTAACTATACACCAGGTAAGTACTAACAGTGGCTGATCACACCATCAGTGACCAATGTAACTTAACGATACACCAGGTAAGTACTTGCTGCTAGTAAAACAGGTCATGATCATTGCACTTGCACCTTCTGGTCTGACTTCTCAAATAAATGGATTTAAAAGACTTAAAAAGTCCTGTCACAGCTGGTTTGTAGGAAAATTCTACCCACAACATGCCTTAGGAAATAGAGATTATCTCTCCTCCGACATCAATAGAGTATTGAGCCATTGCACATTTGATACTGTGTTTACCGTTTTATAAGAGCTCTGCTGATACCCTCCTCCACCTGTCAGCAGTGGCCAGTGTTTAGCCAGTATCACTGTAGTGTCGGTAACATAGTCGATGTACACAGATGTGTGTATACAGAGAGAAGCCAGCAAACCAATCATTTGTGACCATTTAGTATTTTTTATGTCCAATGGATCTTAATACATTTTACAATGCGATTAGAGGGTGTTCAATTCACATGAAATGAGATGTAAGTAAGGTGTTACTTGTACATCTGTGACAGCCATTATTCTGTCCACAGAGGCTGGGCACACAGCTGGCCAGCAGCACTCCCTCGGAACATACGCCCCCTAATTTATTTTCAAACTTCTGCTGCTTGCTACAACCATTGTAAGATGATGTGTATTTTTGTTGAAGGTGTTCAGATCGATAGCAGTTATTTTTGATAGCATTTTATTGGTGCTACTTAAACTGCCAATAACTTCTTTGTGTGATATAGTGGTTTATACAAACGGTATGACAACAACGTCATCTGCATGCTACGCTACTTTCATAAAAGAATACACGCATACTTACTGGAAAAGGATTTTTCTTTCTATTTATGCGTTTAAAAAATCAATAGTTTCGTCTGTGTAAAAGGAAAATAGTGAGTTTAAAGATTGTTTGAAATCACGTTAGAAATCTAATTACTGGGAGCACTTACAGGTGGAAGTTAAGCATTTTCTATTATACCATTGGACGTACATGATTCCCTAATGTACCCTTTATCTGTTGACAAACTTCTAAAAAAATGTAATCAAGTTAAAGGGTACAAGTCTGCACCAGTTAAAAATGAGAAGAAGATATTCATTTTAGGACTGTTTTTTCTTTTTTACTTGGAGCAGTCTCCCTTTTATGTTGAGGAAGAGGCAATAATCAGGAGTTAATCTGGCTTAGAGTTGCTTCCCTTGTGAAGCTATTCATTTCACATTTTAATTAACCATAACATCCCAGCTCACCTGATTTACATGTAAAATACCCCTTTCTTCACATTGCCTTTCAGCACCGGTAAATAAAATCTACAGAAATTGCCTGCCACATAATTGAATTGCTGTGTTATAATTGCCCCTGTAAGCTGGGATATTGGATGTCTTTAACCATGTCTCGCAATCCCGACAGATAATCCCACACAATTATCTCTTGTTAAGCGATACTTCTCTGACAGCATACCGCCTCCTGTATTGTCGCTGTAAACAGTCCCCGTCAATTTTGTTACTTATATGGTATAAGATCATGTATAAGCTCCTCCCTACACCCACAGTACGTGTTCTGTAAACAGTCCCCCTCAATTTTGTTACTTACATGGTATAAGGCAATGTATAAGCTCCTCCCTACACCCACGTGTTCTGTAAACAGTCCCCCTCAATTTTGTTACTTATATGGTATAAGACAATGTATAAGCTCCTCCCTACACCCACGTGTTCTGTAAACAGTCCCCCTCAATTTTGTTACTTATATGGTATAAGACAATGTATAAGCTCCTCCCTACACCCACGTGTTCTGTAAACAGTCCCCCTCAATTTTGTTACTTATATGGTATAAGACAATGTATAAGCTCCTCCCTACACCCACGTGTTCTGTAAACAGTCCCCCTCAATTTTGTTACTTATATGGTATAAGACAATGTATAAGCTCCTCCCTACACCCACGTGTTCTGTAAACAGTCCCCCTCAATTTTGTTACTTATATGGTATAAGACAATGTATAAGCTCCTCCCTACACCCACGTGTTCTGTAAACAGTCCCCCTCAATTTTGTTACTTATATGGTATAAGACAATGTATAAGCTCCTCCCTACACCCACGTGTTCTGTAAACAGTCCCCCTCAATTTTGTTACTTATATGGTATAAGACAATGTATAAGCTCCTCCCTACACCCACGTGTTCTGTAAACAGTCCCCCTCAATTTTGTTACTTATATGGTATAAGACAATGTATAAGCTCCTCCCTACACCCACGTGTTCTGTAAACAGTCCCCCTCAATTTTGTTACTTATATGGTATAAGACAATGTATAAGCTCCTCCCTACACCCACGTGTTCTGTAAACAGTCCCCCTCAATTTTGTTACTTATATGGTATAAGACAATGTATAAGCTCCTCCCTACACCCACGTGTTCTGTAAACAGTC
This sequence comes from Mizuhopecten yessoensis, assembly GCF_002113885.1. Lineage (NCBI taxonomy): Eukaryota > Metazoa > Mollusca > Bivalvia > Pectinida > Pectinidae > Mizuhopecten > Mizuhopecten yessoensis. The sequence continues at coordinate 1,057,721 of NW_018408895.1, forward strand.
CCCCTCAACTTTGTTACTTATATGGTATAAGACAATGGATAAATCCTCCCTACACCCACAGTACGTGTTTTGTAAACAGTCCCCCTCAATTTTGTTACTTATATGGTATAAGACAATGTATAAATCCTCCCTACACCCACAGTACGTGTTCTGTAAACAGTCCCCCTCAATTTTGTTACTTATATGAAACAGGATCAATTGCAGATGATTACCCTATTCTCAATAGAGGCATTGCTCAGAATAAAATAGACTTGTTCATTTGTAAATAAATTACATTGTTTTACTGTTGAGCCTGTTTTTTGTGTCCGTTCTGTCCAGTTCGTTGGTGTGATCTGTTTGTCCAATTCTGTGGGGACATGTTGGTATGGGGGAGATTTGGGGTCAGTGTCAGAAAATCAATCTCCTCCCTCTGTCTAATCAAGACAGACTTGTGTACTGTAGGCAGTGAGAGGAAGGTGATGCAGATCTCTACCACGGTGGTGAAACTGAACTAGGAATGAATACTTAAAATCAGGATGAAATCCTCAGGGCATTTCTTGTCACCTGAATCACGATTTTACCAGCATGACCTTGGGGCTTTTGATTGCAATATATGGAAATTGAGTTGTCATTTTGAAATTCATTAACTATTACACAACTTTTGGAAATTTACAGAACTTGTTATCAAGAACTGCACTCTCTGTGATATGTGTGACATAACACAGGACAACTGAATGCTGTATATGTCATATATATTATTATGTAAAATTAGGTAACACCATCATCTGATCGTGTTGTTATAATATAAAAGGTTACTGAGTGCACCCCTATCAGATATATGTATCCCACATGCGTAAAAGTGGGAGAAATATTCCTCGTGAATGCTGAGTGCCATATAGAAATCTTCCATGTGATTACATGGCATGTTTAACAAATCTGATAACAGACATTAGAAACTATCACCAATCAAAAATAAGCCAGGTAACGGCCGGTGGCCATTTGCCAAATCGTAAACCGAAGTCACGGTAGTTTTTGCATCGCCATAGCACACCTACATACCAAATGTAATATAAAAATTAGACAGTATCAAAACTTAAAACAGTCATCAGCTGCGGTGGCCATTTTGGATGTGCAGCTGTGAAATAAAGGTTTGGTCATGATATTTACCTATAGCTACCAATACTCAGGTGACGGTTTGTTGGTTTGGTCATGATATTTTCCTATAGCTACCAATACTCAAGTGAGGTTTTGTAGGTTTGGTCATGATATTTACCTATAGCTACCAATACTCAAGTGAGGTTTTGTTGGTTTGGTATTGATATTTACCTATAGCTACCAATACTCAGGTGAGGTTTTGTTGGTTCGGTCATGATATTTACCTATAGCTACCAATACTCAAGAGAGGGCTTGTTGGTTTGGCCATGATATTTACCTATAGCTACCAATAATCAAGTGAGGTTTTGTAGGTTTGGTCATGTTATTTACCTATAGCTGCCAATACTCAGGTGACGGTTTGTTGGTTTGGTCGTGATATTTACCTATAGCTACCAATACTCAGGGGAGGTTTTGTTGGGTTGGTCATGATATTTACCTATAGCTACCGATACTCAGGTGACGGTTTGTAGGTTTGGTCATGACATTTACCTATAGCTACCAATACTCAAGTGAGGTTTTGTAGGTTTGGTCATGATATTACCTATAGCTACCAATACTCAGGTGACGGTTTGTTGTTTTGGTCATGATATTTACCTATAGCTACCAATACTCAAGTGAGGTTTTGTTAGGTTGGACAAATATTTTCTGAGAGTGTCAAACAATTAAATAGCAGCAGAAGAGATAAAACTAAAATAGCTCGGTCAAAAACAAGACCCTCCTAGTTGTTTTAGGACTTGATAATAATAACTAAAAAATACAGATAATTAACACCGGCAAAATACAAATGCCATTGAGTTGCTTATATGTAGCTAACATCTCATCTGAAGAGTTTAGATTTTTTTATGGATGCATGTTTTGCGATTACCTCTTCCTGTGCTTACCTGTACAATATCTGGTTCTATAAATCTTACTTATTATATTTAAAAAAAAGGAGGAATTAATCAGAAAAAGCAACTTTTTTTTCCAGGCTTCAAAGTGAGATATTTTTTGTTTTTTTTGAGAACTAGGTCACTAATGTCATGTTTTTATACATGAAGTTTGAATATTCAGATGAAAAATATATATTTGATATCAATGTTATCAAGTAGCTTGAAAATGATGTACATGTATAGATCAATTGGTATATATACCCTAAATCAACAGTGGGTTTATTCTCCATTATGTACACTGATGGAGGAAGAATCACTCTATTAGAATTGTTTGCCCTTTTTGAGAAGAGTTTTTGTGTTTTTGAGTAAATGTAATGCTCATCAATTCATCACAGAGACATTTTTCTCGTATGTTTCTGTTAATTCACTGTCATAAAAAGTTAAAAAATAATAAAAAATAAATCATACAAACTAATAAAAAAAGCTGCTGGATCGCGTTGAATGGTGTAGACAACCTGTAGATAACAGTTTTACCGTGAGATTTATCACTTTAATTCTCAGTTGGTAGAACGCGAGATACACTCAGCATGGTAGGTTTGTAATTACCTGCACATGTAGAGATTTCTAGGGTGTAAGTTAGATGTTTGGAAGGTAAATGCGTACAGTTTTTCACACGGATTTTCTATAAAGATCAATCTCCAAATGGTTAATGACACTATTGCTAGCATTTAAAATTTTCTTCTGATGAATTTTGGTGATGACAGAAATATCATGAGTGGTTTACATAATTGATATGCTGTTAATTTGATAAAGTATCTATTGGACCTATATGTCGGTACATTTGGATACAAATGCAGTATAATCTGAATTAACCAACACCTGCATTTATGGACATTCTGTACTTCACGGGAACCTGTCTTTATGGACATCTAGCTAAAAGAACATTCTGTACTTCACTGTAACCTGTCTTTACAGACATCTGGTTAAAAAGACATATGTATACTATGTTAAAGTGAAACCTAACTTTACCAAAACCTGACTTAAAGGACATCCTGTGCTATAGAGAAACCTAACTTTACCAAAACCTGACTTAAAGGATATCCTGTGCTACAGAGAAACCTAACTTTACCAAAGCCTGACTTAAAGGACATCCTGTGCTATATTTGATTTTAAAGCTTAGAAAAAAGACAATTTTTTCTGTTGTTAGCCTTGACTTGACTGACAAACTGTCATATCCAATGAAACAATGAAGTCTCTCTAAATGTGGTTAATTTAATTATGTATGAACCTCTACTTACACTCGATTGAGTTGTCTGTACTTGACTGTTACTGTAAAGAGAACTCTGACGTGTGGTGAAGTATGTGTAGATGATGAAGTTTACTGAAGTCTACAACAGACCAAACCTGAAGTGTAAGTTAATGTTATCCAAGAACTAGAGACACACAGAATACATATTCGTGATGTAAAATTTACTTTTCATGCTGCTTACATCAAGACTCTCCATAAAGACAATGACGGTAATATTCTATTACAGCCACTTCAGCTTATGGTCGCCTCTTTAGAGTCTTCAGATCCAGAAAGATCTAATATGAACTGATAACTTTGATATGTCTGTAGCTGTACATACATCACTATTATGTGTCTACTAGGAAGAGGAGAGGCATTCAAATAATACATTTACAACGACATGTGAGACCCAGTTCTATTTCACATGTGTTCTCCTATAGGATGGAAGCAATGATAAGCTTGCTATTTCTGATCCATCATCATGTGTGGTCAATTATTTCCAATCTGATTGTTTTTTGAGTTATTGATGGTGATTTGGTATGATAGGATGAAAGGTTAGCACCCAAAACCTATTACAGATATCCTAAGTATCATAAGCTGGGAGAAACTACCAACACTTTGTAGAAAACAAATGATTTTAGAAAACAAGCTTATAATTCCCCTCAAGTATTCCTAGTTTTGCCAGGGATTACTTTATCAGTGTTATGACCATTAAGTTTGAGAGTGTTGTACTGGTAGTTTCCCTTGTGTTACTGGATCAAAACAGATCCGATGTAAAGGTTAAGATTACTAATACTAAAGTTGAAATCTCAAGGAAGGGTTCAACTCCTGAGCCGTTGTTTTATTAATTGGAGTAGTCTCTCTGTATATAAAATTTAAATCAATACAACAGATTTTTTCTGGCAAAGTGTTACTTCCCTTTGCAAGGTATTCATCTTTCATTTTGATACTTTGCATTTACATTTCCTGTGAAAAGCACTGGTAAATTGTGAAAGACTGTAATTCTGTCAAAGGTATTCTGTAGAAAATGGCAAATAAATATTTCAGTACCAGTAAGTGCCAGTAGTAATACAGTAATATATATTTGTATTTTAACTCACTGCACTGTACTTTATACTTTAATTGCAAATGCTAAAATGTTTGACTAAAATAGGATAGCCATAAAACTGTGAAGTGGCATTATCTAAGGAGAATATTGTCTTTACATATTTATATATATAAGTCAGGATCTCATGGATAAAAGTTGTACATAAGTAATAACTTGTGCATGGCAACATTATACTGTCACACTAGATGTGGATTGTATAATTTATGAAATGAATGCTTTGTGATATAAACCTAATAGAGTATTATTAGAGGTTGCAACATTTTAAGAATGTTCATCAGAACGGAGGAAATCCAGGAACTATATTTGATTCTAACTTTGTGTTGTTAGAAGATCTTTATAAGAAAGTTAAATTGAACATCAATAGTATTTGGATTACCTAAATGGGCCTTTGTTAAGGTAATTGCCTTACCTGACAAGATATTATATTAAATACCATGGTTTTAGCTGAATCGCTCACATTTGCACAAAAAGCATGATGAAGAGATTCGGCTGATCAGATGGTGATGAAACATACGGCCATGTCTGTGTTCAGCCACTGGCTATAATTTAACTTCACTAATGAATAGCAGTGTATGTGGTGGAAAAAAATAAGTGTACGTAAATCGCTGTAAAATATTTGAAAATTTCGGGGGAAAACTCAATTATATGAACAATTTTCTATTATTCTTTTTCATTAAATAACCATGGCACCAAAAAGCACAAACAAACCAAATCTATTGCTGTATTGTGGTAATATTTTGAAGGCTATTAAGTATTTAACAGCAGACGAGGAGAATTCGTAGAATCTTAAACACAATTATTAGATAGCATGTGATCTTTAAAGTTACCGTGCTGCAAATCGGTTGGAAAACCTGGGGTTAAAATTGCAGTCATAAAATTCCATAAATAATTTAAGTGTATTAAGTTGAAAAGATTTAAAAATTCAGTGACTTATATTTATGTCCAGTATACTAAGCTTGCAAAACCTATTCCTGACTGCATGCTACGTATCTCACCAGTTACAGGGTTGAGGCCAGGTTTACGTCATTATTGTGCATACGCGAATTCATGAGATGTCACGAGAGCAGAATTCAGCGATTAGCGACTATATCTTCAACTTGGTCAGAGGTAATGCTTCCACAATCAATGTGCTGAGTGTTACTTTTAGCCAATTCAGTTCTCACCTGTCAAGTAAAAGCCTTGCAACTCCTAGTGGTAACAACAGGACAACATTGTGTTCCTATCGTCATTTTATGTAGGATGATGAAAACTTGGGACAGAAGTGATAATTAATACCTACATATTTTGGTAAGTTTTACGAAGGATGATAGAGGAAGTAGATTGAAACAGGTAGGTATTTTATATAAAGGGCGAGAAGAGCCAACGCCGTTCCAATATTAGGTAGGATCCTTTATATATTTTGTTACGTTTTATGAAAGGTGATAAAAGAAGTAGATTGGAAAAGATGTGATAATCACTACTTACATATTCCTAAGGAAGAAGTTCATTGTCCCCTTATTCTAGCATAATGAGCATGAAAATAAGAGGTTCTTGTTGTAGTTTCTGTGAATTCTTCAAGCAGTTGGTGATTGCTTCTTTGAATAGTACAAATGAACAGGAAAGGAAATGATGCATCTTACTGCAAAAGTGCTCATGTTTTTTGCACTGAGTAAAAGTATTATAAAATGTCCACAGACAAAAATCTGTTAGTAGAATATATGGATAATAGATACATATTCTATGTTGATTTATATATCAATGTCAACATAAAAAAATTCCATGTTGCAAACAGTTCAAATGTGAACATTTCCACAAACAAACATTTTCTTTATTACAGTATTAAGTATGATGTCTGATTTGAAGCATTTTCTTTATTACAGTACGTATTAAGTATGATGTCCGATTTGAAGCATTTTCTTTATTACAGTATTAAGTATGATGTCCGATTTAAAGCATTTTCTTTATTACAGTATTAAGTATGATGTCTGATTTGAAGTATTTTGCAACTATCTGTAATATCATTACGGCCATGGAGCTGTCCTTTTGTTCTTGTTTTTCGTTTTGAACTTCTGTATAGGTTTTAAGTTATTTATGTTTAATTTGCATATTTCTTGTTTGTCAAAATTAAACATTGTTTGGAGAGATAGACCTCGACCGTTTATCTGTTTCAACGAGTCCCCTGGATGCACTGGACACTCATTGTCTGGGACGAGGCCAGTCCTGTTTTGACTTATCTCTAATATGAAGTGCTCTTTTATAGCTTTCTTCAGTTAATGTTTCCCTGCAATCCAGTCTGCATGTCCAGATATATTTATATTTTTGTCCAAGACTGTTCAAATTATCAACAAAGGGCGGGTGAGATTGCTGCTGTTGTTATTCTTTGCTGAAGCACAACAGCAGCAGATATTCCTTTATCTGAGAGGTAGTTTTACTCTAAGGTTTATGGTAGGTATACTCAAACTACTGTCTATAAATGCAGATACACAAGAATTCTGTTACTGTTTACATCTAACTCAATATTTACAATTGATCCTTGAGTAACTCTACAAGATGTTTATGGACCTACCAGCCTTGAGACGGAAAATAAGTTCATGGTCCTACCAACCACGAGTCTGATCACACCGTTCATTGAATCGGCCATATTATGCACAATATTCATGGAACCACAAAATCGGAACCTAACTAGACAATATTTATGGGATGACTGTAAACATGGTCAAGTAAATGGAACCAGCTACCCTGAGTCTAATGGTCCAACATGTCCATGGACCGGCATCAACCCTCAGGGGCATGAAAATGCTACTGTACCAATGAGAACATACATCATGTACTTAAAACCATCCATTTATCTCTGAAGTAACCAGCTTCTTAGTCAGGTTCATCATAGGTGACCGACAATGATCTATAGAGACCATTTTCTAGAATTAAGCGGCCACATACATGACCATGACCGAAATGTTCCACTCAGCAGTATAAACTGACCATAACATAGCAGGGACATTGGGCACACAGAACAAAGAGGTCAGGAGGTGGTAATTGTACAAGTGATGGTCAGGAGGTAGTTAATTGAGTGGAAGCTGTGTTGAAGTAACTTAATTATCCCTGTGATATTTGTACAGGTCGCTGGGGCTGGTGAAATCACAGTTTACTCCTAATCACATTGTAGGAGGTGAGGCAATAATTGACAAAACACACTGAGCCGGGATACTATTGCCTCTCTGACGAAGCTGTGTCACCCAGCAAGTCTACGCCAACGTTTGGCGGTGAAGCTGCCACTCTAATGTGTCCAGAAACTAGTGACCATCCAGTACGTTGAGAAAAAAATCCCACTTAGGAGTTTGCCGTAGACATGATAATTACTACAAATTACTTGTTTCTTTCCCTCTGTATTTTTCGTTCCACCAGACAAGAAGGAGATTTTTGCAGGCATCTGTCAATCGGTTGGTTGTTGATTGCCTAGGCCGGCCAATTCTGCATCCTGCTGGGAAATACCATCACACTTTATAAAATATTTTATGACCAAATCCGAGAATTTCAATAAATTGGTGGAGTTTTTTCAGTCACCAATGTTGATCAAATTAAACCTAATGATTGGTTTTGCATATGTTATAATCATAGATTGCCTGCCAGACTGACAGTAAAGTGCTAATTCCCACCAACATCTAACATTGATACCTTGCCCCAGGCATCGTTGCAGCTAATAACCAATTTCTCTGGTACAGGATATTACGCTTTTCTCTGAGAATGTTTCCCGATTCTTAAAGCAGTATTATCAATTTGTAATATATTCTCCCCTTTCTGAGGCACAACTTCATTACAAACACAGGATAAACTTCTAGATTGCAGGGAAAATTGATAGTTTTTTTTTATGTACAAATCTTTACAAATATTCACCGATCTTGTCGATAAGCACAGATTGGTATGCATACTGGCATGGAAATGTAAGAATTTGGTCAATATTAATTAATCCAAATGTGTCGCAGCGGGGGACCCAGGAATTTTTAAACTCAGAAAAAGACTCAAAAAAATTTATAAATTATAATTGTCATGTCGGTTGTACATGTATACTACTTTCTGGCACCAAACAATATATAGAACTTCATTATATCTGAGATTGTGACAATTATAATTTCTCTGCCGAGCTGAGCGAGACTATTTTTTTCTTTCTGAAGATTAAATACTAAACCTGTTCAAGCACTGCCAAGCGTAGAAAGCTAGAATTTATCGGACATTATTTCCATTGTCAAACAGATCGAATAAGGTATAGAATATGTTTTTTTAACATAGAGTATTTATATTTTATGATGGCAGAATTCTCTGAAACAATGGTAAAAATGTAGGTTTTAGGTTAAAATGTTGATGTTTGTGTCATGCCTTTCATGTGCCTGTAGTATAGGCGAGCTTTTTGGCAATTAAATATTGATTTATTTCGTCATTAATATGAATTATGATTTGACTGTTTGTCTTTTATTGTGAATTTGTATGCATGCAAATGTACGAGGGCAACACCTGTTAAAAAGGATATATATATACATGCCAGGCTTTTATGATAACGTGATGCTAAGGTGGATGCTTTATTGTCTTTGAAACATACAGATTGAGCGCTCGCCAGTATGGGCGGGGCCAAATGACCGAGTTTTGAAAGCTTCTTTCCGATTGGTCAGTCCGCTGCGGAATGACACGTCGCCAGTTCAGGTCACAAAGTACTTTACTACGTACTTTTGTACAAGGAAATACAAAGTTTCAAAACATATTAGCTTGGCATATTTGTTAAGATGTGTTAGAATGGGGATAGTATGTTTTTTTTTGAGTCTATACTGGCGATTAGAACATGAAATTTGGTTTTAACTCTCGACCTATTGGTCTCGAGTTCAAACCAAAATTTCATGTTCTTATCGCCAGTATAGCCACTCAAAACAACGTACTATCCCCTAAGTAGTGAAGATGAAATAAATCAAAACAGAAATCGTGAATGTGTAAAGGTTATGTAGAGTTTTACCTACAGCGGGACAGGGATCGTTATATTGAACCTGTGTAATCAAATACCTGTTGCTTATCAATGACAATATTGGCCCCAGTGGTATTTTCAGTAGACAGGTTCTGGTGTAATAGAGTAATGAAAATATCTGTAAACACCTTCACAGCAGAAACAGCTCAAACAGGTCAGTTTATTCCAGTGTCATTGTCCACCAGTATCTGGTCATCAATCCACCAGTTTAGTACTGGACACACTACATAGGTTCTGGTGTACGATACTTGGAGTGATAACAATTCACAGACCGTTACGGACTCGCAGGTGAACGACTTGATCAGTGCGGGTGTTTAATGGTGCATTCAGATGTATGTTCCCGATTTATAGGCCCATCACAATACAATAGCAACAGTATTGATTAGAAAACACTTCAATGATGACTGGTCAGTTTTCAAGTGCTGGTCAATAAATAGGCTTCAGCTCGGAAAGGGTACCCAGTACTTCTGTACCCGTTACCTTAGATGATTGCAGGCTGTATCTCCACAAAGCATCGTTGGCTTTGTTTATCATAGTCTCACAACACATATTGCATTATCTATGTATTGCGATGGGAGGATACAGAGAAAATGCTGTATACTGGGAAATGTTTGATGCAGTTTAACTTTGTTTAACTTTTGCCTTTTTGCCCTCCTTAATGAGGGCGAATTTATCATAACAGCAAATATTAAAACACAGCATTCAATGTATAGAAATTGCATGTGAAGGCGAAATTTACACTGAGTAAACCTGGATTTTATTGGCAAAGGGCGAACATTTCCGGTATACAGTATAACTATCGTATAACATTACCTATGTTGTTTGGTTAAGACACATTTCACTGTACAACAGTACTCTTTGTGTTTTCTTATAAAAACTTGCTGCGTTTCACATTGTATCAGGTTTTGTGTTAGAGTTATCTCCCTCAGTTTTTTAATTGGTTATATTAAATTATTAAATGTACCAGATCATCATTAATTAATGCAAGAGTTTGTTGGTACCTCTTAATTGTTACTCATTATCATATTTCAAAAGATATATTTCATAGGTTTTCTAGAAGAAAAACACTTTGAAAAGAACGTCAGAGTAAGATAATATATATTTGGTTATCATGAGGTGACCACTATCTAGACGAGTGACCAATCTGATTCTCAAATTCTGACAGCACTGATTTGGCTGTTTCAAAACTTCATGAAATAAAGATAGGAGGAGTGTGTGTCATGGAAGCATTGTTTGTTGGCATTCAAAATATCCTATACTCAACACCGATGTTTAAAGAGTCTATATCCTAATGTCATTGTAGAATGGAAAACAACATTCAGCTTGAAATTCTGAATTAACGTTACTTTCGGTGGTGAGGCTTCATATGAATCTAAATGGTTTCTTTTACACATGAGGCCTTTACCGGGAACTCCTGAGTTTCATTTCAGGAGCAAAGCATGAAGACTTTCAAAGATTTTTGGTTTAACCGTTTCTTCCCCCATGATCCACCCCCACCCCATCACCACCTCTCACGCCCTCACCAAGATGTTCAAATTAATTTGTCTAGTTCCTTCCCAAGCCTCTGTGACAGCTAACCAAAGCTCTGTAAGGCAGTGAGCTGTTTAATGAGAGCCAAGTTATTACAGCAGAGACAAATACCAAGTATAGAAAGGCTTACCGATTCCATTGATACAGCCCTTATATAAGAACTGATGTTACGCCAAATTACTCTGAAGATTACCCATAACATACTGCTTACAACATCCTTATGGTGGCATTTCTGACAGCATAAATCAAGAATGTATTATTCTATCACAGCTAAAATGGCCCTGTAAGTTTGATAGATTACAGACTGTTGTCTGTGCAAAATCAGGCATTAAAGTGATGCTTTGTCTGTGGGCAGTGTTGAGGTTTGTCTGTGTGTGGGAAGCGCCTTGGGATTGGAGGCCAAAGTTGTCTGTAGACCGATATGACTTATATTGTATTCAATGTAAAGAGTGTGGAAATTGTCTGATGGAAATGTGAATAATTATCAGACTGGTCATTATTGTAACTAAAAAGAACCTATGGTTATTACAAACATTTCTTACTACCTAGACCTAATAGCACTGGTCATTACATCAGCATTAAACCTTTCTTACCATGAATGATGGATAGTAAATGTTTTGTTGATTGTTTGTCATTTACATCCATCAACAGCTATGATGGTCGGGTGGTCGGGTGGCGCAGTGGATAACGCACTCGCCTTTCACCAAGGCGACCAGGGTTCGATGATTCCCTGATTGGACGTGAAAAGGTATGAGGTCACCTGCCCGACTACATGGATTTTCCCCGGTTACTCCGGTTTCTTCCCACATTAAGACCCCCTGCACGCTAACATCCGGGCCAACAAGAGTGATCAATACAAGTTATATAACTTGTTTCATAATTGTTGTAAAATAAATAAAGTTTATATAACAGCTATGATCATTTAAGCCTCCGAGCAAGATTTTGATGGTTGGGGAAAACTGGAGATAAACCACTGACCTGCAGCCCGTACCTGTCTACTACCCAATGACTCAGTGAGATTAAGCACAAAATAAATACTTATATCTATTCTACTGTATAACATGAAATGTTTGTTGTGTATAAACTTTCGTTGTTTTCGTGGTTGCTATGGAACAACAAATATAAAAACAACGAATATTTCTGCAACCTGAAAGAATGAACACAATGAAAATATGAACATTTTATGAACTTTAAGTAATTGTAGTTCTAAAATGTACGCATTTTTGCAGCAAATTTACAATTCCGGGTTCCGTCAGTCCGTGTTCCTATTCTAGTTTCTATACTGGTTTTAAATTTCCATGTTATTATGACACAGCGATTCACAAACGAAGATTTTAAGATAATTAAACACTTCATTTAGAATAAAGATATGATTTTACTGAAATTGTCATGTGTTATCAATCTGTTGTATAAATATCATTTATTATTGATTAATTAAGTATGTGACCAATCAAGTGAAACGGTAGGCCTATAGGGCGTTGCAAGAACAGGTCAGTGTTTTCTGAGCATGATGTCAACACTCCCACCGCAGTTATATTCATTTTACCTGTGTGATTATTATTTTAATTGTTTGACATGAAAATAGATGTATAATGAGTGTGACTCGATCTTTGTTATTTCAAAACATTCTGCAAATGTGTTACAGTGTTGGACATTTCGTTGTACGTGGCTAACAACGAAAATTAATACATTTCGTTGTAAGGGCTAACCACGAAAGTTTGTACCCACAAAATACACACAAGCATTTTATGTTATACAGTAACTGTCAGCTACCTATAACACCAGTATGTTTGCTATTCCTTCTAATCATGGCATATAACCTAGCACAAGAATAATGCTAACCTATTTTAATTAAATAGATATTTATGACATCATTACAGTATAATTGTAGTTCCTCGGTAGCAAATACTTAGCACCAGGGTGGTTGGGAGGTGTAGTGGTTACCACACTTACCTTTCACCAAGATGGCTGAGGTTTGATTCGGCATTCAGAGTTTCCTCCCACATTAAATACCCTTGCTCGCTACCATCCAGACTAGTAAGAGGGATTTATAAGCTGTTATAACGTAATTCATCATTGTTGTAAAAAAAATATAAAGTTGATACACTTAACACCAGAATAATGCTACATCACTTGGCAGGTAGGACGTTTTAAGCACAAAGTATATTTAGCCCTAGTATAGCTCAAATCATTAGCCCAAGCACCAGAAGGATTCTAATCACTTCTAGATATGGAGAATCCTTTAAATTAGGATCCAGATGTGACAGGCTACAGCAACATGTGACATTTAAAGATGAAGCTTCAATCAATCATATTTACATTGATGACCAACATCAAATGAAAATCTAATATAACTCAGGCTAATGACGCTGAGAGGCAGGATTGGTTGGCCTTGAGGTTGAAAGTGTTTGAACCCCTTGCCCTGTTACAGCGAAGCTTTGACTTCTGGCATCAGGGGGAACTTGGGTTGGAGGTTCACTAACTTTTTATTGGAAACTTTTTCTAATATGACAATAGTTTTGATGAATCATTGCTGAAAAAAATGTCATACCTTACAGAACTTAATGAAGAAATAATGCAGATGAAATCAACAAAAATTAATCAACAAAGGTGGGTGGACCAGGATTCGAATCCTGGACTTCTGATCATTATATTGTCACTCTTGACAAACTACGCTACCTGTGTATGTTGGTACCCTGGCAAAGTCGCTGTACGGTTATCTACGCTGAAGTTAAGGGAAGGTTATTCTGCATACAAACAACTACAGTGGAACTCTAGATTTTTCTTGAAAGGGACAGGACTCCTTAGACCAATAATATAACTATTCTTTATGTTGGGACAGCTTTTGGTCAAATTATCATGTGACGATTGTTGTTGTATGTATTTATGTAAAATACTCATGGAATTTTGACTACACCTTCCTTAACCCGAGAGATCCAAACACCTACAAGCAATCCTGTTTTAAGAGTCCACCCTCGGGAAGTCCAAAATGTAGTCCTATGACACAGGGGGTCTTTTAACACAGGTTCAATTCACAATGAAATAACTGCATTGGGACGCATTACATGTGGTCTCTTAACACATGTGGTCTCTAAGCACAGGTAGTCTCTAAGCACAGGTAGTCTCTTAGCACAGGTGGTCTCTTAACACAGGTGGTATCTTAGCACAGGTGGTCTCTTAACACAGGTGGTCTCTTAATACAGGTTTAATTCACGATGAAATTACTACATTGTCATTGGGGTGCATTAAAGGTGGCTTCTTAAAACAGGTGGCCTCTTAACAGAGGGGGTCTCTTAACACAGGTTTAATTCACAATGAAATTACTACATTGGGGCACATTACATGTGGTCTCTTGGCACAGGTGGTCTCTTAATGGAGGTGGTTGCATGAGTATGTTTGACCATATGATGGTCTGTGTCTGTTTTTTCAACCCCTGAGGAATTGAGGTCTGTTGTGTTGGTAGATTGACTGAATGAGTGAAAACCGTTATACTGTAGACTATGTCCATAATATCAATCTGCAGGTCATTTAATGGTTTCGTCTTTCGGGTACAAGACAGTAAATGGTTATTTATTATTAACTACTGGCTGGATATTCTATTGTCTGTGGAATGAAAGTGTTAAATGTCTATATAATTGCCACTGGCAGTATTTTGTGATGCACACTTGCTTCAGAAATTATTTTCATCACTCTTCTTCCTACTTCTACATGATTTCACAGATTAATGAAAGGTTATTTGTATTGAACTACACCTTAAATTTCCCCTGCAAAAGACTTGGTAAATTTCAAAAACATTAACATTACAACAAGTGTTTTTAAAAAATTTGGCTTAATAATGTAAAAAATTTCATGACTCTTTAGATTGTTCAGAGTGTGTGTTTGCAATGGTTCTGAAAGTTACGTTTTATATATATTTACAATATAGATAATCTATTAATGAATATTTGTGTTTTTACTCTTTTCTATTCAACACAAGAAATAGTCATATTGATTTTTTTTTCCCCAGTTTCAACTGATGGTCCATTTCCTAAAAAAAACTGATAAACCCTGCAACTGTTCATTTTAAAACTGTGAAAAATGTCAGTATC
This sequence comes from Mizuhopecten yessoensis, assembly GCF_002113885.1. NCBI lineage: Eukaryota > Metazoa > Mollusca > Bivalvia > Pectinida > Pectinidae > Mizuhopecten > Mizuhopecten yessoensis. The sequence goes on from NW_018408895.1 coordinate 1,072,725, forward strand.
ACTCCAAAACAGATGTTTCTGGAAAATTTTATTTTTGTAAAATACAAAGAAAGGAATTTTATAAGAAATCTCTGCAGTTGTAGAGACCATCAGTCAATTTATGATATAGGTAAGGTCAGTCAAACGATGACCTTGAAATCGGAACACCTGGCCCTTATCACGGAAAACTACTAAGAGCAACTAGTCCTGTGAGGCACACAAATTTTGAAACTTTGATGCTTCCTGAATGCTGAGTAGAGAAAAGATAACGAGGAATTGATAGGGGTGAAATTACAAATTTTACGATATGATTTACAAGATATTTCTTAGAATAAATATATACACCTGTTTGGTTTACTGTAGGTGATACTCTGTACACACCTATGATAATTCATTATTTCTTTCAGTCTGTAAAGAGGTTTATTGTTAGCTCAACAAATAGTTCATGACTTCTGTACACTGATATATATGTAACTTACAGCTTGTCATGTGCTAATGTTTCATGCTGGTTGTCCACAGGAAGATTAATAGAAAGTCTTTCCCGTACAGGAAGTGTGAAAACTAGTCCCATGTAGGAGATCATGTCTAATATAATAGTTCCCCACTTTAAGGATAAGACAGAAAAATCTCAACCCAAGGGGTAAAATTCTTAAATGTCTAGCCTGATGCATTGCTGAGGGCAGGACATTTAAATATTTTCTGTCTTACTACTAAAGTGGGGAATATTTATTTTTGTCTAATAGAACCAGTCTTTTTTCTAATCAGTTCTTCTAAAGAACAAGGTTTTCAAAGAGAACCAGTCCTTTTTTGGACCTGGGTGGAAAGTCTGAAGAACTACATGGTCATATGAAACCAGTCCTATCTTTGACCAGGTCTTCTGAGGAACTGTGTATTTATAGAGAGAGAGTCGTACTGATAGAGGTTAATGCCTCCTTGGTCTTAGCCCTATTGTAATCGTTGGTATGAATTGGCATATGGACATGTCTGGCATCCTGTCAACAAAGAACACATGTGGTAGTGATGTCTCTGTATAAGATACCACTCTCTATGTTTCTGTGACAATGTAAGATTCAAAAAGCACCAAACAGATACAAAAAATGGCTTTGGGATATGATCTAATGCCAAATAAAGTTTTGAATTTCTTTGTGGTGTTACCAGTTTAAGATCTGTTATGAAAATGAAAGAGAATTTTCATTGTTCACTGATGATTGATGAAATAACGACACTGTTTAGACTGTATTTGTGTATATTTTGAAGTAATAAGTGGATTGTTAGCTGTCAGTTCTGTTTCCGCCTGGAAGGGATAAGGAGGACAGTTGACTAGTGAACTGTGGGTACATGTTAGAGGAGCATTTACCTCCGACACCCGAGATGTGTCAGGCAGATATAGCTTGTATCAGTTTCTACCAAGTGGTTATATTAAGGCGTCTGGTATTCTGCTACCACTGGCCCTCCACCACTGGGTCGCAGGTTCGAGACCTACGTGGAGCAGTCACCAGACACTGGCCGTAGGTCGGTGGTTTTTCTCCCGGGACCTTGTGAGGCCCTTTTTTTGCCGATGAGCTGTTGATGTGAGGTCCTTGTTTTGTCGTTGAGTGTGGATGTGAGGTCCTTGTTTTGTCGTTGAGATGTGGGTGTGAGGTCCTTGTTTTGTCGTTGAGTGTGGGTGTGAGGTCCTTAATTGTTTTGTCGTTGAGATGTGGGTGTGAGGTCCTTAATTGTTTTGTCGTTGAGATGTGGATGTGAGGTCCTTGTTTTGTCGTTGAAATGTTGATGTGCGATCCTTGTTTTGTCGTTGAGATGTGGGTGTAGTAGTCTGCTACACACAGCTTTAACTGTTACCACAGTAAACAAGAATCACACAGGATACTTCTACTTTTGTCTCTTTTTGTTCTAGTTGACAGCTCATGTTCATTTTGATGCTTTTCGTGTGATAACAATATCTCAATTCACAAAAAAAATGGACATTTTCCTTTTTCGTGATTCATTACAAGCAAGCTGGGACCAAAATAGACCAATTATGTGTTACGACAGGTTGTGTGTGTACCTACTTTTGTTCTGTTAGTATCAAGAACTCCATTCAATAATTACACTGTAACCATGTGCAGCTGAATGTCTATTTAATTGGATGTAATTTTCTTGAAGAATTCTTTCATAAATGAATTTGACAGAAATGGTAAGATTATGTAGAATTAATCTGCCATAGTTAGGTTTTTTGCTAAAATTTAATTTGATTTACATCTAAGGAAGAGATATTGACACGTAAGAAGTCCATTTACACCTCAAGGCGCTGTCTCATTGAGTTAGAAGTTTAGTAAGCTATATGTCTTACACTCTGCATGCTATTTAACCACTGTCTTCTGTCGTTTTAATGAGACTGAAATGATGGAGAGAAATGAAAAATAATGACAAAGGAATTCATTTCCAAGTTTTGTAAGGATCACTTTTTATAAAAACAAGTCAATATTTAAAATAGATTTTGCTTTCCCCATTTTTAAAGGACTGTAAAGGGACTTGAGGCACTCGTGTATCACCGGTATACACCATTTATAAACGTTTCCCATGTTGAACAGTGTGGCTGTCACAGATTTTGATTCAATTGTACAAATAACCAGCTCAGCATGGCTTGTACGTTTGCCATGAAGTGATGAAGATGGTAAGAATCTGTTGAATCTATAGCTTCACTTAACTTCCTATCAAGGGTGTGTTTTGTTTTCCAATCACTACTTCGATTGATTTTCCACGGTGAGACATACAGTGTACATGTCATAGCCTTAACTCCCCACATCTTCTGATCTTACTGAAAGTGCATGCTCCTCACAGTAATTGATCTGGCCACTGAGATTAATTATTTTGACTTGGTATCAATGTTTTGTTTGTTAGATGACCACTTGAGCTAAGGTTCCATGGTTAAATAACAGGTCGAGCCGAGACAAAATTGACCGGATGTGAGTGATGGTGTTCTACCAGCATGGTGTGGAGTCTTCCTTACTTAAAGCATCATGATAATCAAGATCACTTTTGAAGGACCGCTGGTATTTGCTTTAAGCTTTTTGATAACCAAGATCATGTGTGTGGAGTGCAAAATATTTCTACTATAATTTTTAAAAAGTTGTCATTATTTAGAATATAAATGGTAAAAATCCTATTTGGAAATCAATTCTTTTTCATTTCAGGAAATTTGAAATCACTGCTTGAAACTGATCAGTGTAAATGTGGAATATACATGATGGAGGGATATTTTGGCCTATTCAATAACTTGGAGAAATAATTTGATTCTTTTTGTTTCAGATTCGAATATTGTTTGATCTGAAAACAGATGTCTCCATGAAGGAGTTGATTAATAAATAGTTTTCTGTTTTTTTGTCAATCTTTTAAAGTAAGATAAAATAATATGTCCTTATTTTATTTTCCTAATAAATTATAATGAGAAGTTTCCCTGTTTTCATATTCAGAAGAATTGTTATGAAAACAGTAAAGAGGCTTAAAAAGAAGGAAAAATATCTCTTGTAATTATTTCTTGATTCTTGAAAACATCTCTGTTGCCACAGGGGTTTTATCTAAGGACCTCCTGATCATAAAACAGGTTGTTTTTATTATCCTCTGTGCAACTGGTTATGACATTTGAAATGTTAAAACTTTTCTGAAACAGAGTTTGGAAAAATTTCAAAATGTTCTAGCCCTTAAAAGACTTGCAATCTATATAGTTGTATGAATATAAAGGAAGCGCTGCATAGTTAACAGGAAAATAAGTTTTCAAGGGCTCAGTAAAGTAGAGGTGGCACTCTCTTCCTTTACATGGTGATCAGACATATAACAATGGTGATGTAGATGTCTGGCGGAATATTTTCTCCACAAAAACTACACAAACATAGCTCCATTCAGAAAGAACATCTAATTTAGTTTCTGCGGACAGTGCTACTCCTTAGGGCCAGATATTGTAGCTGTTTGGCAGCCTTGGTTCTGTGGAGATTCTTACCGGTCAGTGATTAGAACAGATAGGTATGGAAGGCCATCCCTGTCGCAATGCATAAACCTACTTCTGCAAATATATAGCCCTGTGAGTGATTTGGCATTCACAAGACTGCTACTTGCCTGCCTTATATGTATCCCCTATCCAGCAGTGTGTGCCATAAATAATTAGATCATGGATTGTAGAAAGAAACAATGTCATTTTATTTGCATGTATAAATGGCTGGATGAATGACTCGTCTAACTTCACACTAGCACCTTCTTTGTGTGCATTTTTAGTACACGTCTGGGCGCACAGTGAAGTTTACGATCATGTTCAGGTTGCATGTTTTTGGATCTGCGGAGAATTCTTATTTAACACTGAAGTTCATTGGCAATGACTTTTATTTTACAGGAAATAGGCTGACTTGTTGCTTACTGTCACAACATGCACAAAGTAAAGGCAGAAATCTTGTGATAGGGGGATGTTATCTTTGTAGGATAAACTAGCATGGAAACACTAGCCTGCTACCATCGTCATTTTGGGTAGGAGTTATTTTTCATAATCATATGGATCTAAAGAAACTTTTCTGATAATTACGTAGTTTTTGCAATGAAAATAAACATGAAAATTTGATAAAACCTTGAAAATTTGTATTTAAATAGAATTATTTCCTGGACAAGAATTATTAGTAAATTAATTGTATCACTTGTGCAGTCATCTATAGTTAATGTGACAATCAATCATACAATGTATTAAAACTGTCATTTAGAGGAAGAAACATTGCTGATGTTAACATTATAGCTTTGATGTGGAAAATAAATATAGAGTTTTGATTAAGTCTTGAAAAAATAACAATCATCATAATTTTTAGCTCACCTGGTCCGAAGGGAACCAATTTTGTATAAACGGTGTGTCTAACCCCACTGGAGGCAGAGAGGCGGGGCCAAATAGGGGAAATAGAGGTAAAACCTTTAAAATCCTCTTCTACCAGCGAGATTGAGGGACTTTTTCCTTATTTAGTCTGGAGCATCCTTGGGCCAAGGTGTCTCAATTTTGTATAATTGGTGGGTATAGGGGCATAGGGGTGGGGCTCTGTTTGAAGTTTGTTCTCGCTATATCTCAAGTACTGGATGGATCTTTCTGAAATTTCATATGTACTTAAAGCACCTACCATGGAGTGCTATATCTTTACTTCATACCAATTATTTTAAACATATTCAGGTGAGCGATACAGGCCCTCTGGGCCTCGTGTTATGAAAACATTTCCAGAAAAATATTACTAATAAATTGAATGTATCCCACGTGCAGTCATCTAAAATTACTGTGGCTGTCAGTCCTACAATATATTAAAACTGTCATATCATAGGCTTTGTGTTAGCAGCTGTGATAACAACCTAATGAAGTACAAAGGTGCATATATAGAATTATTTAACACTTCCAGTTTTGTTGTGTGTGTTAGTGTTGAGCTTATCCTCTATGTCCACAGTAATAGGCAAAGTGCCTTTTGCGACATGCTGTTAGCAAGTGAAAAATACACAGGCCTTTAGTGCCTCTTACCTAAGATCATGTCTCAGCTATTAATACAGACCATTAGTGCCTTTTGCTTAAGATCATGACTCAGCTATAAGTACAGGCCTTTAGTGCCTCTTACTTAACGTCATGTCTCAGCTTTTAGTACAGGCCTTCGGTGCCTCTTACTTAACGTCATGTCTCAGCTTTTAGTACAGGCCTTCGGTGCCTCTTACTTAACGTCATGTCTCAGCTTTTAGTACAGGCCTTTAGTGTCTTTTACATAAGATCATGTCTAAGCTATTAGTACAGGCTTTTAGTGCCTCTTACTTGAGATCATGTCTCAGCTGTTAGCATGTCAATAATAAACAGGCCTTTAGTGCCTCTTACTTGAGATCATGTCTCAGCTGTTAGCATGTCAATAATAAACAGGTCTTTAGTGCCTCTTACTTTCAATCATGTCTTGCTCATTAATAAGTGATTGGGCATAAGTATCATTCAATAAGCTAGGATAAATGTTTTCATCAGGTAGAATCATTTGATCTCCACACAGATTAATTCGCCAATCACCACTGAAGGATGTGTAGGTAGATAAAAGCTCCAGGAATCTGTGTCGGTGCCCTTCTACCCCGCTACAAACAGATGTGTAGCTCCATAGAGGTATTGATATCTAGCTCTCACCTATCTGTCGCTGGTGATAAGGGGACTTGGAGCATGCCTGCCTACGCTCATCATCTGGAGGAATAGAGGCTCTGTTTCCAGGAGGATTTCCCTGACTGTTGGACATAATACTAATCTATCTACTTGTAATCTGTAAAGTCAATTAATACATTAGGTTTAGAGATGAAAGATCATGTGTCTTTGCACTTTGTGTATGGGGAGTACTCCTAGCCTGGGTGTATTGTTCGCTCTGATGTACTCCAAGCCTGGATGTTTTCAAAGTCCAAGCAGACACTCCGAGCAAGAGTGAACTGAAAGCCAAGTATCATCCTAGCCTAGGTATATTCCTTACTCATGCACAACACTTCTATCACGTACCCCTAACCTAGATGTACTCCAAACCTGAGTATAGGTGTTCCAGGCTCTGCACACCACTCCTAGCTGAAGTGTACCCAGGTGTAGTTGAAACTTGTACAGACAAGGCCATTATTAATGTAATTAAAAGGACCTGTCCAGTCTTACTGAGGATTTAGGATAGTTAACTCACTCAATCTAACTGTAATGTAATACATCTTGCTGTCAAGGATACAACATACAAATTTTATCAGTTTTATTATTTAAATGAAAGAAAAAGACATACAAAAAAAAATGCTTTGTCAAATAATCTTCACTACCGAACCTTATTATCAGGAATCATGTTTTCCTCTAACAAATGATAATGATATAAAGCAGAATGTACTGTTTAAGAGTTTGATGTCATCAGGTGGCTGTGTGGGTAATTAATCCTATGTATAAGACTTCTGTTGTGACGAATGGTCGAGTTAGGATTGTCAATTCTATTTATAAGTAGTTTTTGGCGCCAGGTGGGTGTTGTGATTCTTTGTACATTGTATATGATTTTTATGACGCCTGCCTGGGTGTCTTTTACGTATACCATGTGATTCTTGGTATAAATTGGATGTCTTGTGATTCTGTATAAGATTGTGTTGCCATGAGATTACAGTAAGGAACGACGTAAGATTGGGAACGTAATATTTTCGTGCCATCAAGTGACTATTAGAAAGGTCTTTTGCTTGTATACACCAGAGTTTTCGTGCCATCAAGTGACTATTAGAAAGGTCTTTTGCTTGTTTACACAAGAGTTTTCTTGCTATCAAGTGACAGTTGGTGACGTCTTATGTCTGTGACATATGCTTTGTAATTGATTTGCAAATGTGCATTGCATGAGTATACATTGAATCGGGGCCCAAACATCACCTATCAAGGCCAGACAAATGGCTATATAGGACACATTCTGTTGTTTTCCTGGGGTTACCTTTTGAAGTTATCTGTGTTAATGGTAGATCATTATGTAACTTCGTGTCGTAGCCTTTGCTGGTTGAAGGAACATCTGTGTTCCAAAGTTAATGGGGCTACCGTAGGGGCAATCCGTACTGTAGGAGGTGAAAGTAATAGCATAAACAACACTTCGGATATTTGTTTAATGGAAGTCAGGAGTCCTCTAATTACCTTGTGTCACAAATTTCGATAGAAAGACATCTTAATTGGGCCCTTGACTGATTGTTTTGGTGGGGGAAATTGGTTTTTGACTTCCTTTAATTTACTGTTGTAGGGAAATAACTGTGGAATACTGGAAAAGAAAACATCAATTGAAAAGGAATTGAAAAAGGAAAATAAATTTGAATGTATGCAGGGTTTACCGTGTTGTTGCCCTATTGATGAAAGGAATCACGTTGGTTCAGATAATGTAACAGTCACGTGTCTCAGGAGGTCTTTTTATAATGTGAGATTATCATAAACATGTATTATAATTAATGAAGATCAATTTCACCAAAATATCATATCAAGAAATAAGAAAATACAATTATACTCCTTAATTCCCAAGTACATATACATACATACAAATGTAGTATTTTTTTTATATTTTTTTTTGGTAAATTAATCTTTATTGTGTCATTCTCCAGGAGGTACCAAAAACAGTAATGGCCTCTTTTTCAATCGCATTTTATAAACTAATATGTATGAATAAGATGAAATCTTTAGGTTACTAGTTCAAGTTTTTTGCTAAAGATTTACCAGTTTTAATTTTCCAGCTCAAGTTTAAAGCATGAAATATTGACCAGTTATAGGTTTTGGTATTGTTGAATTGTAAGTGGTGTCTGATCGATTAAAACAGACTTTATTAGTCTATTTATAGACATGACTTATGCCTGTTTCAGGTATTACAACACAATCTTTTGCCAGATTAAGAGCATCACTTTGAAAGTTGGGTGAGACCACAATCTATTATGTAAACAATTATTTCTCATAATAAATAAAATACATAAATATACAACATTTGATATAGCGCCCTATCTAGCTAACATAAGCCATTCTAAAGCGATTTACAGTACATAGCTATACAATTTAATAAAAATGTATACAATTAGCATATATATCAATCTATACAATATTGAGGAATTCGCAGGAGATGACTTATCAGGCGCTTACTACTAGTCCTATACCACCTGGCTAATATCTCCCTATGTGTGTATGCCTGCGTGTGTGCTGGAGATGTATTGTGTTCTGTTTGTAGTGGGACTGTGCTTCCAACGATACCATTTATAGTGCCACCTAACTTAAATGCTACAGCACAGATACCACAACGTCCAGACCATTTTATACTTCACCTGGGTTGTTGGAGTTGTGCGGGAAGGAGAAAAACACTTTTCAATTTATACTCGCAAAACACCTCAGTACTCAACACATATACTCACAAAACACAGTCGTACCCTCCATTTATACTCACAAAACACCTCAGTACTACACACTTATACCCAAATGACACCTAGTTGTATATTGATATTAGCAGTCCTGTAATCATTGGAAATAACTTATGGAATTCTGAAAGGAAACAGTGAATGTAATTTTCACCTTTTTAGCTCTCCGCAGTAAGGATGAATTTTTCTTGCATTGCAGACAGATATCCCACGTCATACCCTGTGCTAGATTTTTCTTTTCCAGTCTGTCATGTACCTTTATGCAACATTTTACGGAATATTTACACAGCAATGTCATTCGTTTTTAGCGGAAACATTCAAATGTAGCTTAAGTAGTGTAGAGGCCATATTTATTTGATATTTGATACTTGTAGTCTCAAGCGAAATTAGATAGCTTTTTCAAACTAAACGGTGCAAGAGAAAAAATCAATTACCTATTACGTAGCGAGATTGGGTTATCCCAGTCCAGGGCTAAGATTCTGTAACATCCCAACCTTCACTGGTGCCTCAATTGGGATTATGTTACAGAATCTTATCCCTCAACTAAGGTAACCTGATCTCGCTTAGTTACAGCTAATAGATTTTAGTAATCATGACAGTGAATATTAGTACACAGTTTACCCTTTATCATTATTTCATGTGAAGGGCCTAATTTTAACTGGGCGAATATTTGACTAGGTATACAGTAGTTTTTTTATCAAAGAAAACTCTAGTTTTCCCCTAAAACACATTGAACTGAGGCCAGGACACAGATGTTACTTGGCAGAATAACTTTACTGGATAAATTGTTATAGTATCTGTTTCTCTTAACTTGCCCTGGTTTATTATTTCTGTGCTGAGGTAATGATAAGTGCTGTCTTTTAGGCAATAATTACTGTGGCAAAGAAGAATTTTTTAATGGCAATGAAGGAATTCTTTTTAATGAAATAAAATAATTGTAACCGGTAGGAGGAGCAACAGGAAGGTGACTTGTATCCCGTTGGTTTCTAAATTAGATACGACCTTGGCTACTGTCAGGTGTTAATCTGTCGGTAATTAAGACAAAACAGACACACCGGCAGTCATTAACATCACCTCCATCATCATTACAAGCCCTGTTCATTACTTCCTCACACATTTGTGAGGAAAATGTACCTTAATCAAAGCCCATCCCATCTCTTAGTTACCTGGTAAATACTCGCCGCCCATCACATAGTAACAGAAGTGAGCAAATACTACAATAACGATAGCAAGGGATGTCTGTCTAGTGTACGATAGCAAGGGATGTCTGTCTAGTTTACGCTAACCTTGGAAATGAATTCGGTGGTGGCATATCAATAACAGAATATTTAGTAACCATCCATCAAGAGTGTTGAGTTTAGGGTAGCCATGATTCGAGTCCCGAGTCTTGAGTTTAGGGTAGTCATGATTGGAGTCCCGAGTCTTGAGTTTAGGGTAGCCATGATTAGAGTCCCGAGTCTTGAGTTTAGGGTGGCCATGATTTGAGTCCCGAGTCTTGAGTAAAGGGTAGCCATGATTCAAGTCCTGAGTCTTGAGTTTAGGGTAGTCATGATTCAAGTTTCGAGTCTTGAATTTAAGGTAGCCATGATTCAAGTCCCGAGTCTTGAGTTTAGGGTAGCCATAATTCAAGTCCCGAGTCTTGAGTTTAGGGTAGCCATGATTCGAGTCCCGAGTCTTGAGTTTAGGGTATAGTCATGATTCGAGTCCCGAGTCTTGAGTTTAGGGTAGTCATGATTCGAGTCCCGAGTCTTGAGTTTAGGGTAGCCATGATTTGTAGTATTCTGTCATTTCTTGTTAGTACCACCAACTTTATCTGTTTTGTTAATTACATGGTACTACCTAAAAACCTGCTTTTTTCTTAACATTCTAAGAAATAAACTTTTTGGTTCATTCCTAGATAGAAAATGTTTTAATGTGTGAAATGCATTAGCTTTCAGAAATTTTGAGTGGTATTTGATATTTGATTGCTAAGTTTTTTGAGGGCAATCAACTGGATTGATGGTAGTCTTTTTACTGGAATTCATTCAATATTCATCACAGAACTATGTTGTTAGGTCTGCTGAGCCTTTTTATAACTAGTTGCTAGTATTGATCATGTCACCGGTAATTATTAATATCTTGTGATAGTGGAAATTTTTGCCCCGTTATATTTTCATCCTGTTTGGCCCTTTAATGATTTCTATGATACATAGTTAGCAGTAATGGTAAGTAAACAGGGGCAAACTCAACACCATTAATCTATTTTAAAAGGTCAGGGGGCATCATTTTGGAAGCAAAATGGTTACAGTTCACAGCAATTATGAACTGATAAAAACATTTCACTGATTTAAAATTAACTTATCTTTATTTCTAAGTCAATTCAACTTCCAAGTAATATAAAAAATATGGACACCTAAATTTTATCTATCACATTTATTATATGTAAAACTTCTTATTTTTGGTTAAAAAATTGGAAATAATCATTAATTTCTGTTACTGCAACTCAATTTCTTTGCTTTTATTTTTTAATCAGCTATTTCATAAATGTGTCATTGAGTCAGGAAAAGATCCATTACAAAAGTGTCAGATCTTTTAAAGGAAAATAGACGTGGCATTAAAATAATATATTCTGCTATCGTGGCATTAAAATAATATATCCTCTATCGTGGCATTAAAATAATATATCCTGATATCGTGGCATTAAAATAATATATCCTGCTATCGTGGCATTAAAATAATATATCCTGCTATCGTGGCATTAAAATAATATATCCTGCTATCGGGGGATGATTGACTGCAGCCAATGATCCCGTGTACAGACTCAGGGCCGGTATTATCATGTGTTATTGTTAGTTATACGAGTAATGACTTACCTTGTGTGAGAGATGTACTTATCCCCGTGTCCGGTTAAACAGATTTATCTGTGACAGCACAGTACCATAACATACACAGACTTAGTATATATACGTATCCCTAGTCACAGAACTTTTATATATATACCACTACACAAACACTTGTTCAGGCTTTAGAATAGATGATTGTTTTTCTCTTTAGATTAAAACTTTTATATCTGTTGTTGCGTTATAGAGGTGGTGTCTGTAAGGCACACATCAATGGGTGAACAATTGACAGGTGTTAGTTTCACTTGCATGTGAGAGGATCAATGCAAATACGTCCTTGTCAATCACAAAGCAGCAGGCGGGATGTTGGGAACCAGCCACTGCATCAGAGGAATACGTCTGATTGGTCCGAAGGAGGCACCAAGGAGGCACCGTTACAACTCTACATATACAGTCAACTAGGGAGAGGGTGCAAGAAGGGGGTGGTTGCACACTGTTTATCTATAAATATATAAAGATATGGACCATTTATTGGGAGAAAGGTACAAGGGATGGGTGGAAATGTCTACTGCTACTAGAGTTAGCATACAAGGGAGGGTGATAATATCTACTGGTACTAGAGTTAGGGTACAAGGGAGGGTGATAATATCTACTGGTACTAGAGGAAGGGTACAAGGGAGGGTGATAATATCTCCTGGTACTAGAGGAAGGGTACAAGGGAGGGTGATAATGTCTACTGTTACTAGAGTTAGGGTACAAGGGAGGGTGATAATATCTACTGGTACTAGAGTTAGGGTACATGGGAGGGTGATAGTATCTACTGGTACTAGAGGAAGGGTACATGGGAAGGTGATACTATCTACTGTTACTCTAAGGAGGGTACAAAGGAGGGGTGATAATATTTACTGGTACTATGAGAAGGGTACAAGGGAAGGGTGATAATGTCTACTGGCACTAGAAGAAGGGTACAAGGGAGGTGTGTGTGTGTGTGTGGGTGTGTGTGTGTGTGATGATATCTACTTTTACTAGAGGAAGGATACAGGGGAGGGGTGATACTATTTACTGGTACTAGAGGAAGGGTACATTAGGGAGAGGTTGATACTATTTACTTGTACAAGAAGTATACAAGTGAAGATTTATATTGTCTATAGGCCCTCAAGTATTTCATATGATAAATATATGGGTAAGAATAAAGAACTACTTTGTGTGGGAGAAAATGTAACTGGTTATTTTAAATCAGCACACATCCTATTCAATCTATCTTTGTCTTTGCCACCCACATTTGAATTTGCTATTTTAGGCTTAAATGCCAAGTGGGCTATTCTTTGTTAAACACTGTATGTACAAGACATGAACAATTTATTAGATACAAATGAAGTTACAGACTTTGTGATCATGATAAATAAAAAAAGAAAGAAACACTGATGGATAGGGAAGACATTTTATAATGTTTGGTTATATCCCATAAGAGCGGAGAATAACGAGAACATATGTCTGTTAGAAGTACCGTAATGATGACTAGCATGCTGACTGATATACCTCCAGCATTGGAGACACAGGCAAGTAATGGCAAACCTACTGTAATTGTCACTGAGTGACCACAATGAGGTAAGGCTAACAGATCAGTAGGGGTGTTAGGAGACAGTGTCTAATGATGTAGCACCCCTATCCTGGTCACGGTGTGTACAATCACCTACGCTCAGATAGAATTGTAGTGTCAAATTCCAGCTGTCCCTGTGGCCGGCTATAATGCTGAATGTTGATGAAGCATCTTGTCTGGTTTGAAGAAGGACCCTATCAAAACAGAACTGGTGGAGCTGGAACTAATCGCTAGCACAGTTATTATGACTGAAGAGGGGCTGTTGTCATTTGATGGAGTGCTCGTGTGGTCACACAGAAAATGTAGAAATATTGTAAGAGGAACCACACTCAGAAACATGAATAAAAAATGAAAGAACAACCAGAATTAAGCCAAGGAAATTGAGAAATAAAGAATGATTACAGTTTGAGAGGGGGTGTCATCTTGTGATGGAGGTAGCAGCTTTGATTAACAGATTAGTCAAGGGAGGCAGGGCATTCTTTAGCAATGTTAATACGACTGCATCATGTTTACAAGCAACAGAAATAGATTTGAAAAGTACAGTGTTTGTTACAAATCATATCAGTGGTGCACAGAAGCTGGTGAGAAATACATTATGTCAAACAAGTTTAGAAATATAGGTTCTGTTAATGATAGATGAATGTAAACCTAGGTTTTGTTCTGGGTGAAACAGTCCTGAACTCATGTGCTCTCACAGGTTTTGTTGTTTATGGTTTTACATGTTTTGGGCAGACAAACAGCACGTGATGAAGTATTGTTCCCAATAAACACTTTACCTAAAGTGTCTGCACCTGTGACACAACTCGACACACATCAAACTGGGATCGTACAGATCTGAGCCAGAGTGTTGAGATGAAGCACTGCAGCCTCTGCAACCAAATTATGTAATGTGACAGCGCCCAGTGATGGAGATGGCTGTAAGGTGTTGATAGGGCTAAGAAACTGCTGGGTATATACAAAGAGAGCATATGAAGACCCAGTAGTAGTGCTTTTTTTCACTTAAGCACAAAACTGAATAAAATGTCCTGTATCTGTCAAATTAAAAAAGAAAAAAGAAAATAAACAAGCTTATCTTGCATTTGTTCAATTTGTTTAGTTGCTATAGAAGGAAGCTTCCTTGGTACTGATTCTGCTATAGAAGGAAGCTTCCTTGGTACTGATTCTGCTATAGAAGGAAGCTTCTTCAGTACTGATTCTGCTATAGAAGGAAGCTTCCTCAGTACTGATTCTGCTATAGAAGGAAGCATCCTCAGTACTGATTCTGCTATAGAAGGAAGCTTCCTCAGTACTGATTCTGCTATAGAAGGAAGCTTCCTCAGTACTGATTCTACTATAGAAGGAAGCTTCCTCATCAGTACTGATTCTGCTATAGAAGGAAGCTTCCTTGGTACTGATTCTGCTATAGAAGGAAGCTTCCTCAGTACTGATTCTGCTATAGAAGGAAGCTTCCTCAGTTCTGATTCTGCCATAGAAGGAAGCTTCCACAGTACTGATTCTGCTATAGAAGGAAGCTTGCTCAGTACTGATTCTGCTATAGAAGGAAGCTTCCTCACTACTGATTCTGCTATAGAAGGAAGCTTGCTCAGTACTGATTCTACTGTAGAAGGAAGCTTCCTTGGTAATGGTTCTACTGTAGAAGGAAGCTTCCTTGGTACTGATTCTACTGTAGAAGGAAGCTTCCTTGGTAATGGTTCTGCTATAGAAGGAAGCTTCCTTGGTACTGATTCTACTGTAGAAGGAAGCTTCCTTGGTAATGGTTCTTCTGGCCTCCACTTGTTGCTGTCTCTACAAAGGTATCTCTTACACACATTGAGACACAGAACCCACAGCTTTGGGTGCTATTGGACAGGGGATAAAAACACTCTAAAATGACATGGTCACACCAGAAATCCAACAGTGGGCTATCGGATGGCACAGTGGATAAGGCACTTGCCTTTCACCAAGGTGGCTGGGATTCGATACCCCGATTGGACGTGAAAAGGTATTGGGTCACCTGCTGAACCACGTTTTCCCCGGGTACTCCAGTTTTCTCCCACATCAAAAAGGCAAGAGATTCAGTGACTTAACCTTTGATTCACCTAAGATATCTTTTAGACACATGCATGTATTCCGTTTAAAATATTTTACTTTACATTTTATAGAGTTAAAGTTGTTTAGTTCAAAATTTGATCAGTTGCAATCAAATGAAATAAAAACAAAAAAAGCAAACAGATACTCCAAAGGTTGAACTAAGAGCTAGCCACTGCTTACCTTCACTTTACCAGTGTTGGTATCTAGGAATTATAAATGCATGATATCAAATTGGAAATTCCAAGCAAAAAAACTCCTTTAGATTACTTTACAGCAAGGCATATCTTGTCAACTAAAACATTAACCTGTCAAAACACTGCTAAACAAAGTTCTAATCAAGGACAAGAACTCAGAACTCCCAGAAAAGTGTTCCATTGAGATGATTATAAATGTGCTATATTTCAGTAAGACAGTATTGCGTTACAGGTCGCAGTAATGATGTAGGTATTACTTGTCCAAGATTAATCCCGCACATATCTGATTGACCAAGAAATTACGAGTGTCTGAAGGGCAATGTATGTAAAACATGTCCATCACCAGTGCCAAGACAGCAATATATGGTAATGTGGACATGTTGTAACGTCCTGTCTGGATGCATTGATGTTGAGCGGGGTCAATGTCCTTGGCAGTTCATATACCAGTGTTGGTAGCACTGGTATCCTAAGCGGTCAGTTGACTGGTGTAAAACGGACGTCCTCAGTGGTCAGTTGACCGTTGTTAAACATAGTCACATATTAAAGTATCTGCAAATAACACCTCCTGAAGGCAAAAAAATCCAGACAAGGTGAAATTGAGGTAAGCACTTGATTCTGAAAGCAAAAGTTCAGAACCACCACAAGAATGACATTTTACATTTTTCGTTAATATATTGCCTACTGATGACTGACCCTCTGACTGTATCTTTACAAGCTCCACAGATGTGTACCTCAAGGCAGTGCACAACTGATAGTCACTGCTAAGCTAGCAATTACATTGTAATATGTATTGCATTACTTACATATTTAAATAAAGTGATTCTGAATGCATGAGATGTACCAGACTCACATATGTTGGGATGACAGACTGCTAACCTATGTTTATATAAGGTCTGATGGTCTTAAATAGAAAATTAACTCGGAACACAGATTATGACGGTCAAGGTCACAAGGTCCTGTCGTTAAAGTTTTAAGAAAGAAAATAAAGTGTGCCATACCATATTCAACAAACATTAAAATTGAAATTGATTCCATTTGCTGTTTAAAGAGATATTATTATTTTTTTATGAACTTTCCTCTTATTTATTGAGATGCAGATGTTTAAAGAGATTTTTCAGTTATTTCAAGAGATAAAATTTAATGAGATTGTACCATTCTTCCATGAAATTGTACCATTCTTCCATGAGATTGTACCATTCTTCCATGAAATTGTACCATTCTTCCATGAGATTGTACCATTTTTCCATGAAATTGTACCATTCTTCCATGAAATTGTACCATTCTTCCATGAGATTGTACCATTCTTCCATGAAATTGTACCATTCTTCCATGAGATTGTACCATTCTTCCATGAAATTGTACCATTCTTCCATAAAATTGTACCATTCTTCCATGAGATTTTACCATTCTTCCATGAAATTGTACCATTTTTCCATGAAATTGTACCATTCTGCTATGAGATTTCACTTTTTAGAAAGTAAGTAATTATTTAACTTTTAGATGAGATTGTGGGATCTCTTTACGTAGCAGTAGGATGCTATAGAGAAGTACCATCATATGGCTATATATGTGGTGTACGATGGTCCGATATCAGTAGCATAGTAAGGAGGTTATTGCTGTTGCATGTCTTCCAGCTTGTACGGAGAATTTTAATCTAAAATGGTACAAGTGGCCATACCAATACTAAGACAAATAGATTTATCGGTAAATTTGAATGAATAATAGAAGATTTAACAAGGGGAAAAGTGTTAATATGGAGAGAGTAGAGGACTATTGGCTAGGTGTGTCCCACACGTGCAGAGAAACACATGGCCACATCTGATCAAGCATTTCTCTGACATGATATGAGGTGTTTAAACGTTTTAAAGTATTCATTGCCACGTCCAGCTTGTGATAAGTATGACAGTTTACATTTGTTATATGGTGTTTTGCATACATTATAGCATATTTTATTTCCGTGATATGTATGGTTAAACATTGAATTGATTTGACATGCTGCGTTTTATATTAAGTGTTAAACCGTTATGATAACACAGGCAATTAACTGGAGAGCAACATGTGGATAAAATGTCACATCTCTACATCAGTGAAAAACACATTTGTCATACGCTTAATCTATTGAAACAGTATACCTGCACATGCTGTTAACGAGACGACCATTACAGGTAAAACGTTGGCAGAACTCGCATCAGATCTGTCAGTGATTGCGACATGGGTATATATTGCTACGTTAATGCAGTTAGGTGGCTTTAACAGGTTTTTTTATCTTTATGAAAATTGTTTACAGGATCAATTATCGTATACCAATTTTTCTAACAGATAAATCCCATGATAAACGAAAACACTCTAGAATGAATTCTTATACATTTTTCATGCTCAGGATGTTTTGGTGTCCAGGTGTTTCAGATGAACAACTTACTTCGTCCTTCATCTCTGTCTAAATGAGCCATATAATAAGCCCTTAAACCTCAAATGATAAAGAATACTGTTGCAGGGAATCAAGTCTAGCGTTAGCAGTATCTGAGCTATCAGCCATGTTTTCTACGTGCTGGTGGTTTCAGCGTGTTGAAATCCTTGAACAGGATTGCCGAAGGAAATAGACAGTAGCGGACAGTCAGCTCAGACATCACCCCAAGACTTCCATCAGCTTCCTATCCTTGTCATCATCCATTATAGTGTGACAGAATTGGTTAATGCAAGCATTTCCTCCACTCTGGTCCCCTCCTCCTCTCTGCAGGACCGGATCAGGTTCTCTGGAAGGGGCAGATGTATTCAGAGGAACAGTATAACGCTGTAAGATCTAAGTATTTGCATATTTGGCCGAAATTATTTGGATGGCAACATCTGGTAACAGTATGTTTGATATCTGATGGAGTGTTGGAAATCTCCATGGCTAACTAAGTCTCCCATCCATCACTGGTGTTATCGGGGTATACTCCTACAGATTCAAACGATTGCTTGTCCAGCGTGTCCCTCTGTGATTGATGCAGTGTAAACTGTATGTCTTGTTACCATCACCGCCCTATTGGATTTCCCAAGATACAGAATCATAGACCAATATTTCTACTAATTTTGTGGATGATGTCGATGCTGAAAGATGGAGATTATTGATGGCTGCTATTATCTGATGTTTTGGCTTGTCTTTATTTCAACATGAATGGTTTTTCGGTCATCACTGGTAGGGTAGATCTCCTATATATGTTTAGTAGCCTCTGTCAGATTGTCCACAAGATCAAGCAATATCAAGCTTCCATGTGGTTCGACAATTCTCCTCCATACTTTTGACATTACCGCCATTCTAATAAAAGTTATTGTACATCTTGGAATCTAACAATGGTAGTATTCATTTTGGAGAATATTTTTAATCTGTCAATAAGGACCACTATTTATCTTTTTTCGTCTACTGTAAGTTTCCAGAAAAATGTACACTGCTGTGAATATAAATTGTTATTAGCACGTACATGCAATAAAAAGAACTTAAATCTAAGTCATTGCTTAAAAATTATTGGAAAATGTATATATGATAGAAAAGTGCTGAAATTCACAAATTCTAACTGAATATTTGTCTCGATTGTTATTTATCCTAGAAAGCTATAAGTTGTGATTCATTTTAACTTCATGCCAAACAACAATATCCATTAATTACAGACAACGTACATCCCCTTTGTTGAAAAAACTAGGACCTCAAAAAAAGGGTCGAATTGTCGTGATGCATCATCATCATCATCAGTCAAGTGTTTAGTTCCCTGGTGATTAAACGCTTTGTTGTACATCAGATATCATCCCTATTCAAGTTATAGCATTAAAATATAACAAGCACTTATTGTTGTACCCAGTATTAGACCATACAGGAATAGGGTGGAGGTGATAAGATCTTATGAAAAATTCACACAGCTATGTTCAAACTCTAAACCCCAATTGTTGCTTTGCCTGCTTATACCCAGATTGTTGCTTTGCCTGCTTATATCCAAATTGTTGTTTCGTCTGCTTATATCCAAATTGTTGTTTTTGTCTGCTTATATCCAAAACACTTATAGTATCCATTACCAGCTCAATCTTGATTTTGGTCTGGATATGAAATTAGTTATGTCTGACAACAACCAGCTCTGATTTAAGCATGGAAAGCTGTGCAATAACTGTTAAAGAAATATTTAGATTTTCATGAAACTTTCTACACATGCCTTAAGTATCAGTTGCCATCTTAGGTTTAATTTTGATCTACGACATGGCTGTCGGGGATGGCAGGCACACGTTTATACTATTTGAACAATTACGTGCTTTTTGATTTTTTAAGTGTTTATAAATAAACAACTTAATACTTGTCAAATTCAAAGCTTTCATTATGGTATAACATCTCAGATAATGTGGTAATAGAGGAATGGGAAATTAAAAGGCACCACTCCTCAAATGGTCACATTCTGTAGCTTAGGATTCTAACCAATCAGAGTGATAGAAAGTGTAACCAGGCAATGAACGTAAAATGTTTAACCAACACCTCTGCAGTGTAATGAATGGCCGAGGAGTTGATTGTAATTAACAGCTTAACACAATTGTAACCAAATGAATCATCTTTGATTATGTAGCCTTGCTCTATCCGAATGTTACAACTTTCATTTGAATTTCAAACCATGGCCACTTAACAAAGCCAAAATATCTTTGAATTTATTTTTATGGTAATTTGAAATAATGGTTAGAATAGCAGAAATACCCAAACAGCACATTTTAATTCATTGATTCGCTGTGTTGTTTGTAGTCAAGAATGCATTTGTTACTGTGTAAAACGAATTCAATGTTCCGTATTTGTAACAAGAACTATACTTTATCCTGGTAACTTGTCACCACTTGCTGCAGTCTTTTCACTCCGAAGTTATCAATTTCCATGATACGTGTCGATGCATTGTCTATAGAATGTCAATGAAAAATTGTAAGCTTCAGTTTTTCTCCTGCCGTTTACCCCTTCACAAAGAAACTGTGAGAAAATAATATAGAGCTAATCAAATAGGTTGTATTGGAGCTATATGTCAGTACCAGCCAAATCGTTTTCAATATAAAATGTTCAGAAACTTAAAAATAAGTTTAAGCAATAACTCACCAACACATTATAATGGATTAGAGTATTGGGGGACCTTGCCTTGTCAGTGACACCAGGTCTATTGATCAGGTAGGAAATATGGCTTTATGGGAGGGAGTGGGGAGATGCAAATTCAATTCTCTAATCCATCGTGGTGGGTTACAGTAAACATTGCATTTGTAAGAATGTGGGCCTTGTTAGGTCTACACCAGTACCTAAATGCCATTCTTCTTTCCTCATTTTCTCAGACTTTGTAACGTTTCCAAGTATCAGATTGGACAATTTCATCCGTCTGATTTTTTAATCCCAGAGAAATACAGCTATGGAGAGACCTGCTATAACATTAATTAATGTCACAGGGAGGGGTTTCATTCACAACCACCTTGAAATTGTTTAATCAATGTTTCCTTTAATTACATTGCTTTTCCAATTTTTATATCTTGGGTCTCCTTGGAATTATATAAGGACAATTTCCTAGTGTTCATTTAGACTTCATGTAGAAGCTTGTCTCATTCTCCTCCGTACAAGTGTTTTATAAATCAGCTAATAACATAGCCTCGCCTAGAACATTAGGAACATTTTCATAATGTTCACTTACAAAGCTTTTCATACTGGTGACTGGCTTCATTCGGCAGAATAAAAGTCGTTTTAATAATGTTGAATAGAAGAACCTAGGATGGTCATGCTCATTGACCACAAGCTTCAGATGTCCTGACAATTCCAATAGGTTTCTTTTACAGTTGTTTACCTCAAGGGAGGAGGTTACCTCCCATTGTTGATCCAGTATCACTGAAGATTTGTCATCAGTTCTCAACACAAACCTCTCATAACTACATTTCCTTATTAGGTCACCTGAGACAAAGTCTCAAGTGACCTATTGCGATCGCCTTTTGTCCGTCGTCGTCCGTCGTCTGTCGTGCGTCCGTAATCAATTTACATTATCGACTTCTTCTCCAAAACCCCTAAACCAATTTCAATGAAATTTTGCAGAAACCTTCCATGGCCAAAGGTCAACTAAAATTGTGAATTATATGGTCCCCAGCCCCAAGGGGCCTGAGGGGCGGGGCCAAAAAGGGTAAAATTGACTAAAATTTCAAAAATCTTCTTCTCAAGATCCAGATATGGTAGAATCAAATACTCTTCATAGATAGAAGGGTCTTAAAGTGCTTTACTAGAATTGTGAATTTCTTGACCCTGGGGTCTCACGTTTTCCCCTGGGGAGGGGGTAAACTTTACTACAGTTTATATAGGGAAATCACATTTTGGACCCACATTTGTTTAATTGCCATTGGAAGTAATTCAATTTAGATTAGCATCATAAGTATTGGGTAGCAGTTTGATAGTATGCACATATAAGCCCTGACTGACCCCCCTGGGCTGATGGGTGGGGCCAAAAAGGGTAGAATTGACTGAAATTTCAAAAATCTTCTTCTCAAGACCCAGATATGGTAGAATCAAATACTCTTCATAGATGGAAGGGTCTTAAGGTGCTTTACCAAAATTGTGAATTTCATGACCCTTGGGTCTCACGTTTCCCCCTGGGGAGGGGG
>NW_018408895.1:1094904-1200744 GCF_002113885.1 Mizuhopecten yessoensis
GGGGGCAAAATTTGTTATGGTTTATAATGGCAAATGATACTTTGAATATTACATGTTGATAACTTGATTGGAATTATAACCCTAAGTTGACAGTTTGATACTTTGTAAATTTTGAGCCATCCCTACCCCCAAGGGCTGTAGGGTGGGGCCCAATGGAGTCTGTGTGCTAAAACAAAATTTCTTCATTTTCCTTGTTTAGAATCAGAGGTGCTAGTTTCAAATACTTTTCAGTCTTAAATCTGCATGCTAGATATTGAATAAGGTGGTTTTATTGTTTTTTGTCACTTTGAATAATATTTCTGTTCATGTTAAAAACAAAAATCAACACTCTGTATAAATATATCAGGTGACCGTTAAGGCCCATGGGCCTCTTGTATTTGTAGACAGACAGTCTGTCCTGGGGATTTTTCAAATGTGTGCAAGGTTGTCTGTTATGTTCATTTTAAAATATAGTTTATATTGCTATTATTCATAGATTGGCAGACTGAGAATGTTTTCACAAAGGCAAGATGTATAAAAAGGTTGTCTGTTTCCAAAAAAAATATTTCATCATTTTTCAATTGTTAAATAACAATGACTAATTTTATTATTTTGTTTTAAATCTTACAATACATAAAATAATTGATTTGTAATACTGATGATTTAAATCCTGGTTTTCTAATTCATGAAATATTGAGACCTTTGATATTTTTTGGGGGAAATAATAAGCACATGACAAGTAAAGCAGTGAAACCATTTGAAACACTTGTCTGATTCTTGAAAAGGATTTATTAAATCTTTACAAAAGCATTCCAACTTTGTTAATGCACTACTATTAATGTCAAATACCACAACAATCAAGCCAATGGAATATCCAAAATATTGGTTTCTTATTACAAATAAAATATTGCCTGGCAGATTTTATATGAATTCAAATCTATATAGGTAATGAAGCTGGTGTCTACTGTTGTATAGAGGTGATCGAGTCAGCTGTGTGATCATTTGTGCTGTCCCAAAGTCTAAACTGTCCCTTACGTCATAGCTCAATATCATTTACCAAGTTACAGAAAATGATAGATAGATTTTACCTATCTGTTGATTGCTTTGGAAAGGAAAAAGGCATCGTGGTTATACTGTACAGATATTTTGCTCCTACTCCTTTCAATCATCTCATTGTTTCATTGACCTTGCCATATAATCTGTAGTCGCTTAAAAATAAAATAGGAACTTAATTTTATGGCATAGTTCCACTGCAAAATCTTCTCGGAAAGGTTTAGACAGAAACCAGAAATCCTCTGGGTGACTTGTTAAGACAGGAAGTTCCACAGGAAAATTGTTAAAGTAAGGTTTAGGTTCCTTTAAATCATTTTTAGTTCATTATTTCATTGATCTAATGCCTTATCAACTGAATCTCCCTTTAAACTTGAACAAGATATTCATTTGATGCTGAAGTTCCACTGCAAAATGTTCTAGATAATGGATAGACAAGAACCAGAGATCTTCTAGGTAAGGTTTAGACAGGAACTAAAAAACTTCTAGATAAGGGTTAGACAGGAACCAGAAATCTTCTGGGTAAGGTTTAGACAGGATCTAAAAATCTCCGAGGTAATTATAAGGTTAAGATAGGAACTAGAAATCTTCTGGGTAAGGTTTAGACAGGAATCAGAAATCTTCTGGATAAGGTTTAGACATAACTCTTCTGGGTAAAGTTTAGACAGGAAGTAGAAATCTTCTGGGTAAGGTTTAGACAGGAACCAGAAATCTTCTGGGTAAGGTTTAGACAGGAACAAGAAATCTTCTGAGAAGGTTTAGACAGAATTCTTCTGGGTAAAGTTTAGACAAAAACCAGAAATCTTCTAGGTAAGGTTTAGATAGGATCTAGAAATCTGCTAGGTAAGGTTTAGACAGGAACTAGAAATCTTCCGGGTAAGGTTTAGACAGAACTCTTCTGGGTTAGGTTTAGACAGGAACTAGAAATCTTCTTGGTAAGGTTTAGACAGGAACTAGAAATCTTCTGTGTAAAGTTTAGACAGGAACTAGAAATCTTTTGGGTAAGGTTAAGACAGAATTCTTCTCGGTAAAGTTTAGACAAAAACCAGAAATCTTTTGGGTAAGGTTTAGACAGGATCTAAAAATCTCCAAGGTAATTATAAGGTTAAGATAGGAACTAGAAATCTTCTGGGTAAGGTTTTAACAGGAACCAGAAATCCTCCAGATAAGGTTTTGACAGGACTTACATCTTACAATGCAGTTCACCAGGAAAATTGTCGATGACATCAGCCATAATGAAATGCCATAACTATTAATGAGCTCAGGCTTTTTTTTGCAAACAAATCATTTAATAACTTGGACGAAACACTTGACGTTTTGATTAGTTAATGATACATAATTGATGTCCGTTCGTGAATTTCAATGAGAGTTAATTATAAAGCCTTACACTTGTACTTTTAATATGGCCTCCATTTCTCATCTCAGTTGACTTACTTTATGAGTCGGTTAAATTGTTTGTCAATAACTAATATTGGTTGTCAACACTAGAACAAACTGCTTTCTTTGTGCTGGTTCAGCCATGCAGCTACAGTAGCGTCTGGTGATCAGACCTGATGGACATGGTTGTACATTTTTTTTCATTGAAGTTATGATTATTGGTTTTCTTTTGGGGAAGGTATACAAACTGTAATGATCGAGGGAGTCTTTAGCAGGAATACTGATTGAGAGTCAAGCTTGTTTATTGTCATAATTGATTCGTATGAATATCAAATGATGTCATGCTTGTGGGTGATACAGATAAATTGGAGTCATAAAAGAGTAAGGCAACACAGGAAAGAGGAGGAAAGGAAGAAGAAAGCAAGAATATACATTGCATTGGAATCACAAAGTAGGGAATACAAAGCATGGTAGAAAATGGTAGCACTATCTACATGTGTAAGAATACACTGATTATCAGTTCAATCAAAGTGAAACTGGGTCACAGCTTGCACAAATCACCTCCTCCTCTCACCATCAGAGATGATAAAACCAAAATAAGGCTAACAATTACCATATATAACTGTTAGTTGGCAGCATATTGGAGCTAGGGTCTAGCTAGATGCCTGGTCATGCCTGGCCCACGATTGACCATGATGAATTTGTCCTATTTGGTCGAGTTAATGAGATACCCATCCGCAGACAGAATTTATTCCTTGGTGATAATGCTGGATAATATCTTTCATTGACAGAAATAGCTGAAGGGCTTAGCATATTATCACATAGGCCACAGTTAAGATCAGTCATGCATATTTGAATAGTGTTGTTTCCTTACACATATGATTAGGGATTGGAGATATTGAGTGAGGCTGTTTTTCTGTATATGGAATCACTGCTGGCTGGGAAAGCCGTGGAATTGCTAACGTTATTGTTTATTGAATAAGGTTACCTAATTTAATCTGCAACTCGGTGATTCAATGCAAAACCTTGTATTGGCTATAAAGTTGGGTAGAAGTCCCTAGGAGGACTTTCACAATCTACATAGGTTAATTACTGGCATAATATAGCCTGACTTACCCCTCAAAGTCAATAGGATGTGGCTTAGCTCCTGTAACCATGATCCGTACAAAGCATTGTCAAAGGACTAAATTAAAGGGTAAAGATCAGCGTCACCAGCCAATTTTGTGACATATTGAGCTAGGCATACAATGTTTTACTTGATAATACTTGTCTCTTGTGAGGATACCTCATTTCTTGTTCAGATGATTTCCAACAAACAAGTGATGAAAACAGACAGGGAACCAATAAAACTAACCCAGAAGTTCATGTCAAGTACGATATAATGTGTTGAAGAAATAGAGGAGTTGACTTAAACTTTATATACAGTTTTGGATTGTAAACTTAGTTCTTCGTCAATGCAGGCAAAAGTATGGATTGATTATTTCAAAATGTTCAGACTGGTAATTGATTCCCTGCAGTCTTAAAATATCCTGACAGAAGATTATATATCTTGACTGTATGGTGTTTTTACGGTATAGAATTAATGGCTATTATCTTAATCATTTTTTTTATCTTGTAAGTGAATTCAAGTTTATTATTGCTTGTATGCACCTTTCCAAGGGTGATGAAACATAACAAGTCATAAAAATGGGGGACAACTGATTGTGTTCAACTTTTCTTCCGATATAAAATTTGGACTTTGAATAAATAGGAAACGTAGACTATTGTGAATGTGTATGTATCAATGTTCCTGTCATAAATGCAGAAAAGTATGTATCTTTATAGGTTTTATAGCTGAAAGCATTTAGTAAGTGAAAGGTCTGATTGATCTATAAAATCTGATCATGCAATCTGACTATTGAGGACGTCTGCCTTTGACAGTATGTTCTTGTAATAATTCATTGTCTTTACCTTGTCCAATGTTTGAAGGCTTATACAGAAAACAAAGCTGTACAGCATAAATCTATTTTCTTATTTGAGCTGTCTATCTATTTCAGGGTTGATCACTTCATCAATACCCCCTGGTATTTCCAACACCAGATTGTATGTTTACAGCAAATATTCAAAAAGTACACTGCTGTGTATCGTGAGCAACATTGACCACATTTATTTAAACAATTAACAATTTTCTAGCTTCACATACTCACTGGAATCTTCTATTGTTACCTCCAGGTCTACTTCTGCCAAGGGCTTTTACAATCATTTCTATTTTTTATTCAATTTTCTGTGACAGAATCATTAAGCATGCATTGTGTACGTAGAAATTCAAGGCAATGCATAGAGTTGAATGTGCCCAGAGATATGAAATGTGATGTTACAAAGTTGCTGGGTATGTTGGCGATACTGAACATTGATCTGTTGTGTTGGTTACTAATTTCAAGGTCAAATTGTTGGTCATTGCATTGGTAACTTGTTCCAAGGTCATACTGGTGGCCATTATGTTGGTAACTTGTTCCAAGGTCAAACTGGTGGCCATTATGTTGGTAACTTGTTCCAAGGTCATACTGGAGGTCATTGCGTTGGTAATTTGTTTTCAAAGTCATACTGATGGACTGCTTTGGTAACTTCTTTCAAGGTCATACTGTTGGTCAGTAAAGGACATTGATCATTTGTGTTGGGAGCTCTGGTCTAGTCATCATTTCTTTGCGACCCAACAGGTAGCTTTGTTTCAAGGTCACACTGGTGGTGAGAAAGAGACACAGATCTTGTTAGCACAAGACCTGTCCTGTCACCTGTCCTGTTTGAATCTCATATGAAGTCAAGCATATACTGGTGGTTGCCGCAGGATACCAATCTTTCCCTGCCTTATAAGTCTCCTACCGGGAAACCGGGGGACTATAGTTTTCCCCTCCGTCTGTCCGTACGTCCGTCCGTCTGTGCGTCCGTCCGTCTGTCCGTCTGTCCGAAGAGGTTTGTCAGCACTCTAGAGCCTTCATTCTTTCATGGATTTTAATCAAACTTTACACACATGTAAAGAATTAAAATATCTTCAACAAGTTCGAGTTTCAAGGTCATCGGATCAAGGTCATTATGACTATAAATAGAAAAACTTTGTCAGCACTCTAGCGTCTTCATTCTTTCTTGGTTTTTAATCAAACTTCACACAGTCATAAAGAATTAAAATATCTTCGACAAGTTCGAGTTTCAAGGTCATCGGATCAAGGTCAAGGTCACTATTACTATAAATAGAAAATCTTTGTCAGCACTCTAGCGTCTTCATTCTTTCTTGGATTTTAATCAAACTTCACACACTCATAAAGAATTAAAATATCTTTGACAAGTTCGAGTTTCAAGGTCATCGGATCAAGGTCAAGGTCACTGTTACTATAAATAGAAAATCTTTGTCAGCACTCTAGTGTCTTCATTCTTTCATGGATTTTAATCAAACTGCACACACTCATAAAGAATTAAAATATCTTCGACAAGTTTGAGTTGGACAGGTTCGAGTTTTAAGGTCAAATGGTCAAGGTCACAGTTACTATAAATAGAAAATTTTATTTAACATTCTTCCTTGCCTGTTTATCAAACTTCACACACTTGTAAAGATACCTTTACAATCAACAAATAAGATTTCTTAGTATTTTTATTCCCTTACCGGTGAAACTGGGTGGGGGTGGCAGGGAGGGAGAAGAAAACAAGAATACCTAAAGTTTTCCTCGCTGTCTGTCCGAAGAAGTTTGTCAGCACTCTTGCGCCTTCATTATTTCCTAGTTTTTAATCAAACTTCACATTATTGTAAAGAATTTAAATATCTTGGACAATTTCATTGTAATCGGGGCAAGACAAGGTCACTATTACTCTTTTAGAAAAAATCTTTGTCAGCACTCTAGTGCCTCATTCTTTCATGGATTTTAGTCAAACTTCACATTATTGTAAAAAATTTCAATATATTGGACATGTTCAAGTTTCAAGGTCCTCGGATCTAGGTTGAGGTCACTGTTGCATCTTAATAGATTGCGGGGGCCGGTAGGGGACATGTATTGCTTCAGCAATACTCAGTATGCTTGTTTGAATCTAGACCTTCAAAATCATGTATATAGCTTTGGCCACTACAGAACAACACAGGTCAGCCATATCTTGGAATAAGGTTATATTCCCTGTGAGATAGAGCACCTAACTGGAACCCCAATATGTTGAGGAAATAATCAGTATAAGACATGTTACATTATTCATAATGTTAGAAAAAAACCATCAACAAACAGGAATAACTGAATATGCAGATTAGGTACTTCATAATCTAGGAAAGATAATTTGTATATGTTCCTGGTTTGGTTTTGAGGTACTTGGCTATATGAGGTAGGAAATACACCTATGGAGGTCGGCTGTCTTAATCTGCTTAACTGTAAAGGAAGAAGACATTGTTTTTGTGGTTTGATTATAGCAGCATTATACAGATTACCCGTATATGTCACTGTATCCAAGGAGATGTATAGATTACTGTGAACTTGATGAAGAGTTCAGTAACTGACAAAATGTTGTGTCTGGTCAATGTCTCTAACAGTTCAATGTATGGGGATTTGTCAGGCATGAATATCTGTCTGGGAGGCAGACCCTATCGAACCAGCAGACGGCATATAGCCTCTGTATATGCATGCTTGTGCGTTAAAGGGTGTAATTTTCCATTTCGATGCATTCTTGTTTTGAGAGATTGTCCTGGAAACACTGGGTCATTACGTCCAAATGTCATATTACAGACCAATTTGAAATTGAATTGCAATGTACGCAATTTTTGCTGAGTAAACAGACAGTGAAACATTGTCAGCTCTAGTCTGAGGTGTAGGTCCCTGTTTTTCAAATGTTCTTTGATTCCTGAGGAAGGTTTTCGATAGAAAAGTATTGCTAGAATTAAAGAAGAATCTTCTGTGAAGGAAATTTCCACAAACAAGAATTTCAAAAACCTTTAATACTATTTTCTGTGTAGTGGGGACAGTGAGGAGTACCAAAAACTAGATTTTCACCGACCAACACCTCTGTATCTTGCACTTTGTTTCAACAGGTCAGGAATGTGTTGAACATCTTTGCTACTCCATGTATCCTACAGTCAATGAATACACTAATACCATAGGACAATCCATGTATCCTACAATTAATGCATACACTATGTATCCATGTATCCTACAATTAATGCAAACAAAATGTATCCTACAGTCAATGTATACACTCCTACCATAGGACAATCCATGTACCCTACAGTCAATGTATATACTACTACCATAGGACAATCCATGTACCCTACAGTCAATGTATACACTACTACCATAGGACAATCCATGTATCCTACAGTCAATGTATACACTACTACCATAGTACAAAACCATGAACCCTACAGTCAATGTATACACTCCTACCATAGTACAAAACCATGAACCCTACAGTCAATATATATACTGCTACCATAGGACAAACCATGTATCCTACAGTCAATGTATACACTCCTACCATAGGACAAACCATGTATCCTACAGTCAATGTATACACTTATAACATAGGACAAACCATGTACCCTACAGTCCATGTATACACTTCTTACATAGGACAAACCATGTACCCTACAGTCAATGTATACACTACTACCATAGTACAAATCCATGTATCCTACTGTCAATGTATATACTGCTACCATAGGACAATCCATGTATCCTACAGCCAATGTCTATACTGCTACCATAGGACAAACCATGTATCCTACAGTCAATGTATACAATACTACCATATTACAAAACCATGTATCCTACTGTCAATGTATATCCTGATACCATAGGACAATCCATGTATCCTACAGTCAATGTCTATACTGCTACCATAGGACAAACCATGTATCCTTCAGTCAATGTATATACTTCTACCATAGGACAAACTATGTATCCTACAGTCAATGTATATACTACTACCATAGGACAGTATACACTCCTACCATAGGACAAACCATGTATCCTACAGTCAAGGTATATACTACTACCATAGGACAAATCATGTATTCATACAGTCAATGTATATACTACTACCATAGTACAAAACCATGTATACATACAGTCAATGTATATACTTCTACCATAGGACAAACTATGTATCCTACAGTCAATGTATATACTACTACCATAGGTATCCTACAGTCAATGTATACACTACTACCATATTACAAAACCATGTATCCTACAGTCAATGTATACAATACTACCATATTACAAAACCATGTATCCTACTGTCAATGTATATACTGCTACCACAGGACAATCCATGTATCCTACAGTCAATTTATACTACTACCATATGACAATCCATGTATCCTACAGTCAATGTATACTACTACCTTATGACAATACATGTATCCTACAGTCAATGTATAGTACTACCATATGACAATCCATGTATCCTACAGTCAATGTATATACTTCTACCATAGGACAAACTATGTATCCTACAGTCAATGTATATACTACTACCATAGGACAATCCATGTACCCTACAGTCAATGTATATACTTACCATAGTACAAATCCATGTATCCTACAGTCAATGTATACTACTACCTTATGACAATACATGTATCCTACAGTCAATGTATACACTTCTTACACAGGACAAACCATGTACCCTACAGTCCATGTATACACTTCTTACATAGGACAAACCACGTACCCTACAGTCAATGTATACACTACTACCATAGTACAAAATCATGTATACATACAGTCAATGTATACACTACGTACCACCATAGGACAAAACCATGTACCCTACAGTCAATGGATATACCACTACCATAGGACAATCCATGTATCCTACAGCCAATGTCTATACTGCTACCATAGGACAAACCATGTATCCTTCAGTCAATGTATATACTTCTACCATAGGACAAACTATGTATCCTACAGTCAATGTATATACTGCTACCCCTACAGTCAATGTATATACTTTTACCATAGGACAAACCATGTATCCTACAGTCAATGTATACAATACTACCATATTACAAAACCATGTATCCTACTGTCAATGTATATACTGCTACCACAGGACAATCCATGTATCCTACAGTCAATGTATATTATACACTACTACCATAGGACAATCCATGTATACTACAGTCAATGTCTATACTGCTACCATAGGACAAACCATGTATCCTACAGTCAATGTATACAATACTACCATATTACAAAACCATGTATCCTACTGTCAATGTATATCCTGATACCATAGGACAATCCATGTATCCTACAGTCAATGTCTATACTGCTACCATAGGACAAACCATGTATCCTTCAGTCAATGTATATACTTCTACCATAGGACAAACCATATATCCTACAGTCAATGTATATACTGCTACCCCTACAGTCAATGTATATACTTTTACCATAGGACAAACCATGTATCCTACAGTCAAGGTATATACTACTACCATAGGACAAATCATGTACCCTACAATCAATGTATACACTACTACCATAGTACAAAACCATGTATACATACAGTCAATGTATATACTTCTACCATAGGACAAACCATGTACCCTACAGTCAATGTATATGCTTCTACCAAAGGACAAATCATGTACCCTACAGTCAATGTATATGCTTCTACCATAGGACAAACCATGTATCCTACAGTCAATGTATACACTACTACCATAGTACAAAATCATGTATACATACAGTCAATGTATACACTGCGTACCGCCATAGGACAAAACCATGTACCCTACAGTCAATGAATATACTGCTACCATAGGACAAAATCATGTATACATACAGTCAATTTATACACTACGTACCACCATAGGACAAAACCATGTACCCTACAGTCAATGTATATACTGCTACCATAGGACAAAATCATGTATACATACAGTCAATGTATACACTGCGTACCACCATAGGACAAAACCATGTACCCTACAGTCAATGTATATCCTGCTACCATAGGACAAAATCATGTATACATACAGTCAATGTATACACTACGTACCACCATAGGACAAAACCATGTATACATAAACTGTCAATATGTATCCTACAATTTATCTGCCATAGGATAAAAACAATGCATTCTATATCTTTGTGATCATTTTATATCTTGGCATTATAAAGGTGTGTGTGGATTTGCAGAAATAATTTATATTCATACATTCAGATTCTATGACAGTTATTGAAAATGAAGTAGCTAGCTAACGTCTGAAGGTGCAGCTTTGGATTCTGGTGGTGGCACCACATCAGTTTGTCGGAGATAATGGACATTTTACCGCCAGATTATAGTGAATGGATGAGTTAGTGGAGCTCAGATGACCTAACAGTCGCTGATATGGACACAGATATTTGCAGAGATAAGGGGGAAGGTTCTGTATTAGGGGATGACAAATGACTCTGGCATCAACTGACCAAGTGTGTAATGTTGTTATATCGAACTAATGGTTATTAACCATGGCAGAGTAAAAACTCTGGACATTTATACAAAGGCTGTAGAACTAAGAGAACAGGTTATATGTAACAACAGAGAGTAGCTGGAATAAAGTCTCTTCCAAGGGGTCGTTATGGATTGGAACTGATGCATCTGAATGTACAAAGTTATCCAGCCCTTACCAAGCTTTTAATCCTGACTGGGAATTCTACACCCTCAGATCCTACTTCCCTGTAAGCACACTTGTATTTTAGTCTGTCAGTATCTATTGGTTGAACATGAGGACACGTAGTCAATTGAGGACGGAGGAGGACAGAGTCATCAGAGCCAGAGGTCACACATGTCATCAGAGCCAGAGGTCACACTAACCTGTGTTGTTTGGTATAACTATCTCCCTGTCATCATATTACCAAGGGAAATCCTGTTGTTAGCAGACACACTTTTAGAAACTTAAAAGGTCCTAAATTAATCATAGTATTGCTCTGTTGATAGATACATTGACATTTATCAACTTAGAAGACATTTGTAATATATTATTTAGAATCATTAAGGGCCACATTAGCAGATGCAGCGGATAGATAGAGTTATGTAATATTTGTGTATGTTTGGGTTGAGAGTTATGTGTTATTTGTGTATGTTTGGGTTGAGAGTTATGTATTATTTGTGTATGTTCGTGTATGTTTGGGTTGAGAGTTATGTAATATTTGTGTATGTTTGGGTTTAAAGATGTGTATTGTTTGTGTATGTTTGGGTTGAGAGGTATGTGTTATTTGTGGTTGTTTGGGTTGAGAGTTATGAATTATTTGTGAATGTTTGGGTTGAGAGTTGTGTAATATTTGTGTATGTTTGGTATTACGTATTATTTGTGTATGTTTGGGTTGAGAGTTATGTGTTATTTGTGGTTGTTTGGGTTGAGAGTTATGTATTATTTGTGAATGTTTGGGTTGAGAGTTGTGTAATATTTGTGTATGTTTGGTATTACGTATTATTTGTGTATGTTTGGGTTGAGAGTTATGTGTAATTTGTGTATGTTTTGGTTGAGAGTTATGTGTTATTTGTGTATGTTTGTGTATGTTTGGGTTGAGAGTTATGTAGTATTTGTGTATGTTTGTGTATGTTTGGGTTGAAAGTTATGTAGTATTTGTGTATGTTTGGGTTGAGAGTTATGTAATATTTGTGTAAAGTTGTGTATGTTTGGGTTAAGAGTTATGTAGTATTTGTGTATGTTTGGGTTGAGAGTTATGTAGTATTTGTGTTTGTTTGGGTTGAGAGTTATGTGTAGTATTTGTGTATGTTTGGGTTGAGAGGTATATAATATTTGTGTATGTTTGTGTATGTTTGGGTTGAGAGTTATGTAGTATTTGTGTATGTTTGTGTATGTTTGGGTTGAGAGTTTTGTATTATTTGTGTTTGTTTGGGTTGAGAGTTATGTGTTATTTGTGTATGTTTTGGTTGAGAGTTATGTGTAATATTTGTGTATGTTTGGGTTGAGAGTTATGTATTATTTGTGTATGTTTGGGTTGAGAGTTTTGTATTATTTTTGTATGTTTCTGGGTTGAGAGTTATGTATTAATTGTGTATGTTTGGGTTGAGAGTTATGTTATATTTGTGTATGTTTGGGTTGCCTTGGTGCTATAAGTACATCTGCTGTTGTTTTATGTCAGTCTCTTGATAATCAATTAGAAAACTGTTTTTACAGGATACAGTGGGATACTTTGATGCTGAGATGATAAGAGATGAGTTTGGTTACTCCCTACAATCCCCGTCAATGTTATGGAAGTCCTGTGATAATTACAATACCACATGTTAACTACTGCCATACAGTCTTACACATATCAATCTTTGTGTCTTGTTTGGTAAAACAAGCTTTTCCAGATAGAGTCGGATATGACCTATTCGTAAAAAGAAAGAAAAAACAAATCATTGGGTGTTGAAAATAGGTCAGAACCAAGGCTAGCCAAGGTTTTGACCCTAAATTCTGTGATTTTAGATTATGTATTAAATATTCTTGTTTGTTTTTGTTATTTCAGGTAAGTGAGCTTTGTATATGCGCTAAGAGAAGTGGATCGGGGTAAGTAGTATGCTGCTGAGATAAGGGAGGAAGCAAGGGAGACAGAAAGCATTTCTTAAGTACATCTTGCTTTCAATGGAAGACTCCAACACCTTGGTTGTCAATAAAATAAATATATATGGCTCCGATGGGGAGCCAGAAAACCTGTATAGAATAGCGTAGCTGTGTTGAAGTCTACCCCACAAATCCCAACTGACCAGTTGGTGGCCACCACCATAACAACACATGCTGGTACTGGCCTCAGACGTACACATTATTGACCTTGTCTCCACATGACCTCGTCACAGTACCTCCAGCACTCTACTGTCTCCATCCAATCACATTCTCCAACTTTGCAAGATTTTTTTTTCATTAGTTTCCATGTGACCACAGAAGGAAATCTGAGCTAAATGTTTCTTCCATTTATCTGGAGTCCGGACAGCCATACCAGGACAGCCATACCAATTACGATGGTATCGGTCAGCCACGGTGGCTACATGTCGTCAATTTAGTGTTACAGTATCAGTTCTAATAAATGCCCCCTACTGTTTTTAATATCTGTTTATATACAACTTCCAGGAGGGCCAAGTAAACCAAAGCTTGTCTGTGAAAACTTAAGTAATACCAAATGAAAGATATTCCATTTACAGGGGAACCATGTTACGTGAAAATTGCTGGTTCCAAAAACTTTGAGATGTACATGGTATTCTAGGCATCCTAGCTAAACTACAGAGAAATAAACTCGACCATAAGGACCAAGGAACAGCTTCAGGATTAAAACGTGGTATCACAGATATCTTATATCGCAATAGCAATGTTAGACCTTCCACAATATTTACTCGAATACTGCATGGTTTAATTGTAGCAATATGTGTCAGCTTTATGACAAGAGACCATATGAGCAATGATTTTATGTGGTCAGCTGTTGGGCTGTTTTTTGTTACTTTTTTAACAGATCTGATGAGCACAGTGTATGCGCCCATCATTGCAATATGGTAAAGCATGTTGGAAGTATCTGTGTAATACATTTAGTGCCCCAGTAATGGGCTCTAACTCAGGAATGCAATTGAATGACCATTTGGTGTCATTGTTTAATTCAGTGAATTAGAAAGGAACAATTGTTTGGGTCAGTGGAGGGAAATCTAATTTGATCTGTGTAAAGGCTTCTAATCTGTAGGAGGCAGGAGTTTGACTGTGAGTGTTGCCACAGAGAAAAGCGATTACAGTAATTTGTTAGAAGATATTAAAAGGGGAAATTGAAGTCACTCGCATCTCTCTGTCATCACCATGACAACAACAGACGGTGGCAAGAACAGGAAATCATTGGTTCCTAATTACACATACCCAGGATATAGACAAAATTATACTGTTTATAAATGTATTGCTCCATTATTGCATGTTGCTCAACAACAGGAATATCTGTCTCCTTTCAATTTATGTGTAATTGTTTAATTTTTGCATTTTCTGCAATGAAGTAAGGGGAGTCAACCAGAACCATGTTGTGTGTCCACCAATATGTTCATCTGTGTGTAGATGCAGTCTTGTCTGAACAGCTCCTCTTAGAACTTCTTTTAACTTCACTGTTGTAGTCCAAACCCTCTGTAATTGTGCACATGTGCTTTCTTTTTTTATCTTACTATTTTTATATGGGAGTTATGCCCCTTTTATAAAATTATAATCCAAGTCTTGTCAGGATAACTTTTACTATAGCTTACCAGATTTCATTGAACCTCATACCCACCACTACAGTCAGAAGTTGTGTACACATTGTTTCCGTACATTATCCTTACTGGAATGATGCCACTGTTGCACAATCCTTAGTTATGTCATGTTAAATTGTTTATCAGCTCAACTGGTCCAAAGGGCCGGTGAGGTATGATGCAGCTTCTGTCATCTGCTGTCCATTCACTTTTTCCTTTAAAATGCTACTAGTCCTTAATGCCTCTGAGGATTTTGACTAAACTTGGTCTGGAGCATCCTTGGGAAAAGGGGACTCAATTGTATAAACGTCCCATGGGGCAAAAGGACATGACCCAATGGGGAAACAGGTAAATCTTTAAAGTTATTCTCTTTCTGTATGAATAGATGAATTTTAACCAAATTTGTTTTAGATATTGTTTTGCCTGTTATGATGGGGGAGAGTAGGTATAAGCTGCTTACAGTTCTTCCTTGTGATTTTATACTTAATTCTTGTATTTGTTACCCCGTGGTTTTGATCTAAAAATAACTAGGAAGCTGTAGATATCACACCAAGGGCACTGTATGAACTTCACCTCCAAACTCAATCTAAATATTGTCCTTTTTTTCTTGCCGACATCATAGTATGACAATAAAACATCATGTTGCTCATGTATTATGGTATTAGTATTTGATAAGCAGGGAACATCTCACATGAAATTGTGGACAATATGTTTGATTGGATGAAGCGTGGTGATATTGACAGTTCATTAGCATGTTGTATAATGAGAGAGCTGTGTTAATGACTGTCTGGTTTGAATTCCAACATGACACTGGTGTTCACACACTAATGAACACATTTTGTATTTGTTATGAAGCATGCACTATCCATTTGCATATCCTTTCAAGGTATTTGATTACAATTGTCCTCAGAGACCAAATGTTCGATCGACTGGAATGGTTGGGTTAAAGATTCTGTGATTGGCTATCAACAGATCGGACATATCATGTTAGTATCATATCTCATATTGATATTGCACCAGAAAACTACCACATCCAGAATATGACATTCCTGTATCATTAGATTTTATATTGTTTGTGCTTTATGTCCTATTAAGAGCTATGCCTATTTAAGGACTAGCTAGGTTTTAGGGGTGGAGGAAAATAACGCAGTGCCAAGAGAAAAAACAATGACCTGTGGCCAGTACCTTGCGACCGTCCCCATGAAGGCCTTGAACATGTAACAGAATGGTGGAGGGCTAGTGATTTTAGATGGTCAGACACCTTATCCACTAGGCCACCCCGGTCCCTGATTTTACATGCATACAATATTCTGTGGGCTTGCATGCTTTAAACATTTACCTTATAAAAGATAGTCCCATTATTAAATGTGGATCACAATGTCCCTGAAGAGAATGTTATAAAATAAATATCAACAGTCACTGCCTATCAAAGTGTTAAGCCTGACAGCTTGGAGTAAGAGGGACTGTTGATATTTCTTTTTATTGTTATCAGCTCGATGGGTTTCTGTCAAATTTGACAAAAACATTGTTAATGCAACAGTAAATATATATAGAGCAAATTTTAATTTGACAGCATTCAAAAGTACTTTGTACATATATGGAAAGTACAGGGGGAGGTCTGACGTAGGGCTGCTGGTAGGGGCTTCATGGTAGATATGCATGTACATTAAACGTTTCTTTTAAGTTCCGTCTATTCTGGCAGCTACATATTCTGCTGCTGATCAACACAACGATCAAGTGACATCCCTTTTCACATTAGGATGTTTCCTTCCATCAGTGGGCAAAGATACTAACTCCTTGATTCATGATATTTCAATTAACATGAAGTATAGAAAAATGCTGTCAGTTACCAGGTCTAAGAACTATAACAGAATCACTGTTTTCATTTTGTAGTTAAAATAATTTTCCTAGCACATTCCCAGACATAACTTTTCACAAAAAGATCTCATTTGTCACCGTCCACAGCTGGCAGAACTAACATTGGTTTGTCACCATCCACAGCTGGTAGAACTAACACTCATTTGTCACGGTCCACAGCTGGTAGAACTAACACTCATTTGTCACAGTCCACAGCTGGTAGAACTAACACTCATTTGTCGACGTCCACAGCTGGTAGAACTAACACTCATTTGTCACAGTTCACAGCTGGTAGAACTAACACTCATTTGTCGACGTCCACAGCTGGTAGAACTAACACTCATTTGTCGACATCCACAGCTGGTAGAACTAACACTCATTTATCACCGTCCACAGCTGGTAGAATTATCACTGATTTGTCACCGTCCACAGCTGGTAGAACTATCACTCATTTGTCACCGTCCTAAGCTGGTAGAACTAACACTGATTTGTAACCGTCCACAGCTGGTAGAACTAACACTGATTTGTCACCATCCACAGCTGGTAGAACTAACATTGATTTGTCACAATCCACAGCTGGTAGCTGGTAGAAGTAACACTCATTTGTCGACGTCCACAGCTGGTAGAACTAACACTCATTTGTCACCGTCCACAGCTGGTAGAACTATCACCGATTTGTCACCGTCCACAGCTGGTAGAACTATCACTGATTTGTCACCATCCACAGCTGGTAGAACTAACACTCATTTGTCACCGTCCACAGCTGGTAGAACTAACACTCATTTGTCACCATCCACAGCTGGTAGAACTAACACTGATTTGTCACCGTCCACAGCTGATAGAACTATCACTGATTTGTCACCGTCCACAGCTGGTAGAACTAACACTGACATACCTGTAGATGAACAACTGCCCTACTGACTCTCCGACCTTGCCACCTGTATGCCTGAACACTGTTACGAGTTGTGCTCAAAGAAGGCATCACATCCTGGACCAGGGAAGGTCTACATCTCTGTTTTTTGACTCAATATGTGTGTTTGGTGATTCCCCTCAAAGAATATTTTTTGTGCTTGTGGTATGTATGAAAACACAAGTCGGGCCTGCTGTGTCTACCTACTGATGTCAATTGACAGGCCATCAAGGTACCAACTATTACCCGATATTCATATCGATTGGCAAGACATTGTCTTGGAATATGGTGACCTTTTTCAGACAACATTACACGATACCCTAAAATATCAGTAATAAACCTGATCCAAAAATAGGCCTGATTTGAATATAGGCCTTGGATTCCATGCAGTCAAATAGATGGAAGTAAGCCACAGTTTCTAAAATAGGCCAGCCTTGAAAAAAAAAATTGGCTTTAGTAAATTTGCAACTGACAATGGAATAAAAACCTGAAAATATCTATAGCATTGGTGTAATTTGCGTACCTCCTAACTTCATACTATATTTCAGCACCAAAATAACACTGTGCATTAAGTTACACAAATTCCCACTGTAAATGGTTGTTTATATTAGTAGCTGTAATAATGCAACTAATATGACATGAACTGTTTAAAAGGCTTACAATGTAAAACAGCATTGAAAATAAGCGGTACATGCATTACAGTTTTATTAGCTCACCTGGCCCAAAGGGCCAAGTGAGCTTATGCCGTTTTGCGGCGTCCGTCGTCCGTCCGTCGTCAATATTTTACTTTAAGCAACTTCTTCTCAATAACCAAAATAACTATTTGGCCAGTAGCATGCTGGAATAAGGGGGTACCAAGTTTGTTCAAATGAATGACCTTGACCCACTTTCAAGGTCACAGGTCAAATGTTTTAAAATCTTCAACAAACTTCTTCTCATTAACCAAAAGGCCCAGGGTACTGATATTGGGCCTGTAGCAATCAGGGCTACCAAAT
This sequence comes from Mizuhopecten yessoensis, assembly GCF_002113885.1. Taxonomy (NCBI): domain Eukaryota; kingdom Metazoa; phylum Mollusca; class Bivalvia; order Pectinida; family Pectinidae; genus Mizuhopecten; species Mizuhopecten yessoensis. Next base: position 1,113,265 of record NW_018408895.1, read on the forward strand.
TTGTTCAAATAACCTTGACCCACTTTCAACCTAATGTCATTGTTTGACATTCAAGGTCACACTGATATTTTGCCTGTAGCTGTATTTTAGTCCACTTTTAAGATTACAAGTGTGAGATTAATACCAGGTGAGCGATGCAGGCCCATTGGGCCTCTTGTTGTAAGTGGTAGTCAATTATTGATGTAAAGGCAGAGGTCACTGGGGGTCAAATGTTATACATACACAGAGGGTCAGCTGTTAGTGGTAGTCAACTGTTTAACGTCAGAGGTAATTGAAGGTCAGATATTAAGGGTAGTTAACTGTGGATGTCAAGGAAGAGGTCATTCATTTTAAATGTTAATGATATTGAACTGTTGGTGTCGGGGCAAAGGTCATTCAAGGTCAAGACAGAGAGACATAAAATTTAGCTTCGTCAGGTTAATATAGCCGGATTAAATGCTAACCTTTGACAGTTAGGCAATAGAGAGAACTATAAGTATACCTATATACCATAGAGTTTGTTAAAAGGCTGGTAAACCAGGGATGGATGTATCCGCAGCCATAGAGGAGCTGTACGCCAGGTCAGAGTTATAGGCCAACTCATTTATTTACCGATTCCAATAAATCTCAAAGTGTTGTTCCTAGTGTTGATGTAGGCTGGATTGATATTGGAAATACATGTCTCTCCTAGCTGTGATGTAATGGTAACAGTGTTCAGGATATGGGAAATGCATGTGATTCTCTCAGTAAATTGCAGTGTTGCTGATGAAGATTTAAAAATTATCAATGAAGAAAGCAAGATAATATAAACTGCCTTCCATAATGTGCATTTACCCTCCGTACCTCACACATTTAGACGGGGAAGTGTGACTGTAATTAAGAATATTGGTGATAAATCACCAGCAATAAAATAGAGTACAGGTCCCTGCCTGATCAGCTGATGGTATGGGGAATATCCTCAACAGTCACTGTATCGGCTGATGGTATGGGGAATACCCTCAACCGTCACTCTATCAGCTGTAGATACAGGAAATATACTCAACAGTCACTGTATCAGCTGATGGTATGGGGAATATCCTCAACAGTCACTGTATCGGCTGATGGTATGGGGAATACCCTCAACAGTCACTCTATCAGCTGTTGATACAGGAAACACACTCAACAGTCACTGTATCAGCTGATGGTATGGGGAATACCCTCAACAGTTACTGTATCAGCTGTAGATACAGGAAATACACTCAACAGTCACTGTATCAGCTGATGGTATGGAGAATACCCTCAACAGTCACTGTATCAGCTGATGGTATGGAGAATACCCTCAACAGTCACTGTATCAGCTGATGGTATGGAGAATACCCTCAACAGTCACTGTATCAGCTGATGGTATGGAGAATACCCTCAACAGTCACTGTATCAGCTGATGGTATGGAGAATACCCTCAACAGTCACTGTATCAGCTGATGGTATGGAGAATACCCTCAACAGTCACTGTATCAGCTGATGGTATGGAGAATACTCTCAACAGTCACTGTATCGGCTGATGGTATGGGGAATACCCTCAACAGTCACTCTATCAGCTGTTGATACAGGAAACACACTCAACAGTCACTGTATCAGCTGATGGTATGGGGAATACCCTCAACAGTTACTGTATCAGCTGTAGATACAGGAAATACACTCAACAGTCACTGTATCAGCTGATGGTATGGAGAATACCCTCAACAGTCACTGTATCAGCTGATGGTATGGAGAATACCCTCAACAGTCACTGTATCAGCTGATGGTATGGAGAATACCCTCAACAGTCACTGTATCAGCTGATGGTATGGAGAATACCCTCAACAGTCACTGTATCAGCTGATGGTATGGAGAATACCCTCAACAGTCACTGTATCAGCTGATGGTATGGAGAATACCCTCAACAGTCACTGTATCAGCTGATGGTATGGAGAATACTCTCAACAGTCACTGTATCGGCTGATGGTATGGGGAATACCCTCAACAGTCACTCTATCAGCTGTTGATACAGGAAACACACTCAACAGTCACTGTATCAGCTGATGGTATGGGGAATACCCTCAACAGTTACTGTATCAGCTGTAGATACAGGAAATACACTCAACAGTCACTGTATCAGCTGATGGTATGGAGAATACCCTCAACAGTCACTGTATCAGCTGATGGTATGGAGAATACCCTCAACAGTCACTGTATCAGCTGATGGTATGGAGAATACCCTCAACAGTCACTGTATCAGCTGATGGTATGGAGAATACCCTCAACAGTCACTGTATCAGCTGATGGTATGGAGAATACCCTCAACAGTCACTGTATCAGCTGATGGTATGGAGAATACCCTCAACAGTCACTGTATCAGCTGATGGTATGGAGAATACCCTCAACAGTCACTGTATCAGCTGATGGTATGGAGAATACTCTCAACAGTCACTGTATCGGCTGATGGTATGGGGAATACCCTCAACAGTCACTCTATCAGCTGTTGATACAGGAAATACACTCAACAGTCACTGTATCAGCTGATGGTATGGGGAATACCCTCAACAGTCACTCTATCAGCTGTTGATACAGGAAACACACTCAACAGTCACTGTATCAGCTGATGGTATGGGGAATACCCTCAACAGTCACTCTATCAGCTGTTGATACAGGAAACACACTCAACAGTCACTGTATCAGCTGATGGTATGGGGAATACCCTCAACAGTCACTCTATCAGCTGTTGATACAGGAAACACACTCAACAGTCACTGTATCAGCTGATGGTATGGGGAATACCCTCAACAGTCACTCTATCAGCTGTTGATACAGGAAACACACTCAACAGTCACTGTATCAGCTGATGGTATGGGGAATACCCTCAACAGTCACTCTATCAGCTGTTGATACAGGAAACACACTCAACAGTCACTGTATCAGCTGATGGTATGGGGAATACCCTCAACAGTTACTGTATCAGCTGTAGATACATGAAACACAATCAACAGTCACTGTATCAGCTGATGGTATGGGGAATACCCTCAACAGTCCCTGTATCAGCTAACAGTGCAGTACATGACTTTACTATTTTCCTTTTTATATGCCCATCAAATTTGACAGGAATATTATAGTATGGGGTTGTCCAGCCGGCCGGCTGACCGGCGCAAACTTTTGTTTGTCCTGCAATCTCCTCCTACATTTTTCAACCAATCTCTTTGAAACTTGGTATACATTATAACCATGATATGTAGTTGTGTCTCCTTTAAAAGAATTTTAATTCGACAATTTTTGCAAAAGTTATTGACCTTTGTTTATTTCAGTATTTTATTTTTTGTCCGGCAATCTCCTCCTACATTTTTCGACCGATCTCTTTGAAACTTGCTATACATTATCATCATGATATGTAGTTGTGTCTCCTATAAAAGATACAGAAGTTTGTTCATTTCAGTATTTGATTTTTTTGTCCGGAGATCTCCTCCTTCATTTTTTATAGCATGTCAGCTAACCACTCTTAGAATGATGCAGAGAGATCTTATTTCAATGTAAGAAAGTATATAACACTATATGGCATTCGACGGGCGTATATTGTTCAGCCCCGCAGTACTCTTGTTAATTCTTCAATTAGAAATGGGACTGAAAGTCATATTGTCTAGTGTGAGACTATATATCGCCCTGACAGTGTAGTAGGTGTTGTGCCCCGTTGGACTTCAGTGACGACTATGGCCTGTAGGTCTGGTACTCAGCCTGTCTAAATCAGCCAGTAGAAGAGACCCATCCACAGCCACAACCAGGCATTAACAGACAAATACAGATGCTTTTGTTTTGCGGAAACTATAATTCTAATCCATATAAGGTTAGACGTAGAACATGTAAGATTAAAAGTTCAACTGATCTGTACTCTAGAGAAGTTATATAAAGGTCTTCTTATTCAACAGTCAGACGAAATAGAAAGGTCCATTCATGTTTTAGGATTCAACCACAGACACAAATAACTTAACAAAAATGTATTATCATCTAGTCACATTGGAACAAATAGATACACTAATGTATTTATATCAGACGAAATGCCACTACTGACCAAAAGTGTCCCACACAAGCACTTCAATGCCAGGACCATTAGGGGAAGGTGTTTGTCAGCAGTCCTTGAGCTTACGAAATATCTAATTAACTATATATGTATCATCAATCCTGATTTATAGACTGGTATTTATTTTTAAGTTTCCTCCATTTTGATTGGCTGCTTTGTTAAGTGTTTTTTATTTGTTTAAATTTTCCATGCTCACACAATTGGTGGGAGAGGACATCCATCCCGTCATGTACCATCTTGTTACGTACTGTCGTGTCCCGTCTTGTTACGTACTGTCGTGTCCCATCTTGTTACGTTCTGTCGTGTCCCGTCTTGTTACGTACTGTCATGTCCCATCTTGTTACGTTCTGTCGTGTCCCGTCTTGTTACGTACTGCCATATCCCATCTTGTTACGTACTGTCATGTCCCGTATTGTTACGTACTGTCATGTCCCGTCTTGATACTACTGCCATGTCCCGTCTTGTTACCTACTGCCATGTCCCGTCTTGTTACCTACTGCCATGTCCCGTCTTGTTACCTACTGCCATGTCCCGTCTTGTTACGTACTGTCCTGTCCCCTCTTGTTACGTACTGCCCTGTCCCTTCTTATGTCCCGTCTTGTTACGTACTGTCATATGTCCCGTCTTGTTACGTACTGTCATATGTCCCGTCTTGTTACGTACTGTCATATGTCCCGTCTTGTTACGTACTGTCATGTCCCGTCTTGTTACGTACTGTCATGTCCCGTCTTGTTACTACTGCCATGTCCCGTCTTGTTACGTACTGCCATGTCCCGTCTTGTTACGTACTGTCATGTCCCATCTTGTTACGTACTGTCGTGTCCGGACTTGTTACGTACTGTCGTGTCCCGTCTTGTTACGTTCTGTCATGTCCCGTCTTGTTACGTACTGTCATGACCCGTCTTGTTATGTACTGCCATGTCCCGTCTTGGTACGTACTGTCCTGTCCCATCTTGTTACGTACTTGTTACGTACTGCCATGTCCCGACTTGTTACGTACTGCCATGTCCCCTCTTGTTACCTACTGTTGTGTCCCGTCTTGTTACGTACTGTCCTGTCCCATCTTGTTACGTACTTGTTACGTACTGCCATGTCCCGACTTGTTACGTACTGTCGTGTCCCGTCTTGTTACATACTGTCCTGTCCCATCTTGTTACGTACTGCCATGTCCCCTCTTGTTACCTACTGTTGTGTCCCGTCTTGTTACGTACTGTCCTGTCCCGTCTTGTTACGTACTGCCATGTCCCATATTGTTACGTACTGCCATGTCCCATCTTGTTACGTACTGCCATGTCCCATCTTGTTACCTACTGTTGTGTCCCGTCTTGTTACGTACTGTCCTGTCCCATCTTGTTACGTACTGCCATGTCCCGACTTGTTAGGTACTGTCGTGTCCTGTCTTGTTACGTACTGTCGTGTCCAGTCTTTTTACGTACTGTCCTGTCCCATCTTGTTACTTACTGCCATGTCCCGACTTGTTACGTAATGTCAAGTCCCGTCTTGTTACGTACTGTCGTGTCCCTTCTTATGTCCCGTCTTGTTACGTACTGTCATGTCCCTTCTTATGTCCCGTCTTGTTACGTACTGCCATGTCCCATCTTGTTTCTTACTGTCATGTCCCGTCTTGTTACGTACTGTCATGTCCCTTCTTATGTCCCGACTTGTTACGTACTGTCATGTCCCATCTTGTTACGTACTGTCGTGTCCCGTCTTGGTACGTACTGTCATGTCCAGTCTTGTTGCGGACTGTCATGTCCCGTCTTATTGCGTACTGTCGTGTCCCGTCTTGTTACCTACTGTCATGTCCCGTCTTATTGCGTACTGTCGTGTCCCGTATTGTTATGTACTGCCATGTCCCGTCTTGTTACGTACTGTCGTGTCCCGTCTTGTTACCTACTGTCATGTCCCGTCTTGTTTCCTACTGTCATGTCCCGTCTTGTTATGTACTGTCATGTCCCGTCTTGTTGCGTACTGTCATGTCCCGTCTTATTGCGTAATGTCGTGTCCCGTATCGTTATGTACTGCCATGTCCCGTCTTGTTACGTACTGTCGTTTCCCGTCTTGTTACGTACTGTCATGTCCCGTCTTGTTGCGTACTGTCATGTCCCGTCTTATTGCGTACTGTCGTGTCCCATATCGTTATGTACTGCCATGTCCCGTCTTGTTACGTACTGTCGTGTCCCGTCTTGTTACGTACTGTCCTGTCCCATCTTGTTACGTACTGCCATGTCCCGACTTGTTACGTACTGTCATGTCCCGTCTTGTTACCTACTGTCATGTCCCGTCTTGTTATGTACTGTCATGTCCCATCTTATTGCGTACTGTCGTGTCCCGTATCGTTACGTACTGTCGTGTCCCATCTTGTTACGTACTGTCATGTCCCGGCTTGTTACGTACTGTCATGTCCCATCTTTTTACGTTCTGTCATGTCCCGTCTTGTTACATACTGTCATGTCCCCTCTTGTTACATACTGTCATGTCCCGTCTTGTTACGTACTGTTATTTCCCGACTTGTTACGTACTGTCATGTCCCATCTTGTTACGTACTGTCGTGTCACGTCTTGTTACGTACTGTCATGTCCCGCCTTGTTTCCTACTGTCATGTCCCATCTTTTTACGTACTGTCGTGGCCCGTCTTGTTACGTACTGTCATGTCCAGTCTTGTTGCGTACTGTCATGTCCCGTCTTATTGCGTACTGTCGTGTCCCATATCGTTATGTACTGCCATGTCCCGTCTTGTTACGTACTGTCGTGTCCCGTCTTTTTACGTACTGTCATGTCCCGACTTGTTACGTACTGTCATGTCCCGACTTGTTACGGACTGTCATGTCTTGTTACGTACTGCCATGTCCCATCATGTTTCTTACTGTCATGTCCCGTCTTGTTACGGACTGTCATGTCCAGTCTTGTTGCGTACTGTCATGTCCCGTCTTATTGCGTACTGTCGTGTCCCATATCGTTATGTACTGCCATGTCCCGTCTTGTTACGTACTGCCATGTCCCGTCTTGTTACGTACTGCCATGTCCCATCATGTTTCTTACTGTCATGTCCCGTCTTGTTACGTACTGTTATTTCCCGACTTGTTACGTACTGTCATGTCCCATCTTGTTACATACTGTCATGTCCCGTCTTGTTACGTACTGCCATGTCCCATCATGTTTCTTACTGTCATGTCCCGTCTTGTTACGGACTGTCATGTCCAGTCTTGTTGCGTACTGTCATGTCCCGTCTTGTTACGTTCTGTCATGTCCCGACTTGTTACGTACTGTCATGTCCCATTTTGTTACGTTCTGTCATGTCCCGTCTTGTAACCTACTGTCATGTCCCGTCTTGTTATCTACTGTCATGTCCCATCTTATTGCGTACTGTCGTGGCCCGTATCGTTACGTACTGTCGTGTCCCGTCTTTTTACGTACTGTCATGTCCCGACTTGTTAAGTACTGTCATGTCCCATCTTGTTACGTACTGTCATGTCCCATCTTTTTACGTTCTGTCATGTCCCGTCTTGTTACATACTGTCATGTCCCCTCTTGTTACATACTGTCATGTCCCGTCTTTTTACGTACTGTCGTGTCCCGTCTTTTTACGTACTGTCATGTCCCGACTTGTTAAGTACTGTCATGTCCCATCTTGTTACGTACTGTCGTGGCCCGTCTTGTTACGTACTGTCATGTCCCGACTTGTTACGTACTGTCATGTCCCATCTTTTTACGTACTGTCGTGTCCCGTCTTGTTAAGTACTGTCATGTCCCGTCTTGTTAAGTACTGTCATGTCCAGTCTTGTTACGTACTGTCATGTCCCGTCTTGTTACGTACTGTCATGTCCCGTCTTGTTACGTGCTGTTGAGATTCATTGTCATGACTCTACAAACTTATTTTCATGCAAATTTTCATCAAAGTTTATACAAAGGTCAAATATGAGTTTGTATTTTTAGGTTCACAAGGTCAAAGCCAAGGTCACTGTTGCTATTTATTAGCTCACCGGGTCTGAAGGATCAAGGTGAGCTTATGCCATACCGTGGCGTCCGTCCGTCAACCATTTCTTTAAACGACATCTTCTTCTTAACTATTGATTGGAACTTAACTAAATTTGACCGGAAGCATTCCTAGGTGGTAGGGATTCAAAATTGTACAAATGGTGGGGCTGACCCCCATGGGGGCTGAGGGGCGGGTCCAAAAGGGGGCAATTTGGCTATATTGATTTAAGCGACTTTTCCTCTGTAACTAAGAGATGGATATCAACCATATTTGACTGGAAGCATCCCTAGGTGGTGGAGATTCAAAATTGTACAAATTTTGGGGCTGACCCCCTTGGCTAAGGGGTGGGGCCAAAATAAGTTTATCACTTGGAAATGGTTGAGATCCCCACCGTATAACCATATATACAATTGCTGAGTATGAAGAGAAGAATGCACAGTTGCTTCCAGGATGGCTCTAGGGTCTGGCCCCACCCTTGGAGACATAGTCCCTGGGTCATAACTTTGAAATGGTTGAGATCCACTCCCCAAAACTATATATACAAATGCTGGGCATAAAGAGACGAATGCAGTCATGATAATAGAACAGACCCTAGGGTCTGACTGAACCCCTAGGGACCTAGTTTCTTAGTCACAGCTAGGAAACAGTTGAGATCCCCACCCTATAATCATATATACAATTGCTAAGTATAAAGAAATGAATGCACATATGCTTCCAGGATGGCCTTGGGGTCTGCCCCACCCTTGGAGGCTTAACCCCTGGGTCATAGCTTCGAAATGGTTAAGATCCCTGACCCAAAACTATATATACAATTGTTGGGCATAAAGAGACGAATGCAGTCATGATATTAGAATTGATCCCAGGGTCTGCCCCACCTTTGCAGACTTAACCCCTGGGTCATAACTTAGAAACGGTTGAGATCCCCACCCCAAAACTATAAATACAAATGCTGGGCAAAAAGAGACGAATGCAGTCATGATATTAGAATTGATCCTGGATTGGCCTACGGGTCTGGCATATTACCTTGGATCTCATTTGGAGAATATTTTGCCATGATTGCTTAGATATCCAGGTGAGCGATACAGGCCCTCTTGGCCTCTTGTTTGTCAACCACATTGCCAAAAGGGCATTCATGTCTTATAGACATTGTTTAGTTCTAAAACTTACAGACATTGTTTAGTTCTAAAACTTACAGACATTGTTTAGTTCTAAAACTTACAGACATTGTTTAGTTCTAACACCTCCATGCACCAAAGATATTGATACACTCATTTTTTTAAAATAAATCTACAAATTATTTAAAGTGAGGCTAGAAAGTATGAGATGTATTAACAGGAGAGTCACCTATGACCCAGCAGTCTCTAAATAAAAATGATTGGTTGCTCAATCCATCTCATAGATCTTTCGAAGTTCTACTATTGCAAGTTTTTTGTCATTTTGATATAATACATGTCATGATGTTTACTTTAGAGTGTTTGATATGTTACTGACAGAAAAGAAGCTAAACGGGTAAGTTCACCGTACCGTTGTCGGCTGTTACTTGGCTCATTGTTTAGTGTGAAGGGTTCTTATTGAGAGAACATGGGAGTTTAATGTGTTGAGTATATTGGTCATGTTGATTTAACGTTATTCCTAAATTCTTCTCTTGTGGATCAGCCAAAGAAACAACACTTGTTCGCCATAGCACCGTCCTTTTCAATCTAACCCGAGTAAATATATAAGTAGTTTCAGGTTCAAAATATCAACAGATGTTTACATATAGAAGAATTAAAGGAAGAGAAAGAGGATGAAAGATTTTATCCTGAAACCTAGAAAAAGATTGTAATCATTCCTATTCACTTAACTCATTAACCCCAGAAATTTCATAATGAACTATTCTAACCTTTGAATTGGAAGAGTTCAAATGTGTCTTCAGGGGTGAATGAGTGAAAAGGTGTCAGTTCTTTACTCCTGAATTAATATGTTGATGTGTTAGATTTCATTAGGAGTTTGTTGTGTGTGAGTGGTTTTACGTCTGCTTAATTCACAACCGAAAAGTTTGGTAAAGGGGATAAAATATGTAGTGAAGGGATAGAAAAGGAGGATAAAGGAGAGAAGAAGCCATCTATCCTACTTGTAATAATTCATAATTTCAATAATTTGAAAGACATCTCCTAGGGTTAAAGTTGCCTTAACTTAACTCTGTTTGACCTGAAGACACTGGAGACATGTTGTCCTGAGGAAACCTACTGTTCTGGCAAAACTGGTAGAACAAACTAAATAATCTCACCCCTGGAGCTAAATGCTAAAATGATTGGATTTCTTGGTTGTTCCCCACTCCTTCATGGACTTCTATTCTGTTTGGTATCCAAGTAAGGGATGGCAGAACTGACCAATCCCCTAACTTAGATAACGGTGTGGTGGCTGTATATTAATGGATGATCCTTTTATTGTGTTGCCTTGGTCTTTGGTACGAAGTGTAGTTAATATAAATATGCTGAACACTTCATGTCTTATGGAAAGTGTTTCTTATCTAAGGGTGACTCCTTTGTGTTTTGTGAATTTCCATTTAGACCTGTAGAAGGTCTATTGGGTTTTGTGGAAGGAACAAAAGAAGGACAACTTGTGAGTTTCTACTATCAATGATAAGTCTTAAATGTCCATCAATGTTTCACCACTGTTACAGGTGACACTGAGTCTACCGTCAGTCTGACACACCTATGTCATCTACCATACTGATACACATGGTGTAAACAGGTCATGGTCCGTACAGTTAGGTCACTGGCAATCATGGCACTGTAAATGCCATAAATATAGCTGACCAGATCTTTCACTAAAGTGCTATACTGATGGTATTCAAATAATTCTGTCATCAAATCTTCGACTGAATTGCAGCAATGACCAAAGTCACATAATCCATACATCAAATTTCAGGACTGATGTGTTTTCTATGATATTATAGAGTAGATTTATCTTGATTTTCCTCCTTCGAACTAGGCCATATGTGGCTTCAATGGATTTTTCATCCAATTGTAACTCAGCATTTGTATCAATAAGACATTTCGAGCTGTCACGTGGGGAGAAATTTAGAGTACATTTCATTTACACAGAATCAATAAACATCATAAAGCAGTGAAACGTTTAAATTATTATAGATCGAAAAACAAATCCGTAATTGTTATCATTAAGTTTACAGATAGCATTGTAGGGTTTCCGTTATTAAGAATACTTTGACAGACTTCTTAAAATAGATTTCATTGCAAATTATATCAATTTGCATTTTGTCTTATTTTATAATTTTTAATCATTAGAGACTTAAATGATGGGTAGTTTTCAAATGTGAATTTTCAATTTTCATTTTTAAAAGTGCTACTGTTAGAGTTTTAAAAAAGTACCAGAAGTGTTTCTGTGTACGACCTAGATACAATAGAAACTGCTGTGTCAGCCATTATTGTTCGGGAGTAAATCACTTTCACTGACTGTTAATGTATCTGACCTTTTACCATCACAGTTAATGACTTAATAGTGTAATTTTTGCTAGATATTTGCTGATGAAGAAACAGTGTAAATTGTGCTGACTTTGGATGTACCTCAGAAACAGTACTAGTGTAGCGAAGAAATGAGGAAAAATGTAGGTTCTCTTCGACAATCTTCAGAAAATTTCTGCAATTGCGATCAGTGAACTTTATGGCACTTTTCATCGATATATTACTTATATTTTCATAATTATGGCATACATTTCAAATTCCACAAGATAATTGAAATTTTCAATTATAGACTGACAATAACTACAAAAAGTTTTGATAAATTTAATTGTTTGGAGGGCAAGAGCATTGTCTTTTAGTTTTGAAATGCATTATGGTTCCTTTGAATAGGAAAGTTTATTTCCAGATCGTTGTCCAAAATGCAAATATAGCTACATCGACATGTCTATGACCTGTCTGAGGGGACATAGAGTCATTCAGTAGTGTCTACCAGCACACTCCCATTTGTTTGCTGTTATGCCATTGGCCATTAGAACGCCTTATTCTTCAATGCTGTTTATTTAGATATGATGAGTTTTTCTCCATCAGCCTGCAGTCTGGTGTGGCCTCTATCACAGACACAGAGTACTTACCAGTATATAATCCCAGCACCATTGTCCCATTCTTCCATGTCATTCAAAGATTTACACTGCTAGCCTTTTCAAAGGCAGAGTGCTCTTCAGATGGGGCAGATTGGAAAATATTGACAAGCAGTGATAAATGTGGATGGCTGTTCATTTGAATATTATCAGTGTATCAAGTACGACCCCGATGTCAAGGTAACATAAATAATGGTAGTAGGTCAGACCAATCCGACATTTCAGATGGATCACCAAACAGGAAGGACCCAACCAGTTGATGGGACAGACTGGACATGGCGTTTAGATATATATTAGGTCCTGCCTGCTGTAGATTTTCAATATTTCATCCTCACATCAGACGCATTTTTGATGTCCTTCAAACGATTATTCCTAGACTTGCATATTAACCTCAGACCAAATCATTTCTCAACAAGCGTTGCGGAGTTGTGTTGTTGGCTGTCGGCCATTATTTCAAAGCAATATAATGATAAGCAGAGGGATATGTATATGAGCCAAGAGGAATATTAGTGTTGTAGAATAGGTATAGTAACACTCCAAGAAACATTTAATCATAGAATTTCATGATCACGAAAAGCATGTTTCCACCTCTAGTTTTGTACGCAGGATCACAAAAACAGCAAAGTCGGTTAAGTGTTTTTCAGAATGGATAATATAATTGGAATTGTTCCCAAATTGCAAGGTTTTCTGTGTTGTATACAGGAAGTTGTAGACTAAACATTGATGAAAGTGACAGTTAGCATCCAGCACAAATGACAGTGTTTCTGGCAGTGGCATCTGTGTCTAAATGTCTATGTACCAGGGTATATTATCATTACATCTAATGTTAATACCTTGGTACGCAGATAATTCAGCTTGTTGCAGCATGCTGTTTGTCAAGGAATATATTACCATACCAAAAAAATATTATAATTCTGACATGTGCGATTTGGTGGATCTGATCTGGGTTTATTAGCAGTGACAAGCATTAGTTAACTCATTGGTGTAATAGGAGGGGAAAATGCACGGCCAGAACGGGGTTCGAACCAGGGACCTTCCAAACTCTTAGACGCTCTACCAATTGAACTACCAGGTCGCCGACGATCAACCCACTACATTAGCAGACAATTAAAGGAAGCAGCTTGCAATGTTGTCTACATCACTTTGAAAAGGTTCTCCTTTCCAGCCATATTTTCAACAATGTTTTAAAGTCATCAGTAATCTAATATCACTAGAGTTAAAAGAAAAAAGATTCAAAAAGGTGACAGAATTGGCTTGGGAAATATATAAACTTTCATTTAAATTTATTCAACATTAACCTGTACCACTAGCCATAAGGTAGATGTTCTATGTCACTGGCTGGCTGCCCTACATTGCATAGTACTGAAAAAAATAGGGAAAATCAATGGGGAGAAGCTGATGGCATGTTAGTCTCAATACAAATTTGTCCTTTTCACACATCATGTCCAAGATTTTTGTTGAAGAAGACACTTTACTAGAAATCTGTAGTAAAGTGACACATTTACTTTCGCTTGTAAAATGACGGCGGAAGTTATAACTTAACTGAAGTAGGTGTCTGTTCATTTGAGAAGTTTACAAAAAGTTTATGTACCACAGGAAGGATCGGTAACTAAGCTTGGAAGTTGTTAGGGGAAGTGATTGTCTGTAAAAGTGACACCTTACATACATCACAACCGCCTTGAAAGGAAGTAATAATTTTTCGATGAAAAATCTCTGTATACATTGATGATTTATTGGAGACACTGTTGCATACAATGAAAAGAAGAAACGATTTTGGTGGTGGAGTAGCCAGGAATGATTAAGAGTTTTATGTGTACTGTATACAGATTAACGACTGTAGCTCGACAAGACAGGATATCATTAGAAAACATACGTCTAGAGACAGATGTTTTATAAAATGACATCCTAGTAAAGTACAGGTACCTGCATGGATATCAAATGATCACTTCACACGTCATTTTATAGGTATGGCGTCTAAGACTTAGTCTCGAATGAATTATTTATGATTTTAATTTCCTAGTTTATTAAAAACAAAAATTGAAGTTTATTAATTCTTATATCATAGAAATTTAGAAGAAAATATGTTTTAAATTTCTGTCACTATATATGAAAAACAGAGGACACTATAAGATTACGATTTTCTACACACAAGGTACTCAGATCTGTTTTCTCTGTATACAAAGGACTAAGGTCAGTTATCTACCACTTTTTCTCTGAAAGTAAAAATATCAAGCATTACTGCTTTACAATTTATTAAAATTCAGTCAAATAATCCTGTCATTTAATCAATCATTTCTTCCAGTTATTTGTTCAGTAATTCATTCATTCATTTAATCATTTATATATTTGTTCACCCATTCAATTAATTTTTTCATTCATAATCCTGGGAGTCTTATCTGAGTGATGAAACCTTTTATTGTCTCAACCTCAAGCAGCACTGACCGAATTCTTGGTGCCGATGATAAATGACTATTTTAAAGGGTAGCCCAGTAATGCTTAGTGTACTGAGAGGATACAAACCAGCAGGAATAGCCATGACTGGTGGGTTTCAGGCAGTAATCCTATCAGGGATGGACACACCGGTTTCTCCCAGACAACACTCCAGCAAAATCATGTTATTTCTCGTACATAAGTTTGGGAAATGAATAGAAAATATAGGAGACTAAATACAATTCTCCCATCATTTCACACATTACAAAGTTTGTTGGTAACGTTATCGTTAGGAACAGGCACTATTTTACAATAGACATTTTAACATGAAGTGATCTACAGACATTTTCACATGATCAATATGTCATTTAGTGTCTGGTGGATATATGTTCAATTAATGAAATGAGGAAATACACTGAGTTTTACAGAATATAGCTTGTTAATTCGTTTTGATCACTGGCAGTATATGTGAATGAATGTAGAGACACAGTGATTCAGTCTGAACGGGTGTCTGTATTCTAGGACATTATATTATGAGGCTATGTTATATTGTTACAATATACATACTACAATACATATAGGTTTATAGAAAGGGTAGATGGGCTGATCAGATGGTTTAAACCAAAACTACTGAACTCATAGTTTTATCAACCGTTCAGTAGTTGTTTAATCAATTATCTGTCTTTATTCAAACCTTTAGTTACAGCAGAATGAAGTTTCAATTCTTGTCTCCACCATTTAGTTTTCATTGAGTCAAGTATTTATCCTTTCCTTAGAGCTTTAGTTACCTTTGAATCAAAGTATCTGTCCTTGACTGGAACCATTGGTTTCCTTTACCCTTGATTCAACATTTAGTTTCCATAGAATCAATTATATATCCTTGTTTTAAAGCTTTAGTTTCCATAGAATCAATTATCTTTTCCTGTTTTAAAGCTTGAGTTTCCATAGAATCAATTATATATCCTTGTTTTAAAGCTTTAGTTGCCATAGAATCAATTATCATCCTTGTTTTAAAGCTTTAGTTGCCATTGAATCAATTATCATCCTTGTTTTAAAGCTTTAGTTGCCATTGAATTAAGTGTATATATATATATACCTGCCTCACCTCAGGTTAGATCATAAATCTTGTCAAATTTGATTATATGATACAGACGAAATGAAATAAATACACTTCATCAAATTATCAATTAAGATAAAATGTTCTTCCTGTAGCTATCACTGTATAGCTATACCCATCGTAATACAGTTTGTAGAAGTACTGGTTTAGTAAAAGCTCTTGTGTGGATTATAATTGCACCTTGTCACCCATTGAGATCCACTTACGATTTTATTGGTGTCACAGTATCACTAATTCTAACAGATCTGCCTTAAGCTAAAGTAACTGATGCAAGCTGAAGTGTCATAATGCGAGCGGGTACTGTGTGTTTTACCCAGGAGGCATTGCTCTCGACATCAAACCAGGCTCACAAGTACCATTCTAGTTATTTAAAGTATATTACTATTTCAGTATTCTCGGGATAGATGTCTGATGAGAATTAGGTTTCTGATTTGATATGGTTTTCATGTTCTGTAACAATTTCGGTGAGAAAATTGAAATTGTACAAGGAACCAAAAAGTGGAGCTGTATAGTGTGTTCATTTTCCTTTATGTGTAGTAATTTATATAAACAGGCCACTTCAATCAGCACTGGATGTAATGAGAGCATAAAGCACAGAGCTAGAAATTAATGCGAGGTGACACACAAATTGACCCAAGTTAACCTTAATTACGTGAAAGCATTACGTGAAATGAACACTGTCAACAAATAACATTTGTTGATTAAGGTTTGATATTGGGAGAATAGCAGCTTCAGCAGTAGGAACAAGACATGTACAGAACCACACTATAATACCTAGAACATTCTGTTCCCTGGAAGTCATTAACACTGGTCAGGAACCAGTAACACTCTTATATTCAGACAAATTTTTGATGAAACTTAATAAAATTTGAAGATCGACATGCAGCTTTATTCCGCAAAAATGAATATGTTAGTTAGGAGCCGTTTATCCAGGTCTGCTAGGTAATGAAGGAGTGAGGATATAAATTGGCTCCTTCCTTGATTTTAAGTTGCCTGTAAAACTTTTACCTCTTTGTAAAAGAGACTCTAGTGTGTATTTTAATAGACCTTCACAGTGTTGCTTTTCAGAGGTTGGGGTGTAATCGAGTTACTGGGACTCTAATGGTTGGCTTTAGCCCCCTGTGTTACATTGACCAGGAAAGCACTGATAGGTACTTTGTAGGAGGTCATTGGGACAACGGATCCTCATGCAGTACTACTGAACCTTGGATCCTGGGAGTTGATAAACAGAGATAGAAAATACCTAATCAAAGTGACCCCAGGGAAGATGTTATAAACCCCTGTGTCGTACATGACACGCATTGTGACACATGTTTTGATACAAAAAACCTTTATGTCAGCTGTGGTGTGGTTATAATAATGGACATTGCAGTAATTAAAACTGCTAGTTACCTCCCTTGATAAGCCAGATTATGTCTTTTTAATCTTGTTTTTGGAGATGTTTTTGCAATTCAGTTCATTTTATTATGATGAAAGTGGTAAAAACAAGTGAAGATCAAACCTGTAATTATTTGTCTGTACATTTTTCACTCCCTTTATTGTGTTATATACATGTCTCTCTGTAACCAAGTCCCAAGTTTTCACAAATAACCTGTTCAAGGACACCCCTACACCCCTGCTACGTCAGTTGGAGGGGAGTTAAGTGTTTGCCTTTTCCATCCATATGTTTGTTACAGTTGGTTAGCTCTTTCACCCCTAAGTAACTTTAGTAAACTCTACCATTCATTGATCTGAAGGAGTCCATTATGGTCCACAGTGGTGAAAGGCTCTATTACTCTCTTTTTAAATAATAGAAATCCAACAGTCCTCAAACATAATATGAAAAGGCAAAGCCTTAAAAGAACGTAGCTTTTGTTGATCTCTGATATTTACCGATTCAGAATACTGCTTTCAGAATGCGATAAGATAAACTTTATTTAAAGTCATCAAGTCGAGGAATAACAATAAAACACAAGCTCTAATGAGATTAAGACCGACATAACACTAGGGGAGACCGGGGCAAGTTCAGCCCCCCTTTTTTTTTTCTTTTTTTTTTTTTAAAGTCCGTTCTGGGAAGTATGGCAGCACGTCCGTTTTTGAACATTATTTAACTTTTCCTGTCGGAAGATTGGATGGCCGAATGAGCCCCGCCACGGTGTTACTTAAATTGTAAATTTCAGGACCCACGAGCTATCCATCCTACTTTGGGGAGGGGGTTAAGTTTACTATAGTTTATATAGGAAAATAACACTTTTGGGTATATTTTGACAACTTTCTGTAGGAAATTATTTTTACTTTGGGGGAATTATCCTTGGAGGAAGATGGTTTCAAATTGTTAAATTGAAATTCTTACCCCAACCCTAGGGGCCAGGGCGGGGCCCCAAAGGGAAAATTAACCAATATTTCAAAAAAAATTCTCCTCCAGACAATGAGGTACTACATTCATTTTCTCTGCATGGAACGACGAAAATCATCGGGGGCTTTATTTAGATCATAAATTTCAGGACCCCCGAGCTATCCATTCTCCCTTGGGGAAGGGGTAAAGTTTACTATAGTTTATATAGGGAAATAACACTTTTGGATATATTTTATCCATTTTCAGCAGAAAATTACTCAAACTTAGTCAGAATCATCATTGGTGAATGAGAGTATATTACTTTGTAAAATTGGGATTCATGCCCTATCCCCAGGGTCTAGGGTGGGGCCACAAATAGAACATTTACCAATATTTTCAAATTCTTATCCTTTGATGACATGACACGCTCTTATTATTTGGGTACATCTTCAGAAGTACTTCGCAAATATATATATATTATACACATAGGTCACTGCAGGTCACTGTGACCTATATTTGTTGCTTTACTGACTTTATTTAGACTTTATGTTCAGCTTCATAACTCTAGAACTGAAATTCCAACAGTCATTCAAGTTCCTATCAGAGTACATCTTGAGGAATCCTACACTAATACATAAAATATAAGTCACTGTGACCTTGTTTGCCGCTTCATTGTATTGAATTCTAAGTTCTAAATTATTGGAAACGACTTCCTCTAATATGAGGCATCAAGATTTTATTTTGAGTCTTGCTATTTGAATTGTTTTCATGTAGATAATTTAAAGTGGTTAAATCTGTGGCATGCAAAAATTTATTTTGGTAAAGTGGTGATATGTTTGACTTGTTGTTGTGTTGTTTGACCTGATACTGTATTAAAGATGACCAGTTGTTGTGTTGTATTTGACCTGATGCTGTATTAGAGATGACCAGTTGTTGTGTTGTGTTTAACCTGATACTGTATTAGAGATGACCAGTTGTCGTGTTGTGTTTGACCTGATACTGTATTAGAGATGACCAGTTGTTGTGTTGTTTGACCTGATACTGTATTAGAGATGACCAGTTGTTGTGTTGTGTTTGACCTGATGCTGTATTAGAGATGACCAGTTGTTGTGTTGTGTTTGACCTGATGCTGTATTAGAGATGACCAGTTGTTGTGTTGTGTTTGACCTGATGCTGTATTAGAGATGACCAGTTGTTGTGTTGTGTTTGACCTGATGCTGTATTAGAGATGACCAGTTGTTGTGTTGTGTTTGACCTGATGCTGTATTAGAGATGACCAGTTGTTGTGTTGTTTGACCTGATACTGTAGGGGAGATGACCAGTTTTTGTGTTGTATTTGACCTGATACTGTATTAGAGATGACCAGCTGATGTGTTGTGTTTGACCTGATACTGTATTAAAGATGACCAGTTGTTGTGTTGTGTTTGACCTGATACTGTAGGGGAGATGACCAGTTGTTGTGTTGTGTTTGACCTGATACTGTAGTGGAGATGACCAGTTGTTGTGTTGTGTTTGACCTGATACTGTAGGGGACATGACCAGTTGTTGTGTTGTGTTTGACATGATACTGTAGGGGAGATGACCAGTTGTTGGGTTGGGTTTGACCTGATACTGTATTAGAGATGAGCAGTTGTTGTGTTGTGTTTGACCTGATACTGTAGGGGAGATGACCAGTTGTTGTGTTGTATTTGACCTGATACTGTATTAGAGATGACCAGTTGTTATGTTGTATTTGACCTGATACTGTAGGGGAGATGACCAGTTGTTGTGTTGTGTTTGACCTGATGCTGTTGGAGAGATGACAAGCTATCTAATTACCTGTCAGTAGACACATCACTTTCCGTACAGCCAAGCTGATAACCTCAACTCATTTACATAGTTACAACTTTTTAATCAAAGAAGGAAATCTTTTTTTCGTTTACAGAAGCAAGGTTGGATTGACACATTGACAGACGGTACAGCTCGACATGATGTGTCTATCTGATATCAAGGAGTGCGTCCTTGTTGTCAGTAGAATCCATCTAATTAGGTCTGCAAAGGGCTTTACAACTGATCAATGGAGTCAGAGTTGTTTCATTTATCAGCAGTGCCAGTCTGTCAGATCTTCTACAATTGGATAAATCTTCGTTATTTGTATCTTCAATGTCATGATTAAATGTGTTCAAGTGTCCTTGTATGTCAGATTAGCACTAGTAAGATTTCAAATAGCTTAAATGACTGACATTGTCAATCCCCTGACTGGCAGTGTCCAGGCATAAAACACCAACCCTGCAGTCTACCTGACAATGAGGTCCAGTCTCTGGCCATTGCTGAGTGTTTCATCACCTTTAAGGTAACTTAGGTATGTCTTTTTTTGGATAAATGATCAACAGATATTATGCCTGGCTGTTTTATGTTGTAGGTGTCCTGTATAGTGTATAACATAACATATCTAGATGTCTACAGCAGGTGTCCGCTACAATGTATATCATAACATATATCTTGATGTCTGCTGTATATTTCCTGTATTGTTCATTACTTCACATTTCTCTGATGTAGCTGCCAAATTCACAGCTGTTTCCCATAGATTCGGTTGACAGTGATTACCTTCGGTTAATAGACCACCATACAGCTATATGCTTTGGGCAGATTGTTATAGACAATAATTAATGGCTAATCATACCAACAAATTCTATCTGGACCCTTTTAGAATGGCTTCTCCTAATAACAATCAGCGTCCTAATAACAATGACTTTTTAGATGACCCAGAATATCTGACAGATCCATGGTCATTGGTATTGTCTCCCCTCTCCGCACTCAGTGATATATAGTGTTCACTCATATCATGGTGGGGCTCATAAGACTGGAACTAGACACTGATGGCAGCTGTAAATTGGTCAGATGTATCTATCAAACAATGGAGTGTCGTGTAACCTGCTGGCTATAATAATTGTTTTCTCTGTAAATGTGTGTGATAACATCTAAAGGATTATGACTACAAGTTCTAGCTTATACTTGTTATTCATCATAGATTTATATGTATTGTTACAGAATAATTCATCACATTTATTAATGGTGTCAATTGTAAATAACATACTTATTGAAAAATACAAAAACTGAATGTTAATCGGGTACATATAATAGTAAATTGGTTACACTGTTAAACATGTACACCAATTAACCACTGGGTAAATTTATCACTGGCAGGGGATCAATCCGCACATTTATATTGTAAGTGACAAAGCTTTGATAAACCTTACAAATAGCCATTCAAGTTTGTTAACATTTAGCCAAAGTTCAAAAAACACAAAAAGTAGTTCTGTGATAGAATCTTTTAAGATGGATGGTATGTGTAATATGATATAAACTTTATTTATTTTACAACAATTATGAAACAAGTTATTTCAACTTATATTAATCACTCTTGTTGGCCCGGATGTTAGCGTGTGGGGGGTCTTAGTGTGGGAGGAAACCGGAGTACCCAGAGAAAACCCACGTGGTCGGGCAGGTGACCCCCAATACCTTTTCACATCCGATCGGGGAATCGAACCCTGGCCGCCTTGGTGAAAGGCAAGTGCGCTATCCACTGCACAACCCGACCACCCACACCTAATCACACACATACCATCCAACCATGGACTAGATGTATGTGTGTGACTGGATGTATGTGTGTGATTGGATGGTTTGTGTGTGATTGGATGGTTTGTGTGTGACTAGATGTATGTGTGTGACAGGATGTATGTGTGTGATTTGATGTATGTGTGTGACTGGATGGTATGCATGTTACTAGATATATGTGTGACTGGATGTGTGTGTGCGACTGGATGTATGTGTGTGATAGAATGTATGTGTGTGACAAGATGTATGTCGTTTGGGATTTGATCTATGTGTGTGACTGGATGGTATGTGTGTTACTAGATGTATGTGTGTGACTGATGTTTGTGTGTGGTTGGATGGTATGTTTGTGACTGGATATATGTGTGTGACTAGATGTATGTGTGTGACTGGATGTATGTGTGACTAGATGTATGTGTGTGACTAGATGTATGTGTGTGATTGGATGTATGTGTGTGACTAGATGTATGTATGTGAGTGGATTTATGTGTGTGACTAGATGTATGTGTGTGAGTGGATTTATGTGAGTGACTAGATGTATGTGTGTGAGTGAATTTATGTGTGTGACTAGATGTATGTGTGTCACCTGGCTAAAGTACCATACCGCTTCGCTTCTCTGTTAGATTATAATTTCCTGCTTTGACAGGTTTACTGTTTTTCAACAGTGGTAGTTGAATTGTTACATCATAAATAGTAGTTCATAAACTAAAGCTTCGTTCTGAGGTAGGTAATGAGTCCAGAACTAACAGTAGCCGAGTGACAAAAAAATAGTGTAAAGCGGTCATAAAAAATGATTTAAGGTTTATTGATCCAGACTAGTAAGTGGTCGGTTGTATTTGAGTAAAATATGGGTTGTTAGTTTTGCTGATGATCCTACATTGAGGTGATTGTTTCTGATTGGCCAAATAAAAAAATGGACTATTGCTTTCTAATGTCGCCCTCTAGGACCTTAGTGTGTTGTCAGTCAATCCATTTTCTGAATGGCTGAGGAAAATGTAGTCGGAATCGTTTTAAGACAATTGGGTCACTATCAGACTATTTGATGTGGTACATCTATGCTAGCTATCACCATATTCCAAGGACATTAATGTACGGCTTTGATGTCTGTACATGTATACCTCTTCTTTATCACCATATTCCAAGGACGATACTGGACCATTAGGTGTTCAATACCAAGCGTTTTTCTCTGAGGAGAAGACATCTTTTGATAAATAACCTATCGGTATCATTCAGACAGATCAACATCAAGCTGGTTTTATTTATAAGCTTCATCTGTTACTATTGGCCATTAGAATCTCTAATGACCGAGATATTTGATACAGTTGTTCCATTATTATAATGTCACAGTTTGTAAGTGATTCGGTTGTGTCACAGTCAGATCAGTTGTTGTAGCCACTAAAATGTTATTAAGGTTATAGTAATCTTCCTGTTCTGAAAACTTACAAACCGAAACACATTTCTCATGTTAATTCCTGTTGGGGAAAATATCAAAGATCCAGAAAATATCAGTGATTCAAAATTTGTTCACTGTGTTCAGTTAACAAATCATTGTACAACTGAATGAATGTCTTTAATAAGGTATTGTTGATTAAACATATCTAGGGCAGTTTGATTAGATAACCATGGTACTGGTCACATCATACCAATTATCTAGTGACTTTAATCAGCATTACTGGCAGTATATCTTACTGACCTTGATAAATATAGGAACCTTATCTAGCTTACTGCGCTAATGGACCAGTGTAAATTGATGTTTACATGCCTACATCGGTGTCAGGAAATGAAGTCAAATTGATGTTTACATGCTTACATCAGTGTCGGGGAAATGAAGTCAATCATATTTACGTTTCTGTAGCATGTACACCGGTGTACCTTTGTAGAATGAGGATGACTTGGATGTTTAAGATTTCTGGCATGAACTGAGAGGGGCACATTGGTGAGAGACAGAATTTGATGAATCCCTCTGCTCCAATAGATGATGGATGGCACAATAAAGATGGCCTACTAATGTAATCCTCTTCTACTCTTTTCTTTTAACCTCTGTGCACTTTACTGTCGTGCTAGAACATCAAACCACAATCTGTGGGAGTTTTTACAGCACATTCTCCAGACTTGATAACCATAAACTGTTTTACCTGTCTAGACTGAACTCTGCATAATACAGACATTAAATTTTACCCCACTGTGCTATACATTTTACCCCACCATCTCATATGGCCGCAAAGGCCGCCATTTTGAAAAACTATTTTCAAACTTAAAGTCAAGTTCTGCTGTGCCGATTGAACTGAAACTTGGTAGGAATGATTGACTTATGGTCCTGACAAACTTAAGTTAACATTATACTTAACTATTTTTTACTCAAATTGGTACATATTTCAACAGCAAAAATAAATACTGTAGGACTCAGGTGACAGTTAAATCCCATGGGCCTCTTGTTATGTTATGTGTTTGGTTTAAACTGGAAAACAGACCCCTTGGGGTCATTCTGTAAATTTGAGGTGTAGATGGTATCACATATTTTTGCATGGCACTGTTAAACTGAAATATAACCATGATCATGAAAATTGATAAGGTAACAAAAATATATTTTTCAATTGAGGGCATTTCTCACTGGTCCACCAGAATTTTACATTGTATAAAAAATGCAAAACTGAAACAGGGTTTGTAACTGTACACTGCTTCCTGTGGACATTATATATATTTTTTGAATGAAAAAATAATAATTCATAATGTAACAGTTCTGCTGATATATATTGATGGGGCAAAAATTGAAGATAAAATACCCATTTGCGAATAAGTCAGATTGATGTTGACATTGAAATCTATGTTCTACAG
Organism: Mizuhopecten yessoensis; assembly: GCF_002113885.1. Classification (NCBI taxonomy): domain Eukaryota; kingdom Metazoa; phylum Mollusca; class Bivalvia; order Pectinida; family Pectinidae; genus Mizuhopecten; species Mizuhopecten yessoensis. Next base: position 1,137,699 of record NW_018408895.1, read on the forward strand.
TTTGTGTTATATTTAATTTATTCTGTGAGTGCTTTGACAGAGGGATACACATTTTGTCCATGTAAATATGTATTATAATCTATATTGTTTGGGTGATGTTTTCAGTGGAATCTGTCGCCGTCGACCACACTTCCACCACAGGGTTTTGTTGATATTGATTATTATATGAGCGAGTTATATTTATGTATGCTTGGTGGGCCGTTCTTGGTATCAATGGGTCTTTAACCTAAAGGGTACTAACAAGTTAAACTAGTTAGCTAACATTGGCACTATTGTGAACTATTTTATAAGTATCCATTTTGTGGGCCGCGTTTAGCATAATTATGAAAAATTTCACAGGGGAAGTTACTCTTGGCTAGAAAAACTCCTCTCGGTTGCTTCCTCTTCTCTATAGAAGGGAGACTTCTCCAAGTAAAAAAACCCAGAGTGGAACTCTTCTTTAGTTTAAACCATATTTTATTTCATTTCTTTTTTCATGTCATGCATACAATACATAAGTACAGGATTCAGAAAAAAAAGTATTAAAATACTTATATGAATCTGTCTCCTTAATTACTGACAAGCAGATAACAACACTACAAAGCTAAACAACATCGTAAGAATAATATATGTAATAAAGGACAAAACTTAAACCATAACAGAGAGAGAGAGATCTTTAATCGTGACTAGGTGATACTACACTGTAACATACAATCGCATACTATAAGATAAGTGAACCCAATATAGGTAGAATAAATGTTTTAAATCATGACAAAGATGATTTGTGACTCACTGGGATTCATATGACAGCACTGTTAATTTGTGAAACATTAGGTTTTAGAAGTAAAATGTTGGATACAACGGAAAACGCTTTCGTTCTCATCAATAGATAAATTTGGTTCTCCGTACAGAAGCATGTCCAGAGGGTAATTTTCAGGTAAATTTATAAAGCATTCATTTCTTATATTTGTATAATTAGGACAAGACAGAAGAAAGTGGTCAGTAGTTCCATGTGCCTGTCTACATGAGCAATAGGACTATCGACAAGATTACGACTAAACAAGTGGGCATTTAAGGAGTTGCAGTTCATACTCAGTCTAGCGTGATTAACCTTGTCGAGGCATTTTCCATAATTATAATAAGGGGGAACTAATTAGGGTGTGTCTGTGTAGGTAGTTTTTCAGATTACTTATTGAGGGGTTATTTTTAAAATCTGGGGGTAGTGAATTCCACGGGTCAATAGAAGAAGGAAGGAACGATTTCTTGTAGATGTTAGTTTTGCAAAATATATTGCTCAAGTTATCAGCAACACGTGTGTTATATTGGTGAGTGTCGATTCTGCATATAGGGAGCGGTTGTGAAAGGTACGGGGGAGTAAGGCCAAAAATCATTTTATGTATCTGAACTAGTTTCTTTACATTGCGTCGTTATTGTAGATTGTCCCAACCAGTTTCCTCATAAAGCTTAGCATGACTTGTTAGTTTATTACCACCCGTTGTAATTCTTGCAGCTTCCAGCTGAATATTCTCAAGGGATTGAGACTGTTGTCCTTCCCTCAACTATACAGCTCCTTGTCCTTCCCCTCAACTCTACAGCTGCTCCTTGTCCTTCCCCTCTACTTAACAGCTGCTCCTTGTCCTTCCCCTCAACTATACAGCTGCTCCTTGTCCTTCCCCTCAACTATATAGCTCCTTGTCCTTACTCTCTACTATACAGCTCCTTGTCCTTACTCTCAACTCTACAGCTCCTTGTCTTTCCCCTCAACTATACAGCTCCTTGGCCTTGCTCTCAACTCTACAGCTGCTCCTTGTCCTTCCCCTCAACTTTACAGCTGCTCCTTGTCCTTACTCTCAACTCTACAGCTCCTTGTCCTTCCCCTCAACTATACATATCCTTGTTCTTCCCCTCAACTCTTCAGCTGCTCCTTGTCCTTCCCCTCAACTATATAGCTCCTTGTCCTTACTCTCTACTATACAGCTCCTTGTCCTTACTCTCAACTCTACAGCTGCTCCTTGTCCTTCCCCTCAACTATACAGCTCTTTGTCCTTCCCCTAAACTCTACAGCTGCTCCTTGTCCTTCCCCTCAACTATACAGCTGCTCCTTGTCCTTCCTCTCAACTCTACAGCTCTTTGTCCTTCCTCTTTACTATACAGCGGCTCCTTGTCCTTCCCCTCAACTATACAGCACCTTGCCCTTCCCCTCAACTATACAGATCCTTGTCCTTCCCCTCAAATGTACAGCTGCTCCTTGTCCTTCCCCTCAACTATACAGATCCTTGTCCTTCCCCTCAAATGTACAGCTGCTCCTTGTCCTTCCCCTCAACTATGCAGCACCTTGTCCTTCCCCTCAACTATACAGCTCCTTGTCCTTCCTCTCAACTCTACAGCTCTTTGTCCTTACTCTTTACTATACAGCTGCTCCTTGTCCTTCCCCTCAACGATACAGCTCCTTGTCCTTCCCCTCAACTATACATATCCTTGTTCTTCCCCTCAACTCTTCAGCTGCTCCTTGTCCTTCCCCTCAACTATACAGCTCCTTGTCCTTACTCTCAACTATACAGCTCCTTGTCCTTGCTCTCAACTCTACAGCTCCTTGTCCTTCCCCTCAACTATACAGCTGCTCCTTGTCCTTACCCTCAACTCTACAGCTCTTTGTCCTTACTCTTTACTATACAGCTGCTCCTTGTCCTTCCCCTCAACGATACAGCTCCTTGTCCTTCCCCTCAACTATACATATCCTTGTTCTTCCCCTCAACTCTTCAGCTGCTCCTTGTCCTTCCCCTCAACTATACAGATCCTTGTCCTTCCCCTCAACTATACAGCTGCTCCTTGTCCTTCCTCTCAACTCTACAGCTCTTTGTCCTTACTCTTTACTATACAGCTGCTCCTTGTCCTTCCCCTCAACTATACAGCACCTTGTCCTTCCCCTCAACTATACAGGTCCTTGTCCTTCCCCTCAACTATACAGCTCCTTGTCCTTGCTCTCTACTATACAGCTCCTTGTCCTTACCCTCTACTATACAGCTCCTTGTCCTTACTCTCAACTATACAGCTCCTTGTCCTTACTCTCAACTCTACAGCTCTTTGTCCTTCCCCTCAACTATACATCTCCTTGTCCTTCCCCTCAACTCTACAGCTCCTTGTCATTTCCCTCAACTATACAGCTCCTTGTCCTTCCCCTTTACTATACAGCTCTTTGACCTTCCCATCAACTATACAGCTCTTTGTCCTTCCCCTCAATTATACAGCTCTATGTCCTTCCCCTCAATTATACAGATCCTTGTCCTTCCCCTCAAATGTACAGCTGCTCCTTGTCCTTTCTATAAAGAAGTCATTATATCAGATCCTTACATACCTTGAAAAGTACTTGGATTTAATATTGTTTTTTAGCAAGGCTTTTGTATATTTTTAGATACACCTTAACCTTCACTTTTGAAGTCTTGCTCATACTGAATTAATACATGGGACAGCTAAAACCATTGAATATCACATGAATATTTTTTTATTATTATTATTATATATTATGAGGTCTTTTAAATATTTTATGAGACATATTTAGTTTATCCATGTGGTTTCTCTCACTTCAAAAATTTGAAACATTGACATTATGTGTTGGAGTCTTGAAAACAGCCTGAATTAATGATGGAGTCTGGAAAGTGCTGCTTCTCTGTCTCCATTGGTCAATTATGCAATGACCGCTGACCTACTGTATTGCCTCAATTTGTCAGTTATGTGATAACCTTTGACCTGCAGTACAGTGTCCAGATCCATTGGTCTCGTTATTTGATGACCCCTGACATGCTGCACTGCCTCTATTGGTCAGTTTTCTGGTGACCTCTGACCTGCACTACTGTCTACATTTGTCAGTTATATGATGGCATTGGGCCTGCTGTACTGCCTCCATCGGTCAGTTATCTGGTGAACTCTGACCTGCTGTACTACCTCCATTGTTCTGTTATATGATGACCTCTGACCTGCTGTACTGCCTCCATTGGTCTGTTATTTGATGACCTCTGACCTGCTGCACTGCCTCCATTGGTCTGTTATTTGTTGACCTCTGACCTGCTGCACTGCCTGCATTGGTCTGTTATTTGATGACCTCTGACCTGCTGTACTACCTCTATTGTTCTGTTATATGATGACCACTGACCTGCTATACTGCCTCCATTGGTCTGTTATTTGTTGACCTCTGACCTGCTGTACTGCCTCCATTGGTCTGTTATTTGATGACCACTGACCTGCTATACTGCCTCCATTGGTCTGTTATTTGATGACCTCTGACCTGCTGCACTGCCTCCATTGGTCTGTTATTTGTTGACCTCTGACCTGCTGCACTGCCTCCATTGGTCTGGTATTTGATGACCTCTGACCTGCTGCTCTGCCTCCATTGGTCTCTTATGTGATGACCTCTGACCTGCTGCACTGCCTCCATTGGTCAGAACAAGATAACGCTGACTGATGTGTTATTTGTTGACTGCCGTAACCACATGATATTTCTGACTTGTTTGCTGTTTGTTGTATACTAGAACAAGGTTATGTGCCAGAGATTTGGTGATTAACCTTTGACCTTGATTACTTTTACAGCATTTTTGTAGAAATTTACATACTTCTGCTCCATAAACATCACTCATATCTCACAGTTGTTTCCACTGATCTGTAAATTGTGTGTCGGCCAAGACAGAGTAAAATGCAGGACATGGGAAGACCTGCTCCCTGTGTCGGACATAAACATGGCTTCCTGACGCTACTTCCTCGTAAAATGTGCATTGTGGTGGTCAGATTGAGTGGTCAATGCCAGAACAACAACATACAAAGCCGCTCAGATATGATGGAGTGTGTTCACTAATAGTACATACTTGTTTTTCATGTACCGTCACATTAGCACTGGAATGCTGCTGTGTTTGTTTGAAGGTTGGACAAGGAATAATCCTTCCTCAGGAAAAAACATGTCTTGAGTTCTTTGACATGTACATGTGTGTTTATGTCTTGATTGCTGTCAAATGAAGTGATCCATCGTGGATAGGTTCAATACCATGGCAGTATATAAAATGGAAAATCATCTCCTACCCTGAATCTTTTAGTCTAGACCTGAACATGCTACATTTAAGATCTGCAACTACAGTTTCAAATAAGATTTGTTAGTGTTATTCTATAAATATACAATATAATTGGAAACTTTAGTTCAATAAATTGTACATCCTTTAGTGATAAAATCTGTATTTGGTTTGTGTTAATCTGATCCTTCCTGTTGAGATACCATTATGTACTTTATGGTGAGCTGGTACTAAACTTTCTCATCAAGATGATTGTTACCTCGTGATGAAGACAAATAGGCAAAAGTGGAGCTTTGTAAATGTTTTCTCTGTAAAATGTAAATAACGTGTTTCTCGCTTTACAGTGATTAAAACAATTCTCGAAAAATATAAACTTACAGCAATTATGACACAAGTTACATCACTTATATTAATCACTCGTGCTTGCCTGGATGTTAGTTAGTGTGCAGGGGTCTTAATGTTGGAGAAAACCGGAGTACCCTGAGAAAACCCACGTGGTCGGGCAGGTGACCCCATACCTTTTCAGGTCCCATAGGGGAATCAAACCCTGGCCATCTTGGTGAAAGGCGAGTGTGCTATCCAATGTGCCAACCCAACACCCATCATCCAATAATTAAAACATCCCACCATACAAGTAAAAACGTATTCTGTTTGAATAAAAAAATAGGCCATTTATTGATCTTTTTTATTCTCTTTTTTTTCGGGCATTGGATGAACTAGTTTCATTTAATTGACAACACTTTTATCAAAAAGAATTGATTCATTGATATTTTTTTATGGTTAAAATTCTCGGGCACATAGTGTGTTTTGAGCTTTGTGACTGTCATTGGTCTTTAACTCTTTCCGTACCGTTGTTGTGTACACACGACAACAATATGTCATCCTGGTTCCCCGTTGTCGTGTACAGACGACAAAATAAAGGGCCGTCTAATCCCCATTGCCGTGTACACACGACAAGAGACTTTGATGTAACCTGCCTGATGTTTAGTTGGTTATTGCACGAGACTGTCGTGAAAAAACAATTAATTGTCACTAAAATCAGAACCCATCAGTTTGGAAGAAATGATTTTATTTGTGCAAAGTACACTTTTTTGTTATGTGACTTAATGTTTTCGCATTTGCCGCAAGATGTTTGCTTTTGGTGCCTCAAATGTGAACAAGATGGCGGCAACTTAATTTGATACGAACACTCGTAAATTCATCATCAGATATTTGTTGAGACTTATGGAAGTAAATTTGAATATTCTTGATGAAATCTACTTGTATTTAGAAAAAAATTCAACGACTCCACATTCGTAACCATTATCAATCCCCATTTCAAACCTGCACTACAACGCTGTGTTTAATACAAGAAATCGTATCGTTTCTTGCCAGACAAATGTCGATTTCTCAGTCATAATCAGCTGCCAGTTAGTCAATATGCTGCGAAAATGAAGAAGTGTTTGTCAATGAACCAGAACATGAAACAATAACAATATTTGTTCACGGTTACCTGTTTAATTCTTGCGGCAGTTACACCTAGTCTAAAAAGTACATTAATAATCTGCCATTTTGTTATATGTACATCCGGTACGGAGTCCGGACCGGAGTTGCGGTACGGAAAGAGTTAAACAAAGGTTAGATGTTATTCTTTACGACCTTGCTACACAAAAACGTTACAAAAAGTCATTTAGAACCAACTAGTCCTTTTAACAAAACAAGAAAGTGAGTATGAAAATGTTTGTAGCTTAAAAGTGAAATTAAACTTTTGTAAAAGTGAAAAAACATTTGATGGCTGTTTTCAAACAGCGGTGCTTCACCTCACTGTTCTCAAAACATGTAGTACACTGGTTATTGTTATGTTATGTGCTGTTTTAGTTTTCCCTGGGCTCAGCTCCTACACTCAAACTTGTCATGGCTATGTGAACAAGTGAAGACAAATGGTTCTGCCAAGGTCTAGTGATATATGTATAACATTCACTGTGATGTAACTTTGGGCTAGGTTTGGTGGAAAACAAAAATACTGAAATGGAAAGATTGTGTAAATTGTAAAAAGTTTGAACATCAAAAGCATTACATTTAAATAAGTGGTGCTGTTGCTGTCCTTTAGGCGGTGGTTTTGTGGGTGTCTTCTCTGACAGTTGTAGAGTACCATGTTTACTATTGATTGTATCCTACCGTGCGGGTATTTTTAGACTCACCAATCACTCGCTCTCTCACATACTGTTTCACACTGCATCAGCTGGTCATAATTGTTAATATGTTTTGGCCCCACAATCGTAGGCACTTGACCAATGGTTTCAATATTTCACACTGAAACATTCTTTTTTTAACTTTGAGTTAGCATCATCATAGTGTTCAAATCAAAATACTTGATAGTGTCTTTATTCCTTAATCAAATTAAGAACTTTTAGCTGTGTGGTATCACTGAAGTTAAATTGTTTGCGTGATCATTCTTTCTTCATTTTTTAGGTTTGCTGTTGGGCCTATATTTCCTAAAATGTCAATTGAAATAGTATGATTTATGCTGAAAACAGCTTTTAATTTGATACATTGCAGAAAATCTCACACTTGCCAGATATTCTACAGAAAATGACCACCTGTAATGAGAGCTACATAGTCTGTCTTAAGAGGTCAACTGCAATGAGACAATAGTCTGTCTTAAGAGGTCAACTGCAATGAGACAATAGTCTGTCTTAAGAGAATAGCTGAAGTTAAAGAATTGTTTATTTTCAGAGATCAGCTACAGGGAGAAATAGTCTGTCTTGAGAGATTAACTGCAATGAAACAAAAAATAGTCAATCTTGAGAGAACAACTGAAATTAGAGAATTGTCTATCTTGACAGATCAGCTACAGCGAGAAATAGTCTGTCTTGAGAGAACAGCAGAATTAGAGATTTTTTTATCTTAACAGATTAGCTGTGTTAGGAACTTAATTTCCTGAACTTTGACTTCCTAAAAAATCACTTATCATAAAAGGTTATCTTTTGAGACCAGACCAGAAAAGTGAACAATACAGGCCTGTAAGGCCTTTTACCATCATTTTCTTTTTGTTCAGACAATTGTAGGAAAGCTAACATAAGTATACATGTCTTTAAATCATACAACTGTGTGTGACATGTCCCAGTATAGAAAGATTCGCTGTGTCTGTGTAGGACCTGGATGTCAGGAGATGTCAGGACTCTCTCAATCTCATTGAGCTAATGTGTGGAGACTTCTCGGGGGTCAGATGCACTCCATCTGATACAGTTTGCATGTCCCACAGTATCAAACTCTAATCAACTCCTAAAATACATTGATTTGTATCACTAAATTAAATTTCCTAACAATATATTTCATCAGCAAGATGAATGGCTCATGAAGATTTGTTTAGAAGTTACATGCATACACAAGTACTGTTTTATAAAGTACAGCAAAAGCCTTTACTGATAGTATTGATGGTCCTATAGACTCGTGACAATGCTGAGAGACTGTAACTCCCCAACAGAGAGAAGATTTGTGTTGCAGATCACATGAATTGTGGCTTAGTAAAACTCTTCTCTGCTCAGTAGAAACTTATACAGGTAATTAATTTAAAATACAGCTTGATCCTTTTGAAGTGAGCCATGTTTATTACTTAATCCGCTGTTTGATGGACAGACAAGCAGAACTAACAAATAAAGTTTCTGCCATCAATACTGGGTTATAAACTGCAGTGATGCGCCCTGATCAGCAGGGTGTTTTAGCGCCCCGATCAGCAGGATGTTTTAGCGTAGTGTGTTGGATTCTGGCTGTGTGACAATACAGATTCCTACAGATCACACAGCTGTACTTATACACTATACATATCAATGCCGAGTTATGGAGACTGGTCTAAATGGACCAAGCTCCAATGACTTTAAGCAGGGTGTTTCATGTAATAGAAGGCCATTATGTGATGATGATTTTCAGTTTTAATGGTTATTTATCAAAACTGTATAGTTTTTATATGCCCGGCAAAGTATATGAAGGGACAAATTAAGTTATGAGGAGCGTCTTTCTGTCCTAACTTTGGTTTCCGCAAGATGACTTGCTTAAATATTATTTGATTTTGATGAAACTTGGTAAGCATGTACAAAGTACAAAGACTAAGTTCAAAGATGAGCAAAATATATCCTTAATAAATTAGCACACTGCACTCTGATATGTCAACATCTCTTAGCTTCCACAAGATAAATATATAAACAATGTTCAGTTTTCATGAAACGTTGTAAGCATGTGTACATAATGCAAAGACTATAGGGCTAAGCTCGAAATTGGGCAAAATCCCTGCATAATTAATAGAGATACAGCAATCCGGTTAGTGAGCAGGTTCAGTTAGCTTTATCAAACATTACTAGATTGTGATGAAACTTGGTTGGTATGAAATACAAGCAGCTGTGACTGTTACCAAGGTCTTTGGGTTATTGGCCACGTAGAAAACGCACTCATTTCAACCACATTGAAATAAATAAGTATATATACACAATTGAATATAAATGTAAGGAATTAATGACATTGATCAATTCATTATTGCCAACAGGTTGTTTCAAGCCACCAACATATGTTACAGTTGCAATAAATTATAATATGTATTGGTTTCAGAAATAGTGTTATATGTTTTTAGCTCATTTTGAATACAGAGGAACATATTGAAAAGTATGTTTAACATTAAGGAAATTAGTTTCTTTAATATAATTTGATGTTGTTAATCTATTGTTTATAAAACTTTGATGTTAGAAAAGGACACTAAGGCATGAAAACTCCAACAATTTTGGCTACAAGATATAATACTGTAAACAGCTATTGTTTTGATGTCCAGTGAGAGTTTTGCATTTGAAAACGAATTCACTAATATTTACTTGGTTCACCCTTTTGGGGCCTGTAATTGTAACTCAACCTCTTTGATTGCCGACCAGGTGAGATTCAAAACGAGAACAGTGGTAGCACTATCAACTCATAATACAGATACTTCAGTGTCCTGTCAACTTACATTAGGGTCACTTCATGGTCAAACAGTAAGGGTACTACAGGGTTTTGTCCCCCCTTAATGTGGATACTTTAGAGTTTGGATTACATTTAACTTCGTTTCACCCCTGAAGACACATTTGAAATCTTCCAATTGAAATGTTGGAATAGTTTATTTTGAAATTTCATGGGGTGAATGAGTTAAAGGCAGCATCCTTATTCCAGATCTTATTTTGCACAAACCGTAACGTCGACTTAGCTATGTTGGATTTCATTGGCTATATTTGACTATAGGATGAATCTGTACTGCCAAGGATAACTCTAATTACAGCACACTTAACATGTCAATAAGAGATTACAGTGACTTAATGTGTATCCGATTAGACCAATCAAGATCGCGGGTAAACACAGGAATAAACCTGGATCTGTATTGATAAACACTGACATCAATACGATGTCTATAGTTTCTGTTATTTGTACACTCCCTAGAAGTGAAGGTCATACAAATTGAAGGTCACAAGACTTGCATGTGTATGGACAATTTGTGCACTGTTTCCATTTGTTAACACTTGTTGATGTGGAAAACTGTGATTGAATCTATCATAGTAATAAGATAGTTTGATCAAAGTATGGACTTTCTTTTGGGGGGGGGGGGGGGGGGGGTCGATTTAAGATATATTATAAGATATATTATAGCGGGGTTTTTTAAAAGTTTTTTGTAAAAAGTGAAATGTTTAAAAACTGGTGTTTTGTTGGATTTGTCACACACAGTAGGACAAACAGTATAGTGTTATTGGACTTACACAATCTCATGAAGTTTTAAAGTGAAAATATATTGTTTAACCTTGCAATTTTGTTAACCCAAACACTAACTGCCATTGTATATGACAAGGCTTAATCGTTTATAAACTATTGTATCTGGCTATTTGCAAATTTCTGCGTATTTTTCAAATTCAAATAATCCACCTTTAAATTTTCACTTATTTATCACCATGATAAATATTCTTTCTTGTGAATTCATCATCTCATGAATACTGTGGAAATAATTAAAAACTCAAAAAAAAACCCACGAATGTTGCAGAGAGTTTAACAGGAGGAAGCCATGTTAACAGGGACTTGTACTAACTACATATAGCTGGATCACTCACCTAACCAGAGGGAAACTTGACAAGTACAAAAAACAAAAATCTACAAAAAATTATCTTTATGTTGGTATCGTCAACTCATTCACCCTTACATTTTTAAACTGGGCTTGCCCAGTCTTTGAATTGGTAAGGTTTAAGTGTGACTTAAGGGGTGAATGGGTTGATTGTCTTGTTGATAGGTTATGAGGCTGATCTACCTGTCATGTTAGGTCCTAGTTCATAATCTGCTGGGTTCAGTTTATTTACTTACACAGACATTGTATACTGGATTAGTTACAAACTGCACTTTCTAGCCAGCCTGATAAAGAGTTGGAGGGGGTCCTTTGGGCCTCTTTGTGTGTCGTTTATATGATGAATTACAATTATTTCCTGGAACCGTTCCGCAGCATCTCTTCTGTCTAGACATTTTCTTGCTTTACGCTGTCATTGAAGACAAGGTGTCCATCATATCACTTCGTAAAACTACTGCGGACATATCATTCTGGAGTTACGAGTATGTAACAAGAATTGTTGTTGTGGCGGCAAAGAGGTTTGTAAACCTCAAACTCATCTGTAGGATTAAATGGATGACAAAAAAGAAATGTCAGTGAATGTTGGTTACGATATGAATGACAGCTTGTTGTCGGGTGATGTGAGATTTGTAGAGATGTTTAATTTGAATGAAGTACTTGGTGTATCTTCCCCCTATATACGAGACAGATGTTTTCAGACCTGTACCACCAACTACATGCTCAACCTTGGAGTCATTCTCCCGCCTTCATGATTCCGGGACATACCTGCGTAGGTGTTTAGAGTAACAAATTGGTATTTCTTGTGCTATCAGTGATGTTTATTCAATATAGAAGCATTACCATTTACCTCCCATTACAAAATGTCGCCAACGGTACCAGATTAGATTTGGGCGTGATGAATATGGGCCAGAGTCCGTTGTTGGCTCCTACATAGTAACTAGAACAGACAACCAAACAAACCAGGCTTCAAATAAGGAAGAAAGCAGCTAGTCTAGTTTTCCATTTTTTGAGGAGAAAATAATTCATTGCTTTGCCTTTACTTGCAATTAGGGATGGATTGTGTTGAATGAAGACTATATTAAAGTTAGATACAGCTGTAAATGATGAAGCTGGTTCATTGGTCAAAGATTTCCCTATCTGACTAAATAATCCTGGTCTAAAGTCAAAGATTTCTCAAGCCCTGGGAACATCTAACTTACATACCCTTTTCTAAGGTCAAAGATATCTCCAGCCCTGGTACAACATCGGTCAATGCAGATTATCATTTTCAAACATTGGCATTGTTAGTCATTTCAAAGGTTGGTACTTTTGGTCAGTGCATATGGTCATTCAATGTTATATGCACTGTTAGTCTATATACAGATGGTCGTTTCAGGGATCGATACTGTTGGTCTCTTTAGAGGGAGACAAAATGGAACAATCAGCATATTTTTCCTACATGTTGCAATTGATGGAAACCAGTGTTAGATTTGTGTTGTTTCACAAGTCACTTGATGTAGAGAAAGTCAATATGTTCCACTTTATTTCCCATTCCTCTGGTAAGCAGCTTTATTTATGGGTATTTAAGTACAGAACATTTCTCATGCTACTCTACTGTTTATTTCATTTAACAAAATCAGGACACAAAGACAGCAGTGCTTTGAGACAAGATATCTGCCTTATTCAATTTTAAGAACATGTAGGTAATGTACTTTATTGAAGAGCCTAAAATATTTCATCTTGTTATATATTTTTACCTTGCTGATAAAAAAAATCCAAGTTATCTTATTAAGTCAGGACTTGTCTAACATAATTTAAAACACTGTAAGGTTCCCTAAACCTGCATGATGTTACGTTTTCTATTTCTGTTTGATCTGTCAATTCTAGGTAATCATTTCCTACATGTGTACATTTCCCCCCTAACGTAAGCTATGAAACAATAGATATTGTCATGTAGGATTGTTTTTAAGTAACAACATTTCAATAAAGTATATTGATCAAAATTTGTGACAATCTACTGCATGTAGATCTGCCAAAGTAGACGAGCTTTAGAGGGGGTTTTAACTGGCTGTAAAAGTACAGTTTCAGTGTGATGGTAAGCCTTCGTTATTATGAGTAAAGAGGGCGGGGATTATTTCTCCGTAGGTAAACCATAGCGTAAGGTTAATACAGGTCAAAAGTAACAGGTTTGTCACACACGGGTAGTGTGTTTATCACACTCACAAATCAGAGAGTACAGCACTGTTTAGATTGATATGGATTCATAAAGAAGGTCATTCACTGTGCTTCTACCTCACAGATCTTCACGTGGCATAAGATGAAACCTTGTCCCATTGATGTATTGAAAAAGCTGCACTAGCTATTTTTTTCCTCAACTGTTATTGACATTTTCTTTCCTGATATCAATCCATCATCCAGTAGGGCCCTGCTCAGGAAGTCCGATATGTCTGATTTTAGCTTGTGTCAAACTCACAAGTATTGAAGACATTGATCCCTGAATTAATTCTGCTAAAGGACTAATGCAGCTTTACTACTTCCCTGTGATCCTACTGAGTTGACAGCTGACAAGAAATATTTTAAGCTTCTCTTGCAATGTTATGCAAAAATTATGAGAAATCTGTCTTTCAAATTCCCTCACAGTAAAAGGAAAAGCATATTTCAGTCGCCTGTATATTTTACTATTGATAGAGATGCTGTATAGAAAATATGGCTACAATGAACACACTTATTGCAAATTCTTCCTTAAAACAAAGTCATATATTTGTCATTCTGGCAGTGGTTTAGGATAGACTGGTATTCATCCACCTTTTTCTGGCAGTGGTTTAGGATAGACTGGTATTCATCCACCTTTTTCTGGCAGTGGTTTAATTAGGATAGACTGGTATTCAGCCACCTTTTTCTGGCAGTGGTTTATGATAGACTGGTATTCAGCCACCCTTTTCTGCCAGTGGTTTAGGATCAACTGATATTCAGCCACCTTTTTCTGGCAGTGGTTTACTTAGGATAGACTGGTATTCAGCCACCTTTTTCTGCCAGTGGTTTAGGATAGACTGGTATTCAGCCACCGTTTTCAGCCAGTGGTTTAGGATAAACTGGTATTCAGCCACCTTTTTCTGGCAGTGGTTTAATTAGGATAGACTGGAATTCAGCCACCTTTTTCTGGCAGTGGTTTAGGATAGACTGGTATTCATCCACCTTTTTCTGGCAGTGGTTTAATTAGGATAGACTGGTATTCAGCCACCTTTTTCTGGCAGTGGTTTACTTAGGATAGACTGGTATTCAGCCACCTTTTTCTGCCAGTGGTTTAGGACAGACTGGTATTCAGCCACCCTTTTCTGGCAGTGGTTTAGGATAGACTGGTATTCAGCCACCTTTTTCTGCCAGTGGTTCAGGACAGACTGGTATTCAGCCACCCTTTTCTGGCAGTGGTTTAGGATAAACTGGTATTCAGACACCACTTATCTGGTTTTTTCCCTTTTCTGCCAGTGGTTTAGGATAAACTGGTATTCAGCCACCTTTTTCTGGCAGTGGTTTAATTAGGATAGACTGGAATTCAGCCACCTTTTTCTGGCAGTGGTTTAGGACAGACTGGTATTCAGCCACCCTTTTCTGGCAGTGGTTTAGGATAGACTGGTATTCAGCCCCCCTTTTCTGCCAGTGGTTTAGGATAAACTGATATTCAGCCACCTTTTTCTGGCAGTGGTTTACTTAGGATAGACTGGTATTCAGCCACCTTTTTCTGGCATTGGTTTAGGATAGACTGGTATTCAGCCACCCTTTTCTGCCAGTGGTTTAGCATAAACTGATATTCAGCCACCTTTTTCTGGCAGTAGTTTAGGATAGACTGGTATTCAGCCACCTTTTTCTGCCAGTGGTTTAGGATAGACTGGTATTCAGCCTCCCTTTTCTGCCAGTGGTTTAGGATAGACTGGTATTCAGACACCACTTATCTGGTTTTTTCCCTTTTCTGCCAGTGGTTTAGTATAAGACTGGAATTTAACTATACAAAATTTTATCTCCAACAGCTCATGTTCATTAGTCAGTACATCTGTCCTTATGACATCTTTGTTCAACTTTGCTGTTGGCACCATTTCTCTTACATCTTGTGAACTTCACCAGTATATCAAGTGTAGATCACTGACCCGTATTTTCTGCTTCAGCAACTTTGGTTAGAATTGTTTTTAGCTCCATTACTCATATTCCACAAGTCCTACTGCTTTATAGTCATCAAACTTCATAGGCGAGTACATCTTAGGGAGTACTATACCATTATATTATAATTACCTGGTAGGTCACTGTGACCTGTGTTTTTTGCGTTACTGTCTTTAGTGAGACTTATTGATTAGACTTTGTGTTAGCGCTATTTCTATCTCTAAAGGGTATATATTTATTTAATCAAAAAAGTTCAAATGCTCTGAAGTATAAATATGCATTACTTGTTAAATTGTACATCAAAGACATTTCAGGTCAATTTGTCTTACGTCATAGCTCAATATATGACTCCAGGCTGTTGGCAAACTCTTCAATGTTATAGAGAAGTGATTTTAAAACATGATATTGGATAAAGAAGTGATTTTAAAACATGATATTGGATAGTCTGCTAAAGAGAAAAAAACTTGTAAAATGTGTTCATGCTTTTATATTGGTTCCAAGCTATTGTTTGCTTTGATGATTTAGTAAACAGCTTGCATTGTTGACAGACATAAATATCTAATGAGACATGTCACATGCGTATATTTGTATGACGTAAAATAAAATATCCCTCTCTTCTTTTGGAAATGGTTGACATTGCTGCTGACTTATATACTTTGGTTGCTATATATACAGTGTAATAGCACCATCACACACAATATTATTACGTAACATGTGGTATATCAACTAGTGTGAGTCACAGGGGAAATACAACAACGTTACAAATTCTCTTATCAAGGGCAACTCGAGTGTTTTCTTTTGAAAAAACTGACTATTTGTACATGTTTGGTTTGGGCAAACGATGAAAAGAATCTAGAACTGGGTCCCAAATTGTCTGTATCTACTGTATCTGTTTGATAGTGTATCTCCTAGCTACTGTATTTGTTTGAAACACGTTCTCCAATATTTTGAAGTTCTCTCCCTTTGCTTTATTAGTTTGTTTTGTTGTCTCCCTTTGACGTAAAAAAAACCCAGTTGAACTTAATCCATAAACGTGACATCCATTTGATTCCTTAATGAGAACAGCTATGAAATATATTTCATACCTTAAAGTAATTTTTAATGTGACACAAATTGTAAAATGATTTTTTTCCACAGTTGGGAAATCACTTTTACTATTTTCTTATTCTCATCTTATATCTACATGTATTAAAGTAACTAAAGTAAGACTTTCAAAGATTTTTGTGTAAGGCATAGCTTACAGTTTAAAAGATGCCAATCAAGGGAGATTACTCTCATTGAATAAAGTGCCATGTTGTGATATATATGCCCTGGAGGTATTTTTGGTGAAGTCTAGAATCAGCAAGGTAACATGAGAGGTTTCACTTATTGATGTCTTATTAGCAATGCTCACTTTATAACAGTGCAGACTGTTCTATAGGGTATGCTGTACAGAAGTCCTTTGTTTGTTTTACATACAGGGAAATCACAAACAGGATTAACGACACCTGATTAGTGTGTATTCGTATGGCATGGGATTTCACCCCAAATTGCCACATCTCATTTCATGATCTATGGCCTCTGTATAGACATCTCCATTTCATATAATTACAGAAATGAGAAAAGCAAGGAAGACAAAAAAAATCGGTTGTTATAGTTTCAATTTGTGTCTTCCTCCATAATGTATCTAAATACATGACAGAAGCCATTAAAGGAATGGTTGGCTATAAATCTTGTTAGATAGTAATGTATGGAGATCGTTGTATTTCTGCTTTCTTATGGATATATGTCTGCTTTCAAGAGAACAATAAAACGAAACGGTAATCACAGGGTTCAGAAAACCATACATCAGTATTCTCGGAGAGCGGCTATACTTATGTGTCACATGTTCAATTTCTATGTTAGGCGAGTAAATCTTCTACACTTCTGCCCTGCCATTCATTTCTCCTTACATTTGGGATGACAATTTTTACTTATAACAGAATCAAACTCAAGTCGCCTGACTCAGCTTTTGATTGCCATCAGAATTTGGCATAGGAAAAACAACTAGGATTTTTAATGTCACATAGTATTTGACTTGTAGAGTTGTAATGGAATATCATTATCATTTAGATGTCAATATCTGGATACATTACTGATGATGTAGATCCATTGCTTTGATACAAATAGTTCCAGAACTATTCCGTTCTATAAAATGTAGGTCACTGCAACCTATTTTTTCTGCATTGAAGATTTTTATTAGATTTTGTATTTAGCTCTCTGATATTGGAAATCCCATGCAGTCATCAACTTTGGTATGCAGGTACATATTAATGAGTAATACACTGTCATGTGACGTCAAGGTCACTTTGATCTATATTTTCTGCCTTGCTGACTTTGTATTCACTTTGTATTTAGCTCCATGGTTTGTATTAAGCTTCATATCTCTGATATTGTTTGTCTTATAATAGAAACTTCATATACAGATGCTTCCTGCAGAGCACTCCACCATCCTATGACAGGTAAATCCCTGTGACTTATTTTTTCCAATTCGCTGACTTTGGTTAGAATATGCAATTATCTCTATTTTCATCAAAATTAGAGGGAGGGTATAGGTGTGTTTTACAAGCATTTTCTAGTTATCATTATATTTGAGGTTTAGCTTTCAAAAGCATTTGTGGTATTATTTATTGCATCAACTCCTGTTAGAATCTAGTTATTTATTGCGTAAATTGAAGTCTGAGTGGAGGATTTGGTATAAACTACAGTTTGTGTATGAACGTAGGCCAATACATTGCTGCCACATGATGAGAAAACCACCTGTAATGAAGCACCCTCTATGTTAAAATGCTTTGCCATCAGTTGGATATGCCTATTTAAATAGGCATATGGAATATATCCATGTCTTATGTTTTGCCCCTCTTCATTAATGATTTACTACCTGACCTTGTACACAGCTTGCCATTACAAAGCTATTTCCACCTATCTACCAGAGATTTTTGGAGATTAAAGATCCATCTAGAAGTGATATACAAAGATAAATGGCTCCACCAAACAAAGATCAAAGATGAATCATTTGTATTCTTAAAATTATGTCTATGATATGTTTTAAATAAAGCTGTTATTTTCCTCATGATCAGCAGTGCTGTATATATCACACTGTATCTCATGATCAGCAGTGCTGTATATATCACACTGTACCTCATGATCAGCAGTGCTGTATATATCACCCTATACAACATGATCAGCAGTGCTGTACAAATGCCTGAAAATTGAAGATTTTAACCATAAAACACATATTCCTGAATCAGCTATTTGTTTTGAGTTACTTAAATTAATAGGAATAATTCTGTTGGTAATTTATTAGTGTCTATATTGCTACCGTAGTTAACAATTATTCTATTAGCCTATATCTGTCTCAACATTATTACAACATTCATATACTCTGTGCATACATTGTAGATATAATCATGCCAGCTTATTGTTAAAGGTGATATAAAGAAACTATGGTCCACTAGATTTTCAGCAAAAGTATTACAAGATATGAGGTATACAATCACAGTTTTAAGTAGTACCGGCAATGAAGGTCCCAGACTAATGTTTGGCTGAGCTTACTGATTATGGTTTGTTGGCATGTATAGCCATGGAGATTTATTAAAAGTGGATATATGTAAGATCATATACATAGATATTGTTGATAAGAGCATTTATATAATATGAAATATCATGGGTGATCTTAATTCTCATCTTGTTTGAGGAAATATTATCACAAGGTCTTTATTGGTAATAAAGCTGTCTTAGACAATATTAATAGGACACGAATACAATTGACCTGTTTTTGTATTGCAACTCGGACCATACCTATCAAAATTTATATGTTTATGTCACATGCAGTGCCATGTTTTGTAGTTAGATCTCTGTCCACGCTGTGTCACATTAACTTGTCATCGGAAGTCCAGGGTGGAAAGGAAATGGCAAGAGAATAGACTGGAAGGCATTATTGTGAGAGAGTACTGTGTGGGCAGAGCCCAAGGCTCGGCTGCTTCTGCCTCCTAAGTGGTTTGGGAGTTGGAGATCGACTGACCGTGTGTTGGATGTGATAGATTCTATACTTATTGAAATCATATTTAACTGGTTACTAATCATAGCTTTAGGAACTGTCACAAATCATTTGTAGCAGTGGAAATTAGTCAGCCTTTAAACCTTTCTGCACCAACTGTATGTATTCCTTGGAGTCATCTGCTTGTCGTCTTTGTTGACTGTGACCTTAATTAGTGGGCACAGCATTGGTTTGTGGTGACCTTTGATGGCTGTGACTTTTGTTGACTGTGATCTTAGTGGGCACAACATTGGCTAGTGGTGACCTTTGATGGCTGTGACCTTTGTTGACTGCGACCTTTGTTGGCTGTGATCTTAGTGGGCACAACATTGGCTAGTTGTGACCTTTGTTGACTGTGATCTTAGTGGACACAACATTTGCTAGTGGTGACCTTTGATGGCTGTGACCTTTGTTGACTGCGACCTTTGTTGGCTGTGATCTTAGTGGGCACAACATTGGCTAGTTGTGACCTTTGTTGGCTGTGACCTTTGTTGACTGCGACCTTTGCTGGCTCTAACTGTAGTGGGCAAGACGTTGGCTAGTTGCGACCTTTGTTGGCATTGACCTTTGTTGACTGTGATCTTAGTGGGCACAACATTGGCTAGTTGCGACCATTGTTGGTTTGTGACCTTTGTTGATTGTGATCTTAGTGGGCACGACATTGGCTAGTTGTGACCTGTGTGTGCTGTGACCTTTGTTGACTGCGACCTTCATTGATTGTGACCTTTCCTGGCTGTAACTGTAGTGGGCAAGACAATGGGACCTTTGTTGATTGTGATCTTAGTGGGCACGACATTGGCTAGTTGTGACCTGTGTGTGCTGTGACCTTTGTTGACTGCGACCTTTATTGATTGTGACCTTTCCTGGCTGTAACTGTAGTGGGCAAGATAATGGCTAGTTGCGACCTTTGTTGACTGTGAACTTAGTGGACAAGTCATGATCATTGGCTAGTTGTGACCTTTGTTGGCTGTGACCTTGTTTGAATGTGACCTTTTGATTAAGTGTTACTTTGGCTGGCTGTGACATATTTGGCTGCCTCCTTGATAGCCTGATTTTAGCTGGATGTGACCTAGGTTTTCTCTGACTTTGGTTAAATCGTTGACTGTTACCTTTGTTCCCTTTGACCTTAGAAGACTGTGACTTGGGTTAGCTTAGCTAGGATATTGATTGACATTTTTGCCTCCAAAACATGTGGATTATTTTAAGGTCTTGTGGCTTAATCACAGTCTACCAAAATGTGTAGAATAGCCAAACAAAGTTTTAAAAAATGGTCTTAAACTGTGAATGATTTTAATCAATTTGATGGTGCATTTACAGTTTTGGTTAATAGTCTTCAAGAATAAGGAAACATGAATCCTATTTCATTGTTAACTGAAAAAGGCCTCTTATAATAAACTGATTGAATGGATCGCTATGAAACAATAATGTTGACTTGCTGAAACCCCAGTTGTGCAACAGTGCACATTTGTATATTGTAAGTGGATAGCCAGATATTAACTGTCATAGATATTGACCAAGATGTATCATTTGATTAGATAACAGACAGGTTATTTCTATATACACTCTAGCAGTGCTAGCCTACTCCATATCGTGTGTTATCGTGTCCTCCCTGTCTGATATGTAAAACCTCATACGACCAAGAGATTGAGTAACATAGAGCTTTATAAAGCAATATTATATCATCTAATCAAACACATGTTGACTCCAACAATCTCTATGGTTACGACGATCATCCCCCAGAGTTTGGAGATGCATTCCGATAAGGCCTAAATCTCAGAAAATATGCCAATAAAGTAAGCAATATCTTATAGTTCATACAGAAATATGATGTAATTATTTAATATAGATATTTTTATATGATTGCCAAATATGACAAGGTGATAAGATCTAAATACGATTCTTCTGGACCAATATTCTATTATCACAAACAAAGACTTACTATTTTTGATACTGGTAAGTAACTCCTGTACCAGGTAAGTTGCAGTCACGAAGATGGCTATCCTGGTAATAATATAATAAACAGTTTTTGATATACATTGTTTCCTATATGGTTCTGTTAGTATGCTCTTTAACCATTTTGAGCGTATGGATATGGGTCCAGTGACAGGAGATTGTCTGTGAGGATTGAGTTCCTAGGCAGTGAGAATTGGTTCATAGACTGAACCTAGATTGCCACCAGTTTTTATAGATATTGGTTACTAAGTAGTGAGAGGTGATTGGTCCATAGACTGAACCAAGATTGCCACCAGTTTTGATAGATATTGGCTACTAAGTAGTGAGAGGTGATTTGTTCATAGACTGAACCAAGATTGCCACCAGTTTTGATAGATGTTGGTTACTAAGTAGTGAGAGGTGATTGGTCCATAGACTGAACCAAGATTGCCATCAGTTCTTATAGATGTTGGTTACTAAGTAGTGAGAGGTGATTGGTCCATAGACTGAACCAAGATTGCCACCAGTTATTATAGATGTTGGTTACTAAGTAGTGAGAGGTAATTAGTCCATAGACTGAACCAAGATTGCCACCAATTGGTTGAGAAATAGGACCAGTTCAGTACCGTTTGAGATGCTAAGCAGTGAAAGGTGTGTTGGTTCAGACACCAGACCTAATGATTGAGATTATAGTTTATATTTGTAAGTAGTGACAGGTGTTTTGGTTAATAAACAGGACCTGATCTGTTAGATTTGAGTTGCTAAGCAGAGAAACATGAATAGATTCAGAGATATTGACCAAATCTGTGAGATTTGCGATGCTATGCAGCTGGAGATGAATTAGTTCTGAGACAGGATCAAGGTTGAATATTGACACTTTGCTTTGTCATCTGAATCTTCTCTTTTATTGGGACAAGAGTGTTATTGAATAAAGTTTCAAGGTCAAAGTCAGTTCACCATTCTGGTAATTACTAATTAACTAATGGAATTAGCCATCAAATTGTTTTTGTAGCAGTGATGGTTTTGTTGAGAATACTGCAACCAAATTTGAAGAGAAAAAAATCTAAAAATGTTTTGTAAATCACATTGAAACAAGCACAATAATCTCTTGGAAACTTGTTGGTAATTTAATTTTCAAAATTGATATTATTGAAAAATAATCAGTTAATGCCACGCTCAGAGAGAAAATCAGCCACGTCCTTGACTGAGAATTAAAATACTAGAAACCTATCGGTGAGATCAACAGCTGTTATGCAATCCAGGAAAAATAAAAAACCCAGAACAGTCACAACAGGTTACAGGTACCTAGTATAATATAATTTACCTCACACTAATTTCCAACTAATGCTGTTCACTATCCAAACTGTCCCATTAATGATGTTATAGAACTAAAGCATGGTTCTATATCAAAAGAGATGCCGAAGATTTCCTGATACAATTGGCACGAGCTCTGGGTTATTATTGTTATGGCAACCATTTGATTGGTGTAGTAGGTCTAACTATGTTAGCCAATCTCATGCAATCTCTTATATGCAAATTAATTCCTCAAACAATACAAATTAGCCATAATTATATGGCAGTTTAGCATGCTGGTTAGATATGGTTTAATTGGACCACTCCATTACCAGTTTACTGTCTATAGGCGACTCAACGAACATATAACTACTGTCTATAGACAACTCAATGTACATATAACTACTGTCTATAGATGACTCGACGTACATATAACTACTGTCTATAGATGACGCAACGTACATATAACTACTGTCTATAGATGATTAGACATACACATAACTACTGTCTATAGATGACTCGACACACATAACTACTGTCTATAGATGACTCGACGTACATAACTACTGTCTATAGATGACTCGATGTACATAACTACTGTCCTTAGATGACTCGACATACATAACTACTGTCTATCCAATCTCATGCAATCTCTTATATGCAAATTAATTCCTCAAACAATACAAATTAGCCATAATTATATGGCAGTTTAGCACCCTGGTTAGATATGGTTTAATTGGACCACTCAATTACCAGTTTACTGTCTATAGGCGACTCAACGAACATATAACTACTGTCTATAGACAACTCAACGTCCATATAACAACTGTCTATAGATGACTCAACGTACATGTAACTACTGTCTATAGATGACTCAACGTATATATAACAACTGTCTATAGATGACTCAACGAACATATAACTACTGTCTATAGACAACTCATCGTACATATAACTACTGTCTATAGACAATTCAAAGTACATTTAACAACTGTCTATAGACGACTCAAAGTACATATAACTACTGTCTATAGACACCTCAATGTACATATAACAACTGTCTATAGATGACTCAACGTACATGTAACTACGGTTTATAGACAACATAACTACTGTCTATAGACAACTCAACGTCCATATAACAACTGTCTATAGATGACTCAACGTACACATAACTACTGTCTATAGATGACTCAACGTATATATAACAACTGTCTATAGATGACTCAACGTACACATAACTACTGTCTATAGATGACTCAACATACATATAACTACGACTCAACGTACATATAACTACTGTCCATAGATGACTCGACATACACATAACTACTAATTGGACCACTCCATTACCAGTTTACTGTCTATAGGCGACTCAACGAACATATAACTACTGTCTATAGACAACTCATCGTACATATAACTACTGTCTATAGACAATTCAACTTACATTTAACAACTGTCTATAGACGACTCAAAGTACATATAACTACTGTCTATAGACACCTCAATGTACATATAACAACTGTCTATAGATGACTCAACGTACATATAACTTCTGTCTATAGACAACTCAACTTACATATAACAACTGTCTATAGATGACTCAACGAACATACAACTACTGTCTATAGACAACTCAACGTACATATAACTGTCTATAGATGACTCAACGTACATATAACTTCTGTCTATAGACAACTCAACTTACATATAACAACTGTCTATAGATGACTCAACGTACACATAACTACTGTCTATAGATGACTCAACATACATATAACTACGACTCAACGTACATATAACTACTGTCCATAGATGACTCGACATACACATAACTACTGTCTATAGATGACTCAACATACATATAACTACGACTCAACGTACATATAACTACTGTCCATAGATGACTCGACATACACATAACTACTAATTGGACCACTCCATTACCAGTTTACTGTCTATAGGCGACTCAACGAACATATAACTACTGTCTATAGACAACTCATCGTACATATAACTACTGTCTATAGACAATTCAAAGTACATTTAACAACTGTCTATAGACGACTCAAAGTACATATAACTACTGTCTATAGACACCTCAATGTACATATAACAACTGTCTATAGATGACTCAACGAACATATAACTACTGGCTATAGACAACTCAACATACATATAACTACTGTCTATAGATAACTCAATGAACATATAACTACTGTCTATAGACGACTCAAAGTACATATAACTACTGTCTATAGACAACTCAACATACATATAACTACTGTCTATAGATAACTCAATGAACATATAACTACTGTCTATAGACGACTCAAAGTACATATAACTACTGTCTATAGACAACTCAACGTACATATAACTACTGTCTATAGATGACTCAACGTACATATAACTACTGTCCATAGATGACTCAACGTATATATAACTACTGTCCATAGATGACTCAACGTACATATAACTTCTGTCTATAGACAACTCAACGTACATATAACAACTGTCTATAGATGAATCAACGTACATATAACTACTGCATATAGATGACTCAACGTACATGTAACTACGGTTTATAGACAACTCAACGTACATATCCCAACTGTCTATAGATGACTCAACGCACATGTAACTACGGTTTATAGACAACTCAACGTACATATCCCAACTGTCTATAGATGACTCAACGCACATGTAACTACGGTTTATAGACAACTCAACGTACATATCCCAACTGTCTATAGATGACTCAACGTATATATAACTACTGTCCATAAATGACTCAACGTACATATAACTTCTGTCTATAGACAACTCAACGTACATATCCCAACTGTCTATAGATGACTCAACGTACATACAACTACTGTCTATAGATGACTCAGCGTACATGTAACTACGGTTTATAGACAACTCAACGTACATATCCCAACTGTCTATAGATGACTCAACGTATATATAACTACTGTCAATAGATGACTCAACGTACATATATCTACTGTATATAGATGACTCAACGTGCCTGTAACTACGGTTTATAGACAACTCAACGTACATATAACTACTATATCTACTGTCTATAGACAACTCAACGTACATATAACTACTGTATATAGATGACTCAACGTACATGTAACTACTGTCTATAGATGACTCGACATACATAACTAATGTCTATAGATGACTCGACGGACATAACTACTGTCTATAGATGACTGACTCAATGTACATATAACTACTGTCTATAGGTGACTCAACGTACATGTAACTACGGTTTATAGACAACTCAACGTACATATCCCAACTGTCTATAGATGACTCAACGCACATGTAACTACGGTTTATAGACAACTCAACGTACATATAACTACTGTCAATAGATGACTCAACGTACATATATCTACTGTATATAGATGACTCAACGTGCCTGTAACTACGGTTTATAGACAACTCAACGTACATATAACAACTGTCTATAGATGACTCAAAGTGCATGTAACTACTGTCTATAGATGTCTCAACGTACATGTAACTACGGTTTATAGACAACTCAACGTACATATCCCAACTGTCTATAGATGACTCAACGCACATGTAACTACGGTTTATAGACAACTCAACGTACATATAACTACTGTCTATAGATGACTCGACATACATAACTACTGTCTATAGATGACTCAAAGTGCATGTAACTACTGTCTATAGATGACTCGACATACATAACTACTGTCTATAAATGACTCGACGGACATAAGTACTGTCTGTAGATGACTCAACGTACATGTAACTACTGTCTATAGCTGACTCGACATACATAACTACTGTCTATAAATGACTCGACGGACATAAGTACTGTCTGTAGATGACTCAACGTACATATAACTACTATAACTACTGTCTATAGACAACTCAACGTACATATAACTAGTGTCTATAGATGACTCAACATACATATAACTACTGTCTATATATGACTCAACGTACATATAACTACTATAACTACTGTCTATAGATGACTCAACGTACATATAACTACTGTCTATAGATGACTCAACATACATATAACTACTGTCTATAGATGACTCGACGCACATAACTACTGTCTATAGCTGACTCGACATACATAACTACTGTCTGTAGATGACTCAACGTATATATAACTACTGTCTATAGCTGACTCGACATACATAACTACTGTCTGTAGATGACTCAACGTACATGTAACTACTGTCTATAGTTGACTCAACGTACATGTAACTACTATAACAACTGTCTATGGATGACTCGACGGCCATAACTAAATTATCTATAGATGACTCGGCATACTTTACTACTGTCTATAGACAACTCAACGTACATATAACTCCTGTCTATAGATGACCCGTATACATAACTTCTGTCTATAGACAACTCAAAGTACATATAACTACTATAACTACTGTCTATAGATGACTCGACGGACATAACTACTGTCTATAGATGACTCAACATACATAACAACTGTCTATAGATGACTCGCATACATAACTACTGTCTATAGATGACTCGACATACTTTACTACTGTCTATAGATGACTCGACGGACATAACTACTGTCCATAGATGACTCGACGTACATAACTACTGTCCATAGATGACTCGACGTACATAACTTCTGTCTATAGATGACTCAACATACATAACTACTGTCTATAGATGACTCGACGTACATATCTTCTATCTATAGATGACTCGACGTACATAACTACTGTCCATAGATGACTCGACGTACATAACTTCTGTCTATAGATGACTCAACGTACATAACTACTGTCTATAGATGACTCGATGTACATAACTACTGTCCTTAGATGACTCGACATACATAACTACTGTCTATAGATGACTCGACGTACATAACTACTGTCTATAGATGACCTGACATACATAACTACTGTCTATAGATGACTCGACGTACATAACTACTGTCTATAGATGACTCGACGCACACAACTACTGTCTATAGATGACTCAACATACATAACTACTGTCTATAGATGACTCAACGTACATAACTACTGTCCTGCTGATAGCTGACCATAAATATTAAACACAAATTTTCTTAAATAATTGATTTCCACTGACATGGTCTTTTCTTGGTACCAATGAAACCTGTCATAACAGTCAAAATTTGTCTTGAGTAGTAAAACCTAACAGACAAATACCACAACAGAATATAACCTATTAATGTGCTGCCAGGGGAGATTATCTCAGCTGATATCCCTTCATGTTATCAGTTTCTGTTTAGCAGTTTTAGAACTTATTGATATTTATCTTCATATTTTGTCCATATATTATGTGTGCAGTGAAAGATGCATGTTTATCAGTTAAAAATATAGGCAATGCCAGATATTGTACATACAGTATATATGAAATTTATTATTGGATTCTCTCCCTTTGATATTTTACCTTGATGTTTCTTAACGTCTACCATAGCTGAATTCCATTGTTTTATTTTGTTTGTGGTACACAATGGAGTCTGGCACAGCACCACACGGCCCTCCCTGCCTGATTAGGATAAATCAGACAGGATTTTTTGTGGAATTTTGCATGTATAGATAATCGTATATGTCAAAGATGGGTTGCTGTGGTATATTGGTGAGGCTCCAGGGGTGCTTTGATTCCATTGCTAGGTTTGACGTAACACATTTGATCTTCATTATATCACTATTCTATGACACAAACACATAACAAACCAATGTACTCTTCAATTATAAACAGCTTTTCAACATTGCTCCACCAATTAACCTTCTCCAATTACACGCCAATAGCTTACTCTAGAAGTCACTGATTGTACAAGTGTAGTCATGTGACATGTGACTTACCGAACCCTTATCCGTCATTATAGCCCTTGTTTCTTGTTAACCAATAATTATCCTGCCACATCATATCTGCATCATTATATTATCATGTTTCCTATAGCTATAAAAATAAGTTACATTTGTTCCAAGTATGAGAAATGTTCTTTGTATATCTTTACTGTCATGATTTGGAAGGAATTCTTTTAGGTAGTTTATATTAGATCATTGTCCCAAATTACAAACAATCAAGCTGATATTCGTTCTCACATGCATTTTCTTAAATGATAAAAACGGAATATCTGGCAGCTAGTTTGGCAGCATTTAAATAGCTTACAAAAAAATTGTCATTTGGTATCACGGTCAAATTTTAATTTTGTAACAAGGTCAAATTTTAATTTTGTAACAAGGTCAAATTTTAATTTTGTATCAAGGTCAAGTTTTCATTTCGTATGTCAAATGCAAGTGCTGTATATAAATTATATGTCCTAAGTCTGAAGCTGTATGGTCTTTGATAATCAACCAATCTCTCCCATTTTCATACCTTATTTACTTTTCAGTGTTGAAGAAGTAAAACAAGTACTAAAGCACGAACAAAATGGTTTTGGTAGTTTGAGACATGCAAATGAATGAAAACAAATGAAAGCCTAAACATCTGTGCCAAACTGATGTTTTTTGTGGATCTTAGTATATATTGGTGTTTATTTACAGAAACAGATTCGGGGTTATGTTTAGGTTCAGCCCAGTGGTGGAGATCGGAGGTGTTAGAGACGCATGCAATTTGTGGTAGGGCCAATCGCCTCGTAGGCTACTTCTTTACCTGCTGTGTTCCCACAAACAAATAAATACAGCTGTTAAGCAGCTAGTTTTTTGGTGGCGAGATAAATAATCCAGATAATAGGCTGATATGTGTTTTCAAAGTAAATAAACCCTGATTGCAACGTACATCATCACCTACTGAAGTAGTTCACTAGAGGTGAAAGTGTTACACGTATCCAGTTTTCTTACCTTAGACCT
The DNA here is from genome assembly GCF_002113885.1 of Mizuhopecten yessoensis. Lineage (NCBI taxonomy): Eukaryota > Metazoa > Mollusca > Bivalvia > Pectinida > Pectinidae > Mizuhopecten > Mizuhopecten yessoensis. The sequence continues at coordinate 1,167,117 of NW_018408895.1, forward strand.
AGCAGTATAGGTATACATAGATAACACAGCTATTAGTACATATGTTATTTATTTAGCATCATTGATAACAACAGCAGTACAGACAAAATCTGTACTGACAATAACAATTGTTATAAGGGATATAACTCTAGGTTACTGCCCTGTCACACTGAGCTAAAGGAAGACATCACACAATTAACTTATTGCTGTCATTTGAAGAAATCCTTCAACTGATATATCAGAATGTGTTTATCAATTTTCTGTGTGGTGTTCTGTATTTGAAGCTTAATTACTTACATCTTCTAAATACAATAATTTTGAAAGAACAGTAAAATTGAAATATTATTTTTACAAATGTCTTTATTAAAAAGCCCATACCAATTTAGTTCAGTTTGTTTTGGGTTATATAAAACATCCCCATAAGGAGTGTGTCCTAGTAGGGCTACTATATGTTGTAGGAATTTAAACCAAATGTTTTTTGCTAGGAAATATCAATTTCATCATATACAAACACAAAGTCATGCATATTTAGACTATAGAGTGACTGAACTGATGATAAACAACAATACCTTAGCCATGTACTGCTATGTAGAGTAGAGACTATGCTGTGTACTATTGTAGAGCTGACAGACTGTTGACTACAGTACATATTTATAGCTAAGGGACTGTACCAATTAACACTACCCTGATCACTATCACAATCTAATTCAATGTTTAACTTTCTTTTTAGAAACGATAATTGTTTTTTCCATTTAATCAATCATTTGGCCATGACTTGAGACAGGCAATTAGGACAACAGGTTCTGAGCGCCTTGTTTAATGCTAAATTAATGAGAAGGCATTATAATTAGATCGGCACCATAACAGAGTAATGAGCCTGAGTCAGGTGCTCTAGGGACAGATGGAGTTTACATGCATGTGATCGGACCACTTAACTTGCAGATTAATTACTTGTTAGACATAACCGCTTTATTAATCAGGGTTGATGAGTTTGTGATCCAGTGAGTACGACTGGTTTAATTACACGTTACACATTCCAGTAATATGTAACACTACATTACGGAGGCAATGATGGGTACCAGGAGTGGGATCTCTCCGTTTTATTTGCACCTGCACTTCAATGGCAAAGCCAGCTGGAAAGGGAGGAAGATGAAGGAGAGTTTCTGTGCCATACTTTTATAATATTGAGGCATTTGGCGAGATCTTTTACTTCAGTGAATATTGCATAAAGGAACGAGAGTTGTACTCACAGGACACTACACAATGTATATTGGCGATAAAAGGATTGAATTGCCACTTACTGAATAAATGCATTATGATATTGAATATGATAATGATAGCAACCATGTTGCTGGCCGTTCCAGATGCTGTATCACATTTTCCTGATGAAAATCTGATGACTTTCCTAGACTAGAGCTGCGGGAAGCCTGTAACTCAGTAATAAGGAAAAGTTCCGTTTTGGTTGATTGTCACAATCAATCAATTTGTGTCCCCAGCAACTGATTTATAAAAAGTGAAGAAAATGGGTTATATTTGAATCAAACATTATCCATCTTCAACAAAATCTGTCGGTAAATTGTGTAGACTAATTTTTAGTCTCTGCCTTTATTGTAGCATGCAAATGGGTTATAAAACGTAAATAAAAATGTTAACTGTTTATTGCAAAAAGTTGGATCAAGACAGCAAAAGGGGTTGTTAATTCCAGGTCTTCAACTCCAGTGTATCTTATAAATTGTGAGATTGTGAATTCCAATATTTCAGCTCCTGTATCTAATACATTGTATTGTAAAATGCCTCAACTATTGTTGGATTATGTATTCTGACTTTTTCTCGTTGTACCCTGCGATGTTAGAGAATGGGTGGGGTTTTTTCTCCATTTTTTGGAAAGTTTGCTGTTTGGTAATTTCTATATAAATGATGTCTAATATATATTAGACAAAGTTCAACAAATCTTCGAAGAATTGATGTCAGTTAAGTTTGACAGGAAGCTGTTTGGTTTATTCACCGTCTGACTGAAGAACAAGTGGAAGAGTAATATTATGTACACTTATGCATTTGAACAACTACTTATTTTTACTATCAATTTATTTAAAAACTGCAAAATCAGCACCATAAATATTGATTATTGCGTGAGAACGGTGACAGTTCGGTAGCACTATGGGTTAGCCACAGATTTGTACTGATTTCAAGTCATTTAAAAATGCTTATTTATGGAAAAGCACAAACAATCAAACCCTATCCAGATTGTACTAATACCTTTTGCACAGATGCCATGTTTTGTGACAGAAAAAGAAAACAATTTGTTGGGTGAATTTTGGGGAAGAGGTGCTCAAGTGTGACACCAGACTGCACTGTTGGAGTGTAGAAATAATCACTATGGATGAAGGTGAAGGGAGATGTTCCAGAAAAGAAAATGTGTACTAATTAAAGCAGGATTTTCCCCACACAAACGTCATTAGGAAGAGAGTTAGGGTGACGACATATGTATAACTTACGGTCCCGTGAGAATTGTGCCATGGCTTGTTTACTTATTCATCATTAACTAGTTACACCACAGTTAAGGTACAGCTTGGTAGCCCTGTCTTACCATGTCTGTATATACCAAGGTACAGCTTGGTAGCCCTGTCTTACCATGTCTATATATACCAAGGTACAGCTTGGTAGCCCTGTCTTACCATGTCTATATATACCAAGGTACAGCTTGGTAGCCCTGTCTTACCATGTCTATATATACCAAGGTACAGCTTGGTAGCCCTGTCTTACCATGTCTTTATATACCAAGATAGCGACATGCTCAAATATTGCTTACTCAAGTCATATTCAGTACAACACTACCAACACAAGGTTGGATGACTTGCAATAATTTGAACAACTTAGACATTTCATTCTGCTGCAAAGAATGCAAAGATCAATTCTAAGGTCACGACCTTGCTATTGAAAATCATGTTATGACAGGACAATGTTGTTATAACGATACATGGCCTTGTTATTGTTATATAGTTAACCTTCTTATACTGCCACCATTATCTCCACCCAAATGTTGGTTGATGTACAAGCCACCCTTCTATTGTAGCCTTTATATTACTAGCCATGACCTTCTCTTATAACCTGTACTAATCCATTATTGTGCTATCATAACCTTATTACTAGCCATGACCTTCTCTTATACCCTGTACTAATCCATTTCTGTGCCATCATAACCTTATTACTTGCCATGACCTTCTCTTATAACCTGTGCTAATCCATTACTGTACTATCATAACCTTATTCCTAGCCATGACCTTCTCATCTAACCTGTACTAATCCATTTCTGTGCCATCATAACCTTATTACTAGCCACGACCTTCTCCTCTAACCTGAACTAAACCATTACTGTGCTATCGTATCCTTATTGCTAGCCATGGCCTTCTCTTCTAACCTGGACTAATCCATTACTGTGCTATCATAACCTGTACTAATCCATTACTGTGCTATCATAACCTTATTACTAGCCATTGCCTTCTCTTCTAACCTGTACTAATCCATTATTGTGCTGTCATGACCTTATTACTAGCCATGACCTTCTCCTCTAACCTGTACTAATCCATTACTGTGCTATCATAACCTTATTACTTGCCATGACCTTCTCTTCTAACCTGTACCAATCCATTACTGTGCTATCACAACCTTATTACTAGCCATGACCTTCTCCTCTAACCTGTACTAATCCATTACTGTGCCATCATAACCTTATTACTAGCCATGACCTTCTCCTCTAACCTGTACTAATCCATTACTGTGCTATCGTAACCTTATTACTAGCCATGACCTTCTCTTATAACCTGTACTTATCCATTGCTGTGCTATCACAACCTTATTACTAGCCATGACCTTCTCTTCTAACCTGTACTAATCCATTACTGTGCCATCATAACCTTATTACTAGCCATGACCTTCTCTTCTAACCTGTACTAATCCATTACTGTGCCATCATAACCTTATTACTAGCCATGACCTTCTCTTATAACCTGTACTAATCCATTCCTGTGCTATCATAACCTTATTACTAGCCATGACCTTCTCTTATAACCTGTACTAATTCATTACTGTGCTATCATAACCTGTACTAATCCATTACTGTGCTATCATAACCTTATTACTAGCCATTACCTTGTTATCATAACCTTATTACTAGCCATGACCTTGTTATTGTAACCTGTATTAAGCCCTGACCATATGTTATCATAACCTGTATTCAGCCTGACCATATGTTATCATAACCTGCATTCAGCCTGACAATATGTTATCATAACCTGTATTAAGCCCTGACCTTGTTATCATAACCTGTATTTATAGCCATGACCTGGTTACTGTAACCTGTATTTATGGCATGACCTGTTTACCTTAACCTGTATTTATAGCCATGACCTGGTTACTGTAACCTGTTTTTAGCCATGACCTTGTTATGGTAACCTGTATTAAGTCATAACATGGTTATCATAACCTATATTAACTCATGACCTTGTTATTCCAGGTGGTGCTTTCCAGTGTTCCAGATCTGCAATGTGGCTTCTCTCGCGACCTCTTTGTGGCATGGTGTGGCAGCGCAAAGAACAGTATAATCCTGACCAATCGTACATCTCCTGGCACTCTCGCCCGACAACTCATTGACAATCCTGAAAACAAGACTGTTACTATGGAGGTAAGACATATGTCATTATACAAGAAGACAACAGTTCAGTTTCATAAACAAAACATATCTTTTCTGGAGAACTTTTATTTGGCAGAGGGATTTGGGGTATATTGGTTTATTTAAATTTGGAACATAAATCAAGAAAAACATTAAAAAGAATATCTAGAGATTAGATTTGAATAAAACAATTAATTATTGGTATGGAGTGCAGTGGAAATAATAACATTTTCTGTCGTATTTTATATAATGATTGCTGTTTTACAGGATGAATTGTTTGTTCAGTATGATAGTTGATATTGTGTGAAATGTTAGGAACATAGCCATGTTCTCATAGCCAACAATTTTATGTACAGACACTTTAATTTAAAATCCTTTTTAAGATTATAATATCTATGACCTTGTCAAGAAAATGTCAGCCGGTCTCCAGACTTACGATTACCTCTAAAGACTGAAATAGCTCGTTAAAAGGCAGCACCAATTTCTCCTGATAGCTGATGGACAGTCAACCATTATTAAGCAGCCATAATATCTCAAGGGCAAACGTTTTGTAACTAATGCAGCAGGTAGCTAACTCCTATACCTTACAATAGGGGGCCATGTTTTAGTGGTTTTTCAAGTGTCCTGGAAGGTCCTAAGGTCCTATATTGACCTCCTTACATATTCACATATAGCCAGGTTCTGGCTCTCAATATCATGTTGGCTCAGTATTCGAGCAGAAATCCATGCACCACTGTGCAATTTCCCATCCAGCTGAGCCATAGTTTGTTAACAGGAAAGAGAATTTCGGAACATTTTCCTGTATAATGTTATAACTGTTTGGTGATTAACTATGGAGCTGCAGGTGCTACCTCTGTCTAAACAATAGTAACACCTGCACGGTACAAGTAGTCTAAACAATAGTAACACCTGCACGGTACAAGTAGTCTAAACCATAGTAACACCTGCACGGTACAAGCAGTCTAAACCATAGTAACACCTGCACGGTACAAGCAGTCTAAACCATAGTAACACCTGCACGGTACAAGTAGTCTAACACATAGTAACACCTGCACGGTACAAGTAGTCTAACACATAGTAACTGTACACCTGCACGGTACAAGTAGTCTAACACATAGTAACACCTGCACGGTACAAGTAGTCTAACACATAGTAACACCTGCACGGTACAAGTAGTCTAACATATTATTATTTTTATTGATTTTGAGCTGACTCTGATTGGCTGAAACAACATCATGTGACCACCTGTAAAGGTAGTTATAAACCTGAGTGGTTTGCAGGTGTTCAAAAAAGTTGGTAGAACAAGTGTTATTGACCTGCTATAAATAGATTCTGGAACAGGTGTTCAAAAAAGTTGGTAGAAAAATTGTTATTGACCTGCTATAAAAAGATTCTGGAATTTTTGTAAAAAAGTTGGTAGAAAAAGTGTTATTGACCTGCTATAAACAGATTCTGGAAAAAAAATGGGGAAAAAAATGGAAAACTATATTTTTGTACATTTTTTTCTTCAATTTTGAAAAAATCAATTAAAATAATAAAACNATAATACATGAATACCAGCCTGGTCAGTAAAACAGACTGATGAGGAAATACTGTGGTTGATAGAATTCAAACAGTCAATATAGAGAAGGCCATACCGCTTTCTATCAATCACATTGTCTCTGTTTTATATTTTCTTTTTCTCGTAACATGCTTGCTGCAATATTCAAGACAATATTTAATATACGTGTAAAACCAAGCTCATTCATCCAGCCACCACTTAAAAGGTTGTGCAAATGTATCCAGACAGTTATTTTAGTGGGATAGACTTTATGCGACCTTTATATATAGACATGTTTAAGAGTGGAAGTAATTATAGAGAAATGAATTTTGTTCGATTTAGAAAGAAAAAAGTCTTTCTGTAATTTATATGACTCTGTGTAATACTGTGGGGTAGTGATCAGGTTATTTCATGCTTTTTAGGGGTTTTTTTCAGGCACCTGATTCCTACTCTGTTTGGTTGTCATGGTGATGAGACTGATAATTCAAATCCAAGATTTTTGTTGTGAATACTGTCAAAGTTAAAGGCGTTTTGTTTGTGCCCACTATACAAGGATCAGTTGAAAGAATTTAACTTGCATGTTCCTGTTTCTAGGGAATCTTTACGGAAAAACAATTCTTTGTTGTCTACCATGCTCACTGATGGATTTGATGTGCATTGAGAGCTATTTAGTTAAGTTTTGATCTTTTCTTAATAACACAATTAATGCTCATTTGTCAGTAAATGAACACAAATTAAACAGATACAAACCAACCATTACATCTACAGTACTAAAAATAAGGTCAGTCCAGCCATTAGTCCTTAAGGCAAAGGATACCACTTCATCAGTTATAATCACAAAGAAGAGTTCCTCTCTGAGTTTTCTTGACTTGGAGTATTCTCCCTTCAATATAAAAGTTGAAATAAACAAAAGCAAGCTATTCTGGCTTAGAGTAACTTCCCCTGTCAACTTTGTCATAGGTTTTGGGGTCTGTAAACTTGATATTTATTTTGATGTTTTGCTTTTATAATTCCTTAACAACAGCATTGAAAAGGCATTAGTAAAAATATCAAGTTGGACCCGTGCAGTTTTTATGTTGTTTTTCTGTTGTTGTTTTTCTATTTGCAAACAGTTAAATTTTGAACAATCTTAATTCAAGAAAATACTTGGCCGCATGTGATTTTCATGGAAAACTTCTTTTGAAAAGGATTTAACAAATATTTCTTAATAGTGGCAATGGTAATACATGGAATACAGTTTTAAACTTGTTGGTACCCTTTACCTTAAACAAATGTCAGTCCAATGAGGACACACAATGACACTCAATGCTCCCACATCATGACTGTAAGAGGCAACTAATATGGGGCCTCCTGCAGAATTGGGGGTGGGTTTTTTTCCTTGTTTTCTATTGAGGGGACATTGAAGAAATCAAGAATAGACCTGCAGGATCAGGGCTTTCCTTACATGTCTGCTAGGATCGAAGGGTTTTCCTTACATGTCTGCTAGGATTGAAGGGTTTTCCTTACATGTCTGCTAGGATCGAAGGGTTTTCCTTACATGTCTGCTAGGATGGAAGGGGACAGGATAGAGACTAGAATTGACCTATGGTTATTTACTCTTTTTCCATTGTATTGGTCTGTGCGTTGGTGTTTTAATGTCCTTAAAATACAGTAGCTGTTTTAGAATCCTAGCTTTTGCGGCTCACGGTTAAGTTAAGATGGCGTTGATTCATCATCACCGGTGGTAATGTCATATTATTCCAGCAGAAGGCGTTAAACTGTTCCTGTTCGAATTGCACAACCTGGAATATTGGCATGATTACCTGGCATCCTGGTTGCAGCTTACCAAAACCTTGGGAAAAACAGTTCATAATTTGTGCTTGTTTGTGATAATGGTCAATCAAAACACTCTTCGTCATCCGGAGAATGATAAACTTGGCATTAAGCTGTCCAGGCACTTCCTGTCTTCTGCTTCCTCTTCGCACATTTATTTTCATGGCGTAATTGCAGGGCAGCCATGATTGCATGAAACTTCTGACCTTAGGCGGACATGCTGGAACTTCCTGTCTAGACAACACGTAAAACAAAGGCTGTCCCCATAGTGTCGTAATGCTGTGTGACATCATTAAGGCCGAGTATGAGGTTTTTATCTTACAGCCAATTAAAGACAACAGTTGAACAAAAGTATTGCAGCATTTGTCATTTATTATACAACTCATTCTCTTACCTCGTACAAAGTACTATGGTGAGCTTATTTCTTCTCCCAAACTAGTAAGCAGATTTCAACCAGATTATGTTTGTAGCATATTTAACTTACTGTGATCGAAGGTTTACTAAGCAGATTTCAATCAAATTATGTTTGTAGCATATTTAACTTTCTGTGATCGAAGGTTTACTAAGCAGATCTCAATCAAATTATGTTTGAAGCATATTTAACTTACTGTGATCGAAGGTTAACTAAGCATATTTCAATCAAATTATGTTTGTAGCATATTTAACTAACGGGGATCAAAGGTTTACTAAGCATATTTCAATCAAATTATGTTTGTAGCATATTTAACTTACTGTGATCGAAGGTTAACTAAGCATATTTCAATCAAATTATGTTTGTAGCATATTTAACTAACGGTGATCAAATGTTTTACAAATAAAGGGTCTGTATGCTAGTTGTATACTAAGTTTCTACCTTGACACAACATGAGGTTTCCTTACACTAAGTTAGTTACGCATGCAGACATTTTGCCCCTGTGCAAATCAGCACACAGATATGGAAATATATCAAAATTATATATTTATCAAAAGTTAAATACCTGAACATTTCATTTATCTAAAAAAATTGTCATCAGTTCCTTATTAAACTCCTTCAGTGGCCCAGTAGTTAGCCGGAACTTATTTTAGATGGGAACTACAAACGTATGAAACACTTGCTGATTGGCTGATTTAGTTGTGTGAGTCCTTAAATTATAACTGTTGAGGGAGTGAGCAGCTTTTAGTTATCCCCCTGAGATACAGAACTGATAAGTGATTTAGTAAGCTAGGGTTTCTGGAGTACTTCCTAAAACATTGTAAGGTGTTTATGTTTGTATATCATTGTCTATATGTGCTCTAAACTGCTCCAAATCATGATATCTTAATTACATTTCCATTGATTCTTCCTCCTGTGTTCTTTTGCTCATTTTTCATCTCTGCTATTTTGTGTAACAGTAAAGGGAGTGTACAGCAATCTGGAAGGCTTCAGCTCTTTGTTTTTATGTATTGTTTGTGTTGTTTTTCAAAAAGTGCCCTTCTCTTTAATGCATTTTAATGCCACATCTGGGGACAAAAAGGCTTGAGTGGCATGTCAACCTGGTGAATTGTTTTGCAACAGAATACTTTTGAAATTCCAGACCAAGTAAATATGGTTACACTGTAAATAGCATACCATATGACCAGAGATCTGACCATGGAATGACCAGATAAATGCCCCATGTTTTAATACAATGCTGTTACACTAGAGATGGTTGCCCTATAATGACACCAGATACAGTGGCCCCGTAATCAACACACTGTAAGACCTGTTGGTACAGTGTTAATACTGTGCTGTAAGACTAGAGATGGTCGCCCTATGATGACACCAGATACAGTGGCCCCGTAAACAACACACTTTAAGACCTGTAACACTAGACAAAGTACTTCTGTCAAAAAAAAGAACCAGAAATACAATGCCGGTTTTGAGAATAGTGTGATATTTTCAGCAGGACAGTAAGTCCCAGAAGAAAAGTTTTACATGAACGGATTGTAGGAATATTCTCTCCTCTCCCATGAATCTTTCAATCAACCAATGACAGTCGTAGGATCAGGGGGCCCTGTGATGGTGTATTAGGGCTGTAAGTAGTTCTAAGTGACGTTATAACCAGTCTGTTACATCACAGTTCCAGGATAACTTGTGTCCCTATAGACAAGTGTCGGGGAAATAGTGTGTCAGGGAGGCACACATCCGTATAAACCCTGACAGGACACATGAATTGGCAACAAACATCGCTGACACAATGACAGGATCAACCCATTTCACCACAAACCAACATTGATTCAGAACTATGAAACCTTGCTTTAAAGTTTTAAGACATAATCGCCAGGGATTTGTATTAATTACTTGTCTCAACCTTCTGTAATTGCGAAAAGATTACTAATTATGCTATGTGCTCAGTGACTATGTATGATTAGTGAGTGGCAGTCCGATAAGATAAACTATGGAATCAATGTAATGTGTTTATTCTGGATTGTCTCCTCTTTCCTGCTGTGTCCTCCAAAGAGACCAACTTTTATCATGCCGTCCCCATTACAACAACTGGAACCTCTAGCGTTTCTCTTCTCTGTCACTGACATTCTTCTTTTCCTCTGGTTATCTCATTTTCAGAATAAGGTGACTTGTTTAAACTGGAATCATTTTGGTGCAATAACTGTATAATAAGCAACCCCTACACAATCTTTTACCCTCTGGGTGATGATTTGGTTGTCTTACCCTCTGCAGAGCCTCGGGTTAGACAAGCAAAACTATCAACCCTCGGGAAGGAGATTTCTCTGTCACAACCAAAAGGTGGGGAAAGATTTTATTATTAACATGACCTTAACTGTTGTGTAGACAACACTGTCACATGACTTTAGCTGTTTGTGGACACCACTGTCACATGACTTGAGCTGCATTGTGGACACCACTGTCACATGACTTGAGCTGTTTTGTGGACACCACTGTCACATGACCTTGACTGTTTTGTGGACACCACTGTCACACGACCTTGACTGTTTTGTGGACACCACAATCACATGACCTTGACTATTTTGTGAACACCACAATCACATGACCTTGACTGTTTTGTGGACACCACTGTCACATGACCTTGACTGTTTTGTGGACACCACTGTCACATGACCTGAGCTGTTTTGTTGACACCACTGTCACATGACCTTGACTGTTTTGTGGACACCACTGTCACATGACCTTGACTGTTTTGTGGACGCCACCGCCACATGACCTTGACTGTCTTATGGACGCCACCGCCACATGACCTTGACTGTCTTATGGACACCAACGCCACATGACCTTGACTATTTTGTGGACATCACAGTCACATGACTAGCTGTTTTGTGGACACCACTGTCACATGACTTTAGCTGTTTGTGTTCACCTCTGTCACATGACTTTAGCTGTTTGTGGACACCACTGTCACATGACTTGAGCTGCATTGTGGACACCACTGTCACATGACTTGAGCTGTTTTGTGGACACCACTGTCACATGACCTTGACTGTTTTGTGGACACCACTGTCATATGACCTTGACTGTTTTGTGGACACCACTGTCACATGACTTAAGCTGTTTGTGGACACCACAGCCACATGACCTTGACTGTTTTGTGGACACCACCATCACATGACCTTAACTGTTTTGTGGATACCACAGTCACATGACCTTGACTGTTTTGTGTACACCACTGCCACATGACCTTGACTATTTTGTGGACAACACACTCACATGACTAGCTGTTTTGTGGACACCACAGTCACATGACTTTAGCTGTTTGTGGACACCACTGTCACATGACTTTAGCTGTTTTGCGGACACCACTGTCACATGACTAGCTGTTTTGTGGACACCACAGTCACATGACTAGCTGTTTTGTGGACACCACGTGCACAGTCACATGACTTAAGCTGTTGTGTAGACACCACAGTCACATGACTAGCTGTTTTGTGGACACCACAGTCACATGACTTCAGCTATTGTGTAGACACCACCATCACATGACCTTGACTGTCTTGTGGACACCACCACCACATGACCTTGACTATTTGTGGACACCACTGTCACATGACTTAAGCTGTTGTGTAGACACCACCATCACATGACCTGGACTGTTTTGTGGACACCACTGTCACATGACAATAGCTATTGTGTAGACACCACTGTCACATGACTTTAGCTGTTTTGTGGACACCACCACCACATGACCTTGACTGTTTTTTGGACACCACCACCACATGACCTTGACTATTTGTGGACACCACTGTCACATGACTTTAGCTATTGTGTAGACACCACTGTCACATGACTTAAGCTATTGTAGACACCACCACCACATGACCTTGACTATTTGTGGACACCACTGTCACATGACTTTAGCTATTGTGTAGACACCACCATCATATGACCTTGACTGTCTTATGGACACCACTGTCACATGACTTTAGCTATTGTGTAGACACCACTGTCACATGACTTAAGCTATTGTAGACACCACCACCACATGACCTTGACTATTTGTGGACACCACTGTCACATGACTTTAGCTATTGTGTAGACACCACCATCATATGACCTTGACTGTCTTATGGACACCACTGTCACATGACTTTAGCTATTGTGTAGACACCACTGTCACATGACTTAAGCTATTGTAGACACCACCACCACATGACCTTGACTATTTGTGGACACCACTGTCACATGACTTTAGCTATTGTGTAGACACCACCATCATATGACCTTGACTGTCTTATGGACACCACTGTCACATGACTTTAGCTATTGTGTAGACACCACTGTCACATGACTTAAGCTATTGTAGACACCACCACCACATGACCTTGACTATTTGTGGACACCACTGTCACATGACTTTAGCTATTGTGTAGACACCACCATCATATGACCTTGACTGTCTTATGGACACCACTGTCACATGACTTTAGCTATTGTGTAGACACCACTGTCACATGACTTTAGCTATTGTAGACACCACCACCACATGACCTTGACTATTTGTGGACACCACTGTCACATGACTTTAGCTATTGTGTAGACACCACCATCACATGACCTTGACTGTCTTATGGACACCACTGTCACATGACTTTAGCTATTGTGTAGACACCACTGTCACATGACTAGCTATTTTGTTGATACCACAGTCACATGACAATAGCTATTGTGTAGACACCACTGTCACATGACTAGCTGTTTTGTTGATACCACAGTCACATGACAATAGCTATTGTGTAGACACCACTGTCACATGACTTAAGCTATTGTGTAGATACCACCATCACATGACCTTGACTATTTGTGGACACCACTGTCACATGACTTTAGTTTTTCAAAAGGTGTACATGTACATCCCAAACAAGCAAACTTGTTTTTAGTTTGTATTTATTTTCCCAGTAAGCAGTCTTTGCAGTCGTAAGGGTTATACTAAGTACAGCTCACTTCTACATAATACATTTGTATATTACCAGCTAATCCCACTGTTAATATAGATATTCTCGGCTGGTTTGAAAATCTGTGATAAAGAAAATTATTATTCTGTTGCTTGATGATTGTATACCTCTATAGTTATATTTGTTTCAAGGAGATATTAAACTGTTAATTAAGAGATAAGCGTTTTGAGATAACATCCAGCTTCATATTAATATTTTGTTACAGATACGGAGGAGAATTAAGCTAGAAGGAGGTGAACTGGATGACTACTTGAAAAAGAAGCAAGAAAAAGTAGCAGAGATGGCACGAGTGAAGAATGAGCAAGAAAAGTAAGTTTTCTGGGGTAGATCTCCTGTACTTCTGATGGTTGAGTGTGTGACTGGGGTAGATCTCCTGTATTTCTGATAGTTGAGAGTGTGACTGGGGTAGATCTCCTGTACTTCTGATGGTTGAGTGTGTGACTGGGGTAGATCTCCTGTATTTCTGATAGTTGAGAGTGTGACTGGGGTAGATCTCCTGTACTTCTGATGGTTGAGTGTGTGACTGGGGTAGATCTCCTGTATTTCTGATAGTTGAGAGTGTGACTGGGGTAGATCTCCTGTACTTCTGATGGTTGAGTGTGTGACTGGGGTAGATCTCCTGTATTTCTGATAGTTGAGAGTGTGACTGGGGTAGATCTCCTGTACTTCTGATGGTTGAGTGTGTGACTGGGGTAGATCTCCTGTATTTCTGATAGTTGAGAGTGTGACTGGGGTAGACCCCCTGTATTTCTGATAGTTGAGAGTGTGACTGGGGTAGATCTCCTGTATTTCTGATAGTTGAGTGTGTGACTGGGATAGATCTCCTGTATTTCTGATAGTTGAGAGTGTGACTGGGGTAGATCTCCTGTATTTCTGATAGTTGAGAGTGTGACTGGGGTAGATCTCCTGTACTTCTGATAGTTGAGAGTGTGACTGGGATAGATCTCCTGTATTTCTGATAGGTGAAAGTGTGACTGGGATAGATCTCCTGTATTTCTAATAGGTGAGTGTGTGACTGGGGTAGATCTCCTGTATTTCTGATAGTTGAGAGTGTGACTGGGGTAGATCTCCTGTATTTCTGATAGTTGAGAGTGTGACTGGGGTAGATCTCCTGTACTTCTGATAGTTGAGAGTGTGACTGGGATAGATCTCCTGTATTTCTGATAGGTGAAAGTGTGACTGGGATAGATCTCCTGTATTTCTAATAGGTGAGTGTGTGACTGGGGTAGATCTCCTGTATTTCTGATAGTTGAGAGTGTGACTGGGGTAGATCTCCTGTATTTCTGATAGTTGAGAGTGTGACTGGGGTAGATCTCCTGTACTTCTGATAGTTGAGAGTGTGACTGGGATAGATCTCCTGTATTTCTGATAGGTGAAAGTGTGACTGGGATAGATCTCCTGTATTTCTAATAGGTGAGTGTGTGACTGGGGTAGATCTCCTGTATTTCTGATAGTTGAGAGTGTGACTGGGGAAGATCTCCTGTACTTCTGATAGTTGAGAGTGTGACTGGGGTAGATCTCCTGTACTTCTGATAGTTGAGAGTGTGACTGGGATAGATCTCCTGTATTTCTGATAGGTGAAAGTGTGACTGGGATAGATCTCCTGTATTTCTGATAGGTGAAAGTGTGACTGGGATAGATCTCCTGTATTTCTAATAGGTGAGTGTGTGACTGGGGTAGATCTCCTGTATTTCTGATAGTTGAGAGTGTGACTGGGGAAGATCTCCTGTACTTCTGATAGTTGAGAGTGTGACTGGGGTAGATCTCCTGTACTTCTGATAGTTGAGAGTGTGACTGGGATAGATCTCCTGTATTTCTGATAGGTGAAAGTGTGACTGGGATAGATCTCCTGTATTTCTGATAGGTGAAAGTGTGACTGGGATAGATCTCCTGTATTTCTAATAGGTGAGTGTGTGACTGGGGTAGATCTCATGTATTTCTGATAGTTGAGAGTGTGATTGGGGTAGATCTCCTGTATTTCTGATAGTTGAGAGTGTGACTGGGGTAGATAACCTGTATTTCTGATAGTTGAGAGTTTGGCTGGGGTAGACCCCCTGTACTTCTGATAGTTGAGAGTTTGGCTGGGGTAGACCCCCTGTACTTCTGATAGGTGAGTGTGTGACTGGGATAGATCACCTGTATTTCTGATAGTTGAGAGTGTGACTGGGATAGATCTCCTGTATTTCTGATAGGTGAGTGTGTGAAGGGGGTAGATAACCTGTACTTCTGATAGGTGAGAGTGTGACAGGGTCAGATTTGTATTTCTGATAGCTCAGTGTGTGATGGGGGATTGTGAAGACAAAATACTGGTTATAGTGTCAGTTGTATTGGACTTTGCTGTTGTAGGATGTACAGGTTTGTTTTACAGACATTTACAGTACAAATCACTTCCTGTGTGGTACATGCAGTCTGAGCATTGCATGTGTACTTTTAAAACAATCTTATCTCTAAAACTTTATGAAACTTGGAAGTTTTGAGATATATATTTCACATGAATTAAAACAGTTTCTAAAGAGCAGAAATTGAAGAAAGATTAAATTAGATTAAAATCAGTTCATTTTGAAGTATAGTTTCTCTGCTGTTTTATCATTCTCACAAATAGATCCACAAAGATATATATCCAGCTTTCTGCAGCAATCTTGTTTGTCAAACACAAGGAAAATTTATCTTTAAATACACTTTCCTTTTTGGATGACAGAAAAAGAGTTATTTCTAAGGTCTAAAAACTGTTGTTTACCACTCATGTAACGTTTCTGACATGTGTTGTAGAAGTAAGCTTAGAAACCCTGGAATAGGTACCATGTGACAAAATTTACTGTTCTCTACAAAAAGTTAAAGAAGTGAGAGAGCAATATGTTGATATCATCTGAATCGGGTGCTTATGAAAATGAACAAAGCATTCTACAAAAACCATCATATATCTGTTTCACCCTGGATATCAGAACCAAGGTCACGGCAACCTACTACAAGGTCACCGAGGCCTCCCACGAAGATTATCAGGTCATAATTAAACGTATCATCAACCCACATTGGTTATAATGGACTTGTATTAAAACAAGCTGGGATGAATACAACCCCATAAATCAAACCTCTCGTAAACTTACACCAACTAGACTTAATGGGGTACCTGTTTATTTTGGGAAGAAATATAATTACCTGGTACATTCTGTATTCAATATAGCTTAAATGTCCGTCTCTTCAAATAGCACATCTGATAAAACTTGATGAATCATATATAAGTTTTGAATCAAAATCAGTCTTGTAAGACATGTAAACAAGGTCTAAATAGCTGTTTCCACTATATCTTATTGTTTTCAAGTAGCATAATTATAAATATTGTCTGTGATCAGTTGGTAATTATTAGGATTCTTCCGTGGGAACTGTTAATGATAAGTTGGTAATTGACCGTGGCCCACACTTAGCCTACACGGTACACACACCACAATCTGTAGGGGATCCATCTCTCGCAGTCAACAGGATGTTGGGCCTTAGCTCAAATGAATCCTGATGAATTTACAGGATCTAGACGTTAATGATTGGTATTGTAATAAACTTGTATACACAGACTGTTCCCACCAATGTAGAATATTGTTTGGTATTCAAATCGACCAACAGGTTGTACCGATTGTCATTATATTACTGATTGTGTAGTCCGTAAAGTTTTCAGCTAGTTGGAAATATCTGCAATAAATGTTCACAATGATTTATCAACTAGTCTGCCCAAACATAACATCAGGCTTACAGTTTAATGAGAATGCCAAATTGTTACAAAAAAATCCCGTTTTAGAACTCATTTTATAATTCATTGAAATATAGTAGCCCATCAAAACTACAAGTGATTGATTAGGTAAATAAACATTTTTACATAATTTCCAGTGACCTTGATGACGAGTCCAGTGATGAAAGTGAGGCTGAGATGGACATTGACACGTACGCCTCAGGCACCAAAGGAAAACATGATCTCATGATGAAAAGTGAAGTAAGTGATTTTTACTGACATAAAGCTAACCTTTTCACAACTGTAAACCATAATGGACACATCCATATCAATGCATAGTAGAGTCTACTTAAGTTACATAGGGGTGAAAGGTTAACCTATGCTGAGCTTGTGAATCAAAATATACAACATGTCTCTGGTATTCACATTACCTCTACATTATATTGATTGACCACAATATATAATATTGGTTGACCTCACAACATAATATTGGTTGACCCCAATATGTAATATTGAATTGACCTAATTACTACAACAACATTGGTTGACCTTCAACCACACTGCAATAACATATATAGGTTGACCTAGGCCTTACTTCAGTAACATTAGTTGACCTTATTACGATGACATTGGTTGACCTTCACATGCACACCTGACCTTGATTGACCTTTACTGCGTTATCTCCTGCTGAGTTGTTATCGTATTAGTGTGTAATACACAAGGGCTTAATAACACTGAATATATTGTTGAAACAGTAATTTTAGCAATTTATCTTCAATGTAATCGTGTCACGCCGTGTATATACCCAGAGGGCAGTGTTGACTTCCTGTTCGTGTTATTGTTCCTCTGTGTCTTGTATTTGATGTTTTACATTATTAAGACATTATTTTTGTTATCATGTTTTCATGTCAAATTTACCATGACAATACAGACCGATAACATTTTTATATTTCCTTTAAAACTGAAAGCATGCAATTTGGAAAATAAATTGAAATTTTATGACTGGACATGTTATTTATGGAGACAGTTCAATGTTACAGCTATTTAGCTATAGAGACACTGTACAATTTGTTACTGTCACATTACTCGTCACAGCCCACACCCTGTGAATGGTATACCATCATTTTATACACAGATCATTTAAAACAGCAAAGATTTATCATCAAAGTTCCAGTATAGGGAACATACCTCATCAGTCTGTGATCTGTAGGATAAAGGTTAGAAGCTGATGTAGATTTATATGACTTGTATATACAAATGTAAAGGTTATAGAAAGTGTGAGATTTCCCTGAGAAAGTGCCTATCAGAAGTGACAACAGGTTAATTCTGTGTCACTGCATTGTAGAATGTATCCACCATACATATCAGTTACCTTATTATGTGAACAATTATCTTTTTGTCAAAAATTGTTTTCATCACCGTTTTGTAATGTGCAGATAATGTGTCAGTAAAAGTCTAATCCAAATATTGAGAAAGTTTACAAAACAGGAGCATTATTGTACACTTTGGTAAACTATTCTTGTCTGCAGATATATTATCACAGGGTTGTAGTCTACAGATATATCATCACAGGGTTGTTGTCTACAGATATATTATCACAGGGTTGTAGTCTACAGATATAGCATCACAGGGTTGTAGTCTACAGATATATCGTCACAGGGTTGTAGTCTACAGATATATCATGACAGGGTTGTAGTCTACAGATATATCATCTCAGGGTTGTAGAAGTACTTGTCTTCAGATATATCATCACAGGGTTGTAGAAGTTCTTTTCTGCAGATATATCATCCCAGGGTTGTGGAAGTTCTAGTCTACAGATATATCATCGCAGGGTTGTAGTCTACAGATATATCATCTCAGGGTTGTAGAAGTTCTTGTCTACAGATATATCATTACAGGGTTATAGTCTACAGATATATCATAACAGGGTTGTAGACGTTCTTGTCTACAGATATATCATCCCAGGGTTGTGGAAGTTCTAGTCTACAGATATATCATCGCAGGGTTGTAGTCTACAGATATATCATCACATGGTTGTTGTCTACAGATATATCATCACAGGGTTGTAGAATTTCTCGTCTACAGATATATCATTACAGGGTTGTAGTCTACAGATATATCATAGCAGGGTTGTAGAAGTTCTTGTCTACAGATATTTCATCCCAGGGTTGTAGTCTACAGATATATCATCAGAGGGTTGTAGAAGTTCTTGTCTCCAGATATATCATCACAGGGTTGTAGAAGTACTTGTCTTCAGATATATCATCACAGGGTTGTAGAAGTTCTTTTCTGCAGATATATCATCCCAGGGTTGTGGAAGTTCTAGTCTACAGATATATCATCGCAGGGTTGTAGTCTACAGATATATCATCAAAGGGATGTATAAGTTCTTGTCTACAGATATATCATCACACGGTTGTAGAAGTTCTTGTCTACAGATATATCATTAATGTGCAGATAATGTGTCAGTAAAAGTCTAATCCAAATAATGAGAAAGTTTACAAAACAGGAGCATTATTGTACCCTTTGGTAAACTATTCTTGTCTGCAGATATATTATCACAGGGTTGTAGTCTACAGATATAGCATCACAGGGTTGTAGTCTACAGATATATCGTCACAGGGTTGTAGTCTACAGATATATCATTACAGGCTTGTAGAAGTTCTTGTCTACAGATATATCATTACAGGGTTATAGTCTACAGATATATCATAACAGGGTTGTAGAAGTTCTTGTCTACCGATATATCATCCCAGGGTTGTAGTCTACAGATATATCATTACATGGTTGTAGAAGTTCTTGTCTACAGATATATCATTAATGTGCAGATAATGTGTCAGTAAAAGTCTAATCCAAATAATGAGAAAGTTTACAAAACAGGAGCATTATTGTACCCTTTGGTAAACTATTCTTGTCTGCAGATATATTATCACAGGGTTGTAGTCTACAGATATAGCATCACAGGGTTGTAGTCTACAGATATATCGTCACAGGGTTGTAGTCTACAGATATATCATCTCAGGGTTGTAGAAGTACTTGTCTTCAGATATATCATCACAGGGTTGTAGAAGTACTTGTCTTCAGATATATCATCACAGGGTTGTAGAAGTACTTGTCTTCAGATATATCATCACAGGGTTGTAGTCTACCGATATATCATCACAGGGTTGTAGTCTACATATATATCATCACAGGGTTGTAGTCTACAGATAGATCATCACAGGGTTGTAGAAGTTCTTGTCTACAGATATTTCATCCCAGGGTTGTAGTCTACAGATATATCATTATAGGGTTTTAGAAGTTCTTGTCTACAGATATATCATCATGTACACTTTGGTAAACTATTCTTGTCTGCAGATATATTATCACAGGGTTGTAGTCTACAGATATAGCATCACAGGGTTGTAGTCTACAGATATATCATCAGAGGGTTGTAGAAGTTCTTGTCTCCAGATATATCATCACAGGGTTGTAGTCTACCGATATATCATCACAGGGTTGTAGTCTACATATATATCATCACAGGGTTGTAGTCTACAGATAGATCATCACAGGGTTGTAGAAGTTCTTGTCTACAGATATTTCATCCCAGGGTTGTAGTCTACAGATATATCATTACAGGGTTTTAGAAGTTCTTGTCTACAGATATATCATCTCAGGGTTGTAGAAGTTCTTGTCTACAGATATATCATCCCATGGTTGTGGAAGTTCTTGTCTACAGATATATCATTACAGGGTTGTAGAAGTTCTTGTCTACAGATATTTCATCCCAGGGTTGTAGTCTACAGATATATCATCACAGGGTTGTAGTCTACAGATATATCATCAAAGGGTTGTATAAGTTCTTGTCTACAGATATATCATCACAGGGTTGTAGCCTACAGATATATCATCACAGGGTTGTAGAACACTGTTAACACTCCCCCCTAGAAAACAGATTTTTTTAACTTTTATTTGAAGTACGCATTTGTTTTGGCAGTGTGTAATGTATGTGACTACATCGGCATGAGATTCACAAGTCCAGACATTCACCCATTTTGAGGGAACACAAATCAGACTCTGAATCCCTCCGGTCACAGGACAGGTACATCCAGCACTGCTATCCCATCATTAACAAAGACTGGGGGGTGGGCTCATAAAGTTTCATTCAATTTAGAATTTTAAATTGTTCTCATGAGATGAAAAACAATGACAGCTGTAATATGAGAGGCTGCTTTATTGGGTTAGTTGTGAAATCTTAGCCATTCAAGCCAAAAAGCATTTAGAAATTGCATGCCTGTATTGATCCCTGGCCACCTTCTGTCATAACCAATGTCTGTGTCAAAGATCAGGGAAAATATTAACAACAATACAATTTGTGTTGATGATCTGGAACATAAAAACACTGTTATTCCTAGCAAATCAACATTGACTTTTGATATAGTTATACTACTGCATGTCTGTACCATTAACACATTAGATTTACTAGTGTGTCACCTACAAGTCAAATGTACCAGCCTAGTTTATCATCTGTGTTAGCACTAAACATATCACAGGAGATTTAGTCCCACACAGGCAATACTGTTAATGTTGTATAGGAACAAGGCTTAGCTTTTGTAATATGTGGAGTCCTCTGGTTATTAGCTCACCTTGCATGAAGTCTGTTCGTCGAGGACCTAGGACAATGCTATTTGGCCAGTAGGTACCTATATTTGAGTGCTATAAAGTTTCCTCAAATGGATAACCTTGACTTACTTTCAAGATCACAAGGGTTAAATGTGTTAAAAAACATTTAAACTTCTTCTATATAACCAAGAGGCCTAGAATAATGATTTCTGGCCAGCAGCATGCTGTGATGTTGTGCTATTATAATCCTTAAGTAAATGACCTTGACCTTTTTTCAAGGTCACAAGCATCAAATAAGATAAAACCTTAAAACAACACCTTCTGCATAACTAGAAGGCCCTGGGTGATGATATTTGACCAGTAGCATGCTGGGAAAGAACACTATAAAGTTGCCTCAAGTAATGACTTTGACCTACTGTTTAGGTTGTAGGGGTCAAATGTGTAAAAATCTGAAAACAACTTCATCCTAATAATGAAGAGTGCCAGGGTGATGATAGTTGGCCAATAGCATGCTGGGATAGAGAAGTACAAAGTTTCATCAAAATAATTACTTTGACCTTCTTCACCAAATTTAGTATGAAATATCCTTGAACCAAGATGACTTAACTTTGTATAAACAAAGGGTCTGGCTCCCCAAAGTGCAGCAGAATAAGGCTCAATAGAAGTAACCAGAGAATTATGGGGGTTAAAAGTTAAATCATCATGGGGATTTACATGTTAGATATAAATAATGGGAGAAAAATCACCATTCAGGGAAAAAAAGGGGAAAAAAAGAAGAACATACTAGAGGTTGGTTCCATAAATTAGATGGATCTCTCCGTGTGAATCTGTTGTCAAACAACTTCTCAGCATCTACCAGTATTTACAAAGTGCTCTCAGACTGCATGGTTACCTCCGCTGCCTCAGACTGCATGGTTACCCCCCTGCCCCAGGCTGTATGGTTACCTCCGCTGCCTCAGACTGCATGGTTACCTCCACTGCCTCAGACTGCATGGTTACCTGTGCTGCCTCAGACTGCATAGTTACCTCCGATGATAGATTAAAGACACAGATGAATTGTATTATTAATAACAACTTTGTATGGCTTACTGCCATGTATGATAAAAAGGATAGGAGTATGTACTTCATGTCCATTGCAATGATATCAATAAATTAGACACTTGTGTTTGTGTCACCTGCGAAGCCAAGATGTCAAATAGGGATCACTCTTTTGGTATCCGCACAAATGGTTTTTGTGTGATAACTGTTGACAGAATGCTGACATCTTCAGGAAACCTTTTGTATAGAATATATTGCATATTCAAGTTTGATTTTGACTCATATCTGAAAACAGAAATGGCCACCATTGGCCATCTTGGATTTTGTCAAAAAAAGTCAAAAGGTTTCCATGCAATAACTGTTGAAATTTTCTTGAAACTTTCTGCAGATACCATGGGATCAATTACTTGCTCAAGTTAGAAATTGACACAAACCAGAAGTTTATCATGGCCGCCAGCAGGAACAGATGGAACATACGCTTCAATGGAACTCTTGTTTAAAAATAGTTTTTTTGTTTACACATACTACATGTATATACACTTCAAATCTATCTTAATTTTACCTTTTTATTTGATTGTTCTTAATTAAAATATATTTGATAAAAATGATGTTTTGACACTTTGGTTATTTTGAACATAACCACCAAAGCACTTATATGACCCCGAGATGTGTTTACAAAGGGAGGAGGAGGACAAACAGAGTTAGAAACGAGGAGAAGGACAAACAGAGCTAGAAACCAGGAGGAGGGCAAACAGAGTTAGAAACAAGGAGAAGGACAAACAGAGTTAGAAACGAGGAGGAGGAGGAGGACAAACAGAGTTAGAAACGAGGGGGAGGACAAACAGAGTTAGAAACGAGGAGAAGGACAAACAGAGTTAGAAACGAGGAGGAGGAGGAGGACAAACAGAGTTAGAAACGAGGAGGAGAACAAACAGAGTTAGAAACGAGGAGGAGGACAAACAGAGGTAGAAACGAGGAGAAGGACAAACAGAGTTAGAAACGAGGAGGACAAACAGAGTAAGAAACGAGGAGGACAAACAGAGTTAGAAACAAGGAGGAGGAGGACAAACAGAGTTTGAAACGAGGAGGAGGACAAACTGAGTTAGAAACGAGGAGAAGGACAAACAGAGTTAGAAACGAGGAGGAGGGCAAACAGAGGTAGAAACAAGGAGGAGGACAAACAGAGTTAGAAACAATGAGGAGGACAAACAGAGTTAGAAACGAGGAGGACAAACAGAGTTAGAAACAAGGAGGAGGAGGACAAACAGAGTTTGAAACGAGGAGGAGGACAAACTGAGTTAGAAACGAGGAGAAGGACAAACAGAGTTAGAAACGAGGAGGAGGGCAAACAGAGTTAGAAACAAGGAGAAGGACAAACAGAGTTAGAAACGAGGAGGACAAACAGAGTTAGAAACAAGGAGGAGGAGGACAAACAGAGTTTGAAACGAGGAGGAGGACAAACAGAGGTAGAAACGAGGAGAAGGACAAACAGAGTTAGAAACCAGGAGGAGGGCAAACAGAGTTAGAAACAAGGAGAAGGACAAACAGAGTTAGAAACGAGGAGGACAAACAGAGTTAGAAACAAGGAGGAGGACAAACAGAGTAAGAAACGAGGAGGACAAACAGAGTTAGAAACAAGGAGGAGGACAAACAGAGTGAGAAACGAGGAGGAGGACAAACAAAGTTAGAAACAAGGAGGAGGACAAACAGAGTTAGAAACAATGAGGAGGACAAACAGAGTTAGAAACGAGGAGGACAAACAGAGTTAGAAACAAGGAGGAGGAGGACAAACAGAGTTAGAAACGAGGGGGAGGACAAACAGAGTTAGAAACGAGGAGAAGGTCAAACAGAGTTAGAAACGAGGAGGACAAACAGAGTTAGAAACAAGGAGGAGGAGGACAAACAGAGTTAGAAACGAGGGGGAGGACAAACAGAGTTAGAAACGAGGAGAAGGACAAACAGAGCTAGAAACCAGGAGGAGGGCAAACAGAGTTAGAAACAAGGAGAAGGACAAACAGAGTTAGAAACGAGGAGGAGGACAAAAAGAGTTAGAAACGAGGAGGACAAACAGAGTTAGAAACGAGGAGGACAAACAGAGTAAGAAACGAGGAGGAGGGCAAACAGAGTTAGAAACAAGGAGAAGGACAAACAGAGTTAGAAACGAGGAGGACAAACAGAGTAAGAAACGAGGAGGAGGACAAACAGAGTTAGAAACCAGGAGGAGGGCAAACAGAGTTAGAAACAAGGAGAAGGACAAACAGAGTTAGAAACGAGGAGGAGGGCAAACAGAGGTAGAAACAAGGAGGAGGACAAACAGAGTTAGAAACGAGGAGAAGGACAAACAGAGCTAGAAACCAGGAGGAGGGCAAACAGAGTTAGAAACAAGGAGAAGGACAAACAGAGTTAGAAACGAGGAGGACAAACAGAGTAAGAAACGAGGAGGACAAACAGAGTTAGAAACAAGGAGGAGGAGGACAAACAGAGTTTGAAACGAGGGGGAGGACAAACAGAGTTAGAAACGAGGAGAAGGACAAAAAGAGTTAGAAACGAGGAGGACAAACAGAGTTAGAAACGAGGAGGAGAACAAACAGAGTTAGAAACGAGGAGGAGGACAAACAGAGTAAGAAACGAGGAGGACAAACAGAGTTAGAAACAAGGAGGAGGAGGACAAACAGAGTTTGAAACGAGGAGGAGGACAAACAGAGTTAGAAACGAGGAGAAGGACAAACAGAGTTAGAAACCAGGAGGAGGGCAAACAGAGTTAGAAACAAGGAGAAGGACAAACAGAGTTAGAAACGAGGAGGAGGGCAAACAGAGTTAGAAACGAGGAGGAGGACAAACAGAGTTAGAAACGAGGAGGAGGACAAACAGAGTTAGAAATGTCAAAACAACCAGGTGTTCCTAATATATCTGTGGCAATGTTGTGCCCATCGTCATGTTTCCTATCATAACTCCCACTCTCTGCACAGCAGAACATGGCCTAGTTGTCCTCCAGCCAATTGCTCCCATTGCACTGACGAGCGTAGCGTTTACACATGGATGTCACAGTGACTGACAATCCCTCGTAAATTTACAGTCAACTCTATGATAAAGTCACTCCCGCGCATTGTGAAAACGTGAAGCGTAATTATTAGCTTCATATTCTAATGACGTCACGCTTGACAATAAGGCTGCGCGCCATTTTGAGTGGCATTCTCAACGCAATTTCGACGTTTTCTGCTATTTTCTGGTATGATTGCTTATAAAAATGTCATTACTGGTATATATATGTAAATACTGAAGTCTGTGTACCAAACATTTACAATAACAACCACTTTTTCTACGGTAGCTTCATATGAATCTGAACAAAATATCGTTGCCTTTGAATGCAGCGAATAGAAGATACCTTTATGATTGGTCAATTCTAAAAAGTGATATTTTCACACTGTGAAAATATCACTTTTGATATTTGTCACAGTGTGAAAGATATCAGTTTTATCAAGTTGATAGAATCCATATTTCACTGGCAAAAATGTAATAAATAATGATACTGTATCGCTACCATTAGGACAGTGGAGCATGTTTGGGTATCTGGCCTTGAGATGTGATCTATCTAGATGTGTTTTAGGCTCTATGTAGGTGTCATAAGCCTTTTTATCAATTCTCCTCTCCCTTGTTCTAATTTAGTTCCAACATGCTATCTTAATTAGTGACTCCCTAAGGATCCTAACCAGCTGTTCATGATAAAGGGCTTGTAGGATATTATAAAGTAAATATCGAAACATGTTATCAGATATTAATGGTGTCTACTGTTTACGTAGTTGTATGTAATAATTGTAGGAAATGCTTTATATATGTACATAGTTTTGAATTTCGATCAACATTCGTTTACTTTGTGGTAATTTTATTACTAGAGAGAACTCATTCCAATTTAGACAATCTAATTTGTTCTATTTTGTCAGACTTTTCCTACAAAGAATTAAATTAAGAAATTTAATTCCTTATTTTATTACAAATCGTACTGTCTGGTAAATATATATATTATGGCGTGGAAACCTTCTGTTGGCCTTGATATTCAACTTCAAAGAATAAGAAATATAAATAGTTGATAATGTATCAGTTTCTCAGACAAATAAAGGTTTGTGTATGTGCCACAATTATTATATATCACCACCTCATTGAATAAACATCCAGGTGTAATTTGTGATAGAAAAAATAAAAATATTATCTACAGGTTGAAAATGTGTCCCTTTCAATCTTTAAAACATTTTTTTACTTTCTTTTTACATTTATTTTGCATTACCGTTTATCATAGCCTCAATTATATTAAAATGTTCTGTATAATTCTAGTTAATTACATTTAATACAGACTTGATGATAGCGATAACCATTTTTGAAGCACCGAAAACAATTGAGCGCAGTTCTGTCTTGCGGTTCCCTGTGTCCCATTGTCTATATACAGTGACCTCCCTTTCATTTCTGTCTGGATATAACTGGCACAGTTGGGACAAGACACTTTCAGTGACCAGGTAGCTCAATTTATTTAGAGAGATAGTATATATATAACAATCTGAACTCCAGTGTTCAAACCCCGTCTTAACTCGCTGATTTTTTTTCCACTCCGGACACTGTTCTTGATTGTATTGTTTATTTCGTCTTTATTATTTCTCATAAAACTCCTGCAAGGTACAATTGTCTTTTCAGAAATGATTTATCAAAGATATAGTCATGCCAGAAATACGTTTCTAACACTTAGTTCCAGTTTTTGGCAATGGTGCAGGGATCCTTAAATATGAAATATATATTTACTTGATCGTTTCCGTATGTGTAACCAGGTTAAACCCTTAAAGACGTTTGACAGCATAATGGTAAATATTTATCATTTTACTTCAGGATTGTATTCAATTTAATTCATAATGATTTTTAATCACACTTCTAAATTCATTTTCAATTAGAGGTGAAATTGACCATATTTGACAAATAACAGATATTATGCACCAAAACACAATTTTTGGTTTAAAGCTTTCATCCATGCTTAAAATCAGTAAGATATAACAGTACAAGTCACATATGTGTGCTGTTTATGATATCGCTACAATATAACAATTTATGTTGTTTGTGATTTGTTGAATGAGGTTGGAGATTTGACCTGTAGTAGAGAGTGACCTTTACCTTTTGTGGGTACCGTAGCCATTATTAAATGAACAGACAGACTTGCAATGGAATAGGATTGTATAACCTAGTGAGGGATGCCTTGTTGTTTCCAATGGTGCCTACTGCCTGTTGTCTGGAATACCAAACAAACATTTTATGTCTTTTGTATTGATGATACTAAATTTGATTGGGTTTTAATTTCCTGAAACTAAATATGTAAGGTTTCATGTTGGACACCAGATATGAAATAAAACTGTTGGATATTTAAATGTTATTGTGTACTACCAAACTTGTAGATTACAATGATTGGGTAATTGTTGTTGGGATGGTGGTCTGGTCGTCAATCAGTGTTTATAACGGTATCACATTCTCTAGGATACAGGTGTGTTTTTTGTGGGACCATTACTGACGATAAATACCCAGAGTTGATTGTGCAGGTAGATTTTTTCTCTGATTCTTGTTACCTGTTTTATCAGAATATCAAGTGCTGATGTTAAAATACAAATCATTAAAACTCTGTTGATTTGTTTTACATGTTTAGGTTACAGGGATTTTATGAACACAGACTATTAAAATATCTAAGGAAGTTACTTGAAATATGAAATGTTCCAATTAACAATCCTTGCTGACAGAACATTATAGCAATTGATTAAGATCTTCCCAATAAACGTAAACACTGGCTATGAAACTGTCACCCTCTATCTAATCAAAGGAGTTTACTGTGCTGTTTGTTCCCTATGGTGGCATTAGATTGGTATCGTGTGAATGTTCTGTATTCTTCAACAGAAGGATCTTACAATATTGCATCATGCTACCCTGTTAATAGCATAAGTTTTTTGTTGAAGACAAATTTAATTTTACTGAATATTTTATGACATTATGAAGCAAAGTTGGTCGAAATTAAACAAAGAGACACACTGAGGTAAAAAGTCAAGGTCAAAGGTCATTTTTTCACTGATGAACATTTGATATGACACTATGAAGCAACGTTGGTCAGAATTAAATAAGGAGTCAACTGAACAAAGGTCAAGGTCATTGGATCAAAGGTCAAGGTAAGTTTTGTATCTTTCCCCTGATGAATATTTCGTTATGATGCTTTGAAGCAATGTTGCTCAGAATTAAATAAGGAGTCAATTGACCAAAGGTCAAGATCACTGGGTCAAAGGTCAAGGTCAATTTTTGTATCTTTTCCCTGATGAACATTTTGTTATGTCTTTATGAAGCAAAGTTGGTTGGAATTCCACAAAGAGTCAACTGACTTATGGTCAAGGTCATTAGATCAAAGGTCAAGGTCAAATTTAGTATAATTTCACTGATGAACATTTTGTTATGACACTATGAAGCAATGTTGGTCAGAATTAAACAAGGAATCAACTGACAAAAGGTCAAGGCCACTGAGTCAAAGGTCAAGGTCAAATTTTGTATCTTTTCCCTGATGAACATTTTGTTATGACATTATTAAGGAAAGTTAGTCGGAATTCAACAGTCGGAATTCAACAAAGAGTCAACTGACTTATGGTCAAGGTCACTAGATCAAAGGTCAAGGTCAAATTTAGTATCATTTCACTGATGAACATTTTGTTATGACACTATGAAGCAATGTTGGTCAGAATTAAACAAGGAGTCAACTGACCAAAGGTCAAGGTGGTTGGGTCAATGTCAAGGTGAAATATTGTATCTTTTTACTGATGAACATTATTGTTATGTTATTATGAAGCAAATTCGTTCAGAACTTAACACCGAGTCAAATGACCTAAGGTCAAGGTAACTGGGTCCAAAGGTTAAAGGTCAAGGTCAAGTTGGGTTTTTTCACTGATGAACATTTTGTTATGATATTATGAAGCAAAGTTTGTCGGAGTCAAAGAATAAGTCAACAAAGATCAGGGTCACTGGGTTAAAGGTCAAGGTCATTTGGGTACAAAGGTCAAAGACAAAGTGGATCTCTGACTTTGACCCTGGCTCTTGATGGAGGAGGTATTTTAATTGAAATAAAACATATCAAAGCTAACAAATGAGCATTGCACTGGTATTTACATTTCTGTTAGCTTAGCAAATATGGAGGTGGAAGGAAACAAGCCTCACATCATAGTACATGTAAAATGTATATTTTGCTTCCTTGCGATTCTTTATGAAGTCCTAATATCAGACGTCAAGCTCTGCTATATGGGCAGATTGCTTCTTGATGATTATGGGGAATATATTGCCACAAGACGGAGCCCTTCCTGACCTGTCAGTATTCTAGTGCCAAAAGACGGGGCCCTTACTGACCTGTCAGTATACTAGTGCCACAAGACGGAGCCCTTACTGCCCTGTCAGTATTCTAGTGCCACAAGACGGGTCCCTTACTGACCTGTCAGTATTCTAGTTCCACAAGACGCAGCCCTTACTGACCTGTCAGTATTCTAGAGCCACAAGACGGAGCCCTTACTGACCTGGCAGTATTCTAGTGCCACAAGACGGGGCCCTTACTGCCCTGTCAGTATTCTAGTGCCACAAGACGGAGCCCTTACTGACCTGTCAGTATTCTGATTTAAAAAAAAAACTTTAGTACTACATGTAATAATACCAGTTCTCAGTAAAACATGCTTGTTGAAGATTTAGCACGCAGACATAGGATTTACAGGTCAAGCTGTTTGGGACTGTTTAACTCGGAGTGGAGTTGAAGCCCAGTTGTATGTATAGGGGTGAAAGAGTTAAATGAGTGACTTCTTCCTACATATGAACCCTCACATGCCAGGAACTTTAGAGTTGGGTATCTTTTTCAAAACAAAAAACATCTTATAAAGTAATTGTTACATAAATCAAAGGTAATTTAAGGGTTGTAAGTACCTAGGTCAGTAAATCTGATTTAGTTTATTTATAACATTTTTGTCTATCCACAACAATCACTGATTTTCACTCAATTGATCAATACATTCGTGATACTAAATAGTGTAATGTTGTATGTACCTAGTGTAATGTTATATGTACCTAGTATAATGTTATATGTACCTAGTGTAATGTTATGTGTACCTAATGTAATGTTATATGTTCCTAGTGTTATGTTATATGTACCTAATGTAATGCTATATGTAGCTAGTGTAATCTTATACGTACCTTGTGTAATGTTATATGTAGCTAGTGTAATCTTATATGTACCTAGTGTACTGTTATGTGTACCTAATGTAATGTTATATGTACCTAATGTAATGTTATATGTAGCTAGTGAAATCTTATACGTACCTTGTGTAATGTTATATGTAGCTAGTGTAATCTTATACGTACCTTGTGTAATGTTATGTGTACCTAATGTAATGTTATATGTAGCTAGTGTAATGGTATATGTACCTAGTTTAATGTTATGTTTACTTTGTGTAATGTTATATGTACCTAGTGTAATGGTATATGTACCTAGTGTAATGTTATGTTTACTTAGTGTAATGTTATATGTACCTAGTGTTATATTATATGTACCTAGTGTTATGTTATATGTACCTAATGTCATGTTATATGTAGCTAGTGTAATCTTATACGTACCTTGTGTAATGTTATATGTAGCTAGTGTAATCTTATATGTACCTAGTGTAATGTTATGTGTACCTAATGTAATGTTATATGTACCTAATGTAATGTTATATGTAGCTAGAGTAATCTTATACGTACCTTGTGTAATGTTATATGTAGCTAGTGTAATCTTATATGTACCTAGTGTAATGTTATGTGTTCCTAATGTAATGTTATATGTGCCTAGTGTTATGTTATATGTACCTAATGTAATGTTATACGTAGCTAGTGTAATCTTATACGTACCTTGTGTAATGTTATATGTAGCTAGTGTAATCTTATATGTACCTAGTGTAATGTTATGTGTACCTAATGTAATGTTATATGTAGCTAGTGTAATCTTATATGTACCTAGTATAATGTTATATGTAGCTAGTATAATCTTATATGTACCTAGTGTAATGTTATGTGTACCTAATGTAATGTTATATGTAGCTAGTGTAATGTTATACGTACCTTGTGTAATGTTATATGTACCTAGTGTAATGTTATGTGTACCTAATGTAATGTTATATGTACCTAATGTAATGTTATATGTACCTTGTGTAATGTTATGTGTACCTAGTGTAATGTTATATGTACTTATACAGGTTTATCATGTTTTCAATTTCAGGGTAAAAGTAGAACTGGATTTTTCAAACAAGCCAAGAAGGCCTACCCAATGTTCCCATACACGGAGGAGAAGATTAAGTGGGATGAGTACGGAGAAATAATAAGGTATGATTCATGTAGCTGTGTCATTGAATTAACTCAACTACTCCTGAAATTGTATAATGAACTATTCCAACCTTTAATTTGGAAGAGTTCAAATGTTTTCGTTAGGGGTGAATGAGATAATATAAATTTCTTATGAGAAACTTGGGAACGCTGAATGTAAAAATAAGTATTCTTGTTTAACTTTTTGAGCAAATTTTCTTGGTAAGGAATTAAAAGAGTATCAAACTGACTGATCTTGAGTCAAAGAAGAAATATGTGAACGTGACTAATGAAGTAGCTGTGGTTATCAGCAGGATATCTAACTTTAATACACCAAAGTCAGGGCAATCATGTTCTTCAAAAATATTTCCAGTTACAATACTATTTTGTAAAGTTTCTGTATTAAAGATGTATCACAATTTCACATGCATAGGGCATATATATAGGTGCTGCTCTGACATGATGTACGCGGTCATTCCTAACTTACTTGTGGCCATTTGTCTGTCTGTATACCCGAGTTCAGTCTGATGTACGAGGTCGGGGAAATGTCTGACAGGCCCGGGCTACGATGATGGATATCAACTCATTCCTATATCATGACTTTATGTCACAGCCTATCCCCACTGCTGGAAACCATACATCATTGGATTCAAAATATAAATAAGTCCGCTTTTGATTTAAACTCTTAGAAAATACATTGATGAAGATTTTTATCCTGGCAGATCTGGCATCGTATTTCAATAACATAGTTTAGCTTAAGTTCAACTTTTTCATTTTATCTTACCAGTAAGCATTGGTTTTCCTAAATAGAAACTTTTAGGAAAAAATATTACTTAAGACAATTTGTGATGACTTGTAATAAACAAAATAGAGAGATAGTTTGGCATAGAGCATTCCACATTATTCTGATAAATGTGTCTGAATGGGATATATGAAGTGCAGAAGTATCTATAATACATTCTTGTTAGTTACCAAATAGTGTTATGTAGTGAACGAACGATTAGTACACCAACCGTAAGGGAAATGGTTTTGGTGTGTAGTCAGAAATGGAGAGCATCAACCTCTCATAGTCTTCTGTAAAGACCTTTAGTGGAACTGCGGTCCTCATGAATAGGACTGTTTGTTCAGAGTATCCTAACAACAGCTAAGGTCAAATGAAGACAGGAGTATAGGTATTACTACTACGGTCCTCATGGATAGGACTGTTTGTTCAAAGTATCCTTACAACAGCTCAGGTCAAATGAAGACAGGAGTATAGGTATTACTACTGCGGTCCTCATGGATAGGACTGTTTGTTCAGAGAATCCTAACAACAGCTAAGGTCAAATGAAGACAAGAGTATAGGTATTACTGCTGTGGTCCTCATGGATAGGACTGTTTGTTCAAAGAATCCTAACAACAGCTAAGGCCAAATGAAGACAGGAGTATAGGTATTACTGCTGTGGTACTCATGGATAGGACTGTTTGTTCAAAG
>NW_018408895.1:1203939-1210386 GCF_002113885.1 Mizuhopecten yessoensis
AGTATCCTTACAACAGCTAAGGTCAAATGAAGACAGGAGTATAGGTATTACTACTGCGGTCCTCATGGATAGGACTGTTTGTTCAAAGTATCCTTACAACAGCTTAGGTCAAATGAAGACAGGAGTATATGTATTACTACTACAGTCCTCATGGATAGGACTGTTTGTTCAGAGTATCCTTACAACACCTAAGAACAAATGAAGACAGCAGCATAGGAATTACTACTCCGGTCCTCATGGATAGGACTGCTTGTTCAAAGTATCCTTACAACAGCTAAGGTCAAATGAAGACAGGAGTCTAGGTATTACTGCTGCGATCCTCATGGATAGGACTGTTTGTTCAAAGTATCCTTACAACAGCTAAGGTCAAATGAAGACAGGAGTCTAGGTATTACTGCTGTGGTCCTAATGGATAGGACTGTTTGTTCAGAGTATCCTTACAACAGCTTAAGTCAAATGAGGACAGGAGTATAGGTATTACTGCTGTGGCCCTCATGGATAGGACTGTTTGTTCAGAGTAGCCTTACAACACCTATAGTCAAATGAGGACAGGAGAATAGGTATTACTGCTGTGGTCCTCATGGATAGGACTGTTTGTTTAGAGTATCCTTACAACAGCTAAAGTCAAATGAAGGCAGGAGTATAGGTATTACTGCTGCGGTCCTCATGGATAGGACTGTTTGTTCATAGTATCCTTACAACACCTATAGTCAAATGAGGACAGGAGTATAGGTATTACTGCTGTGGCCCTCATGGATAGGACTGTTTGTTCAGAGTATCCTTACACCACCTACAGTCAAATGAGGACAGGAGTATAGGTATTACTGCTGTGGCCCTCATGGATAGGACTGTTTGTTCAGAGTATCCTTACAACAGCTTAAGTCACATAAAGACAAGAGTCTAGGTATTACTACTGTGGTCCTCATGGATAGGGCTGTTTGTTCAGAGTATCCTTACAACAGCTAAAGTCAAATGAAGGCAGGAGTATAGGTATTACTGCTGCGGTCCTCATGGATAGGACTGTTTGTTCGGAGTATCCTTACAACAGCTTAAGTCAAATGAGGACAGGAGGATAGGTATTACTGCTGTGGTCCTCATGGATAGGCCTGTTTGTTCAGAGTATCCTTACAACAGCCTAAGTCAAATAAAGACAAGAGTCTAGGGATTACTACTGTGGTCCTCATGGATAGGACTGTTTGTTCAGAGTATCCTTACAACAGCTTAAGTCAAATAAAGACAAGAGTCTAGGTATTACTACTGTGGTCCTCATGGATAGGACTGTTTGTTCAGAGTATCCTTACAACAGCTGAGGTCAAACGAAGACCGGAGTCCAGGTATTAGGATTTGTACCATAAATGTATCATTGGTGGTAAGCTAAGGTTCCATTTTATGGCCACCCCTTCTTGAACAAATTCCATAAAATAGGGTTATTTCCTGATGTACTTGACCCCTTACCCAAACTATAGGTTTTGTTATCACAGATCAACTGCAATCTAAATGTGAACAATCTGTAAAACTTTCTTTCCTTACGACTTTAAAATTGTTGCTTTTTTCAGCTATATTGATTCGAATTCCAGATCTTCACAGAACGAAAAGTGTGCAGATTTACAAAGATGTCCTGCATATAAATATAACAGTATTTTCCTTGTATTGAAAAACAATAAACAGTGAAATATGTTTGAAACACTGTAACTGGAACACTGAAAACAAGAATTTTAAGTATTGTGTAAAGGATAATCTGGTCCAGAGTAAGCAAGGCATTAGAACACTACTTCATTGACATGTACATGAACATGCCTCCCTTTCAGCCTGTAAGTCATTGAGATTCCTTTGTTGTTATAAACTATCATGCAAACTTTTTATACATGAATCAGAATTTTGAATTTATTGACGATGAACTTGTATGCTAGAGTACGGACGTGTACTGTGGAGATTGGTCGCCACCTTGGCACGTCTTCAGTGTATCGGGAAATTATCCTCTGCATCACTTAGCGCTATTTCCTGATCAAATTAAGATGGGGCTGCATTGAATATTAATGATAAAATATTGCATTACCAATGTAAAACAAGTATATTGTACCACAATATAGAACAATTAGCCGAAAACAGAGGTCAGGACTGCTAGCGAGTGCGTCTCCAGGGTCCCCTAACTATAATATACCTCATAGCTCTCAAGTATTGAACAAAGATTGGATACCGATGTTTTTACAGCGGTCAGGTTTGGTAGTGAGGACCCTGCTGTATTCCTTGTGTACCCAGTTTGTCTTAGATATGTGTTCCTTGTGTGTTCACTGTTATATACACTCATCAAAATTTTGATGCTACATATTTATGGTATAGGCCATGTTCATCTGTTTGTTCTTCCATCCACACTTCGATTTCCACAAGATAAAAAATATAGTTTAAAAATCATTTGATTTTGATGGAAATTGGTGAGCATTTACAATAAAAAAAGGAAAAAAGGTCAAAGTTGAGCAAAATCTGGGCAGAAATAATTAATCTACTCCGCTCTGATTTGGTCATTGCTTTGCTCACCGTATCAAATATGGCCAGATTCCTTATGACAGTTGGTCAATATTTTTATCATAGAAAGAAATAGAAATAGAGTTGATAAGATCTGATTGCATTTTTTTTGATGGGAGGTTTTTACACTATAACTTACTAAAATATGACTTGATTTTGGTTGGTATTTACACTTTATCTGCCAGTAACTGGTAATCACTCAGAAATAAATTTGCATTTGATAGCTTAAAAGTAATCCATTTTTGGAAAGTGCTTATTCCTTTTTAATGGTATGAAATATGGACAAAGGGAGGCAATTTCTATACCAATAAATATTTTTTAAAGATAAATGATATGTATGTTTGATACTTCAGCTTAGATACAAATAGAGATTTTTAGCCAACCACAATCTGATGTTGGGCCTGATCAAATTGTCCTTCGTCCATGGTTTGTCATCCGTCCGTCTGTCCTTACAGTTATTCGTTATCGCTTTTTCCAAAAGATGAAGGGGGAAAAAAATCTTGTACTACCATGTAGCACTTGTGACCATAGTTTGGCATGAGATTTGTGCATTGTACATTTGATAGTCAGCTCAGTATCTTTATTGTGATGTTATATTTTCTGCTGTTTCAGACCAGAGGACTACACCATACTAGAAGCGCCCATTCAAGACGAAGTAACAGCCATGGTAGGTTTAATTTGTATGAGTGGACTTTAAACAAACTTCCTTTGTGCTTGTGTACCCTACATGTTCATAAATATGCTGAAAGCAGGATTGATCAAAGTTTGAAAACACAGTGGTTCTCACCTGTCAGCATGAACAAGATGAAAAGTAATACCGGTAGTTGAAGGTTAAAAAAGAAAGAAAAAACTGTGACAGAGAGAAGTCTTTTGAGAAAAACACAATTTATTGATTTTATCTTATTGTGAAAAGATGTGAAAAGATGATTAGTTTTCCCAGAGAATGTAACTGTCAGTGCTGAAGTGTTTGGTCAATGATCAGTTGTTTAGGTCAATGTTATATTCTTTGATACTCCTTTAGGAATGTTTAATTAACATTTGTATGAGCTTATTTGTTAAGCTGTTATCTCTTTTAAATATGACACCAGATTAGTGTTCCCTTCTAAGATTTTTTAGTGGTAAAGATATATGACGCTAGTGTGTAGTGGTCAAGTTTTTGGCAGTGGTAGCAGCTACATCCCTATCAGTGGTAACAACAGGTCTGGGTCAGATCGTTGTTAGTGGTAACAGGGGTCTGATCAGGTATGGTTGGGAAACTCACACACACTTAAACCAAAGTTTAATGTCATTCACCAAAAAATCCTATTTAAGAGGAGGGGGTTGGTTCATAAAAATACACTTGGTAGGAGTTATGTCCCTTTTGAAACCCAACTTGTATAGTTGTTGTTGACTCTGCATCATTACAAATGCCGAATGACCCTGTATTGTAACTAACTTCACTGACCACGTATGGAGATGGACTATATTCACACTGTCAGGTGACTGACCAAACTGACCTTATATAAAAAAACAAAAAAAAAACTGACCACACTTACCCTATAAGGTAATTGACCCTACTTACCAAATATGGTTATAGACCATACTGAACCAATATGGTAACAATCCCTGTAGACAGAGTTTAACAGACTACCCAAATGCTGCTTTAAACCTAATACCATTATATTACACAGAATTCAGTGGTATAAATGTTGCTGCTTGATAGAATATATATTCTTCTCTAACATCAAGATAAATTACACATTAAAAGCAGAACAACACAGCAAACAAGCCACTATTTCTTAATCTTACAATGAAAGTGATGAATTGTTTCACAAAGAAGCATGCTGCTGATTTAAAGTTTCTGAAAGGTAACCAATGAAAGATCAGCTGTATAACTCATTCTATTGGTCTATGTCAGTATGTCCTAGATTGACTTCAAGCGGAATGTATTACCAGCTGAGCTGCTGTATACGTATAAACTATTTTTAGCTCACATGGCCCAAAGGGAGGGCCATGTGAGCTTATGCCGTGGTACAGCATCCTTCTTCGTCAACTTTATCCTTTAAAATGCTACTAGTCCTTTATGGCTTTGTGAATTTTGCCAAAATATCGTCTGCAGTATCCTTGGCTAATGGGTTCTTAATTTTGTATAAATGGAGGGTATGGGCCCCCTAGGGACAGAGGGTGGGACCAAATAGGGGATTTCAACCAGATTTGGTCTAGAGCATCCTTTTGCAAGTGAAACAGGGGAGAAAGAGATTGGACCAAATAGGGGAAATAAAGGTGGATCAATAAAATCCTTCACCTTCACCTATGAATTTATCCCCACCCTATTACCAAATATACAATTGCTAGACTTGAAAAAAAGAAAACATTCATACTACCATGATTGTCACTCCTGGAAACTACCCCATGGGTTATTACATGAAATCAGCCGAGATCCCCACGCCATAACCATATACAAAATGGGTAGGCATGAAGAAAACACTCATGTTCTTGCTGTCCTATCCACCTAAACGGTTTAAACAGTCCTTCTTATGTCTCATATTTCTTGAACTACTTTGATAAATTGGTAGAGTATCCACAGGTTTTGTATTGAAAATAAAAACAAGGTGAGCTATTAAGACCCCTGGGCCTCTTGTATTTATGTGAAGGGAGACATATTGTATTAGTACTGGTTCGTCTTCTTCTTCTTCTTCTTAAACCATTAAAGGTGTCTGCATCAACCACAGGAGGTGTGCAGTGCACTGGAATTAGGTCACTGTGCCCTTCACCTCAAGGTCAAAGGTCAAATAAGTGCACATTTTCAGTAAATTCTTGTCCGGCCCATAAATTTTAAACCGTTAAAGATATCTTAATCAAACTTGAAGGATACCTGCATCACCCACAGAAGGCGTGCAGGGCACTGGAACTAGGTCTCGTGCCCCACTATATACAGAGTTATGGCCCTTTGATTAATTTTAATGCCGAAGTTTGTCCAGAGCATAAGTTCTATGTTATTTCACCTACGTTGACCATACTTACCATATTGATGTATCTTGGGAAGGCAGAATTTCTCACACTCAAATCAGATGTTATGCTCCTCTAAATACAGAGTTATGGCCCTTTGTTTATTTCTAATACCGAAGTTTGTCCACAGCATAACTTCTAAACCATTAAAGATATCTTAATCAAACTTGAAGTATACCTGCATCACACACAGAAGGTGTGCAGTGCACTGGAATTAGGTCTATCATTAGGCATCACTATATACAGAGTTATGGCCCTTTGTTAATTTTAATACCTAAGTTTGTCCTTGGCATAACTTCCATGTTATTAAGATGCGGGTGCCCTATACTAATTCATCCGTCTGTCCGTCCGTCACAATCAAACAAGGTATTAACTGACCAAAGGTCAAGGTCACTGGGTCAGAGGTCAAGGTCAAATTTTGTATCTTTTCCCTGATGAACATTTTGTTATGACATTATGAAGCAAAGTTGGTTGGAATTTAACAAAGAGTCAACTGACTTAAGGTCAAGGTCAAAGGTTAAGGTAAAATTCAGTATCTTTTCACTGGGGAACATTTTGTTATGACACTTTGAAGCAAAGTTGGTCGGAATCAAACAAGGAATCAATTGACCAAAGGTCAAGGTCACTGGGTCAAAGGTCAAGGTCAAATTTTGTATCTTTTCACTGATGAACATTTTGTTATGACATTATGAAGCAAAGTTGGTTGGAATTTAACAAAGAGTCAACTTACTTAAGGTCAAGGTCACTGGGTCTAAGGTGAAGGTTACATTTTGTATATTTTCACTGGTTAACTTTTTGTTTTGACACTTTGAAGCAATGTTGGTCAGAATTAAACAAGGAATCAATTGACCAAAGGTCAAGGTCAAATTTTGTATCTTTTCACTGATGAACATTTTGTTATGACATTATGAAGCAAAGTTGGTTGGAATTTAACAA
>NW_018408895.1:1212236-1243300 GCF_002113885.1 Mizuhopecten yessoensis
GACAAGATCGATAACCGCTATTATCGGACCATAATTTGTGGAGTTATGCCCCTTTATGGACTTGTCGAAACAGTGTCCGCTCGATATCTCAAGTTATTATTAACGGATTATCTTCAAACTTCACAACAAGGTTAATGACCATGAAACCACGGACATGTTCGATAACCGCCATTATCCGACCGTAATTACTGGAGTTATTACCCTTGGTTTCATTAATGCGATGCATGCGTTCCATGATGTTGTATTGCACTCATTGATCTACCAGTTATGTTGGATGATTTCTCTTTTAATATCAATTACTCACAAATACTTCATATATTTCAATCATACAAACAACTGCTCATTCAATGTGTGACGGGCGTATTATATACCGCTCGCGGTAACCTTGTGTATGCTATTATAAAGCAAAGTTGTTCAGAACTTAACACGGAGTCAACTGTCCAAAGGTCAAGGTTACGGGTTCCAAAGGTTTAGGTTCAAGGTCAAGTTATGTATTTTATTATTTTTCACTGCTGAACATTTTGTTATGATATTATGAAGCAAAGTTGGTCGGAATTGAAGAATGAGTCAACTGACCAAAGATCAGGGTCACTGGGTTAAAGGTCAAGGTCATTTGGGTTCAAAGGTCAAAGACAAAGTGGATCTCTTACTTTCCTGGCTCTTGATGGGGGAGGTATTTAAGGTGAAATAAATCAAATCAAAGCTAACAAATGAGTATTGCACCGGTATTTACATTTCTGTTAGCCCAGCAAATATGGAAGTGGAAGGAAACAAGACTCACAGCATAGTACATGTAAAATGTATATTTTGCTTGCTTGCGATTTTTTTTGAAGTCCAAATGGCAAACGACAAGCTCAGCTATATGGGCAGATTGCTTCTTGATGATTATGGGGGATATATTGCCACAAGACGGGGCCCTTACTGACCTGTCAGTGTTCTAGTTTCACCTACGTTGACCAAATTTGCTAAAGTTTTAATGTATCTTGGTAAGTAGGAGTGTCGAATTCTAAATTCGGGTCTCGTGCCCCACTATATAAAGCGATATGGCTCTTTGTTAATTTTTATACTGGAGTTTTTCTATCGGCTAATAAGGGGAAGACATATGTTTTTGTGAACAAAAACAAAATTCTAGTTAATTATGAACTATTTCAAAAAAGATTTCTAGGTTTGGGATTATCATTATAGATGCCACAAATGTATCTAGTAAGAATGGCCTCCAGTATACCACATGCTTAATGGAAGTTGTATATTCAATGTAATTGTCACCAAAATAAAATGCCACCGAGATCAAGTTGCCTTTCAAATGTCACTGTATTATATTCTCCCTGGTAGCTTCTTAATCAAATCACTCAACATTGTGAACTTTTCTATTGTAAATAAAACTCTTTAGACCATACTTTTAACAGAGAAATCAAACATTGGATTTCTATCATTTTTCCCACTACTTCTTGTTAAAATAGGTTTCATCCCTGATCTACTGATTTCATCGACATTAACATTTCCATTATAGAGAAAGTCCTGCCATATCAACCTATTGGAGCCATCTTAAGATGTTTCAATATGCATTTTTAAGATAATCAAACTGGGTGTAATGTGCAGTTTACTGCTGAAAGAGGAGATAAAATCAGGTGTTTAAATGTGAACACATGGAATCAATTGATCTCAGGTTTTAATTGATTGCCCAGAATGTGACAAGTAAAAAAAATACTATTGATCTCCGTGAACATTACTTAGTTAGTATTGTATTGATGTGTCACTGGAGAAGTGTGTTTAGTGACATCAGATTCTTAACAAGGATAGATGTTACTGTAGCATTGACATCCGATTATGTATGGTCACTGTGACATTGACCTCAGAGTGTAAAGAGGTCACTGTGACACTGATATCAGATTATGTATGGTCACTGTGACATTGAT
Source organism: Mizuhopecten yessoensis (assembly GCF_002113885.1). Classification (NCBI taxonomy): domain Eukaryota; kingdom Metazoa; phylum Mollusca; class Bivalvia; order Pectinida; family Pectinidae; genus Mizuhopecten; species Mizuhopecten yessoensis. The sequence continues at coordinate 1,214,153 of NW_018408895.1, forward strand.
ATCAGATTATGTATGGTCACTGATAATGACCTCAGATTGTGAAAAAGGTCACTGTGAAATTGACATCTGATTATGTATGGTCACTGTGACATTGACCTTAGAGTGTAAAGAGGTCACTATGACACTGATATCAGATTATGTATGGTCACTGTGACATTGACCTTAGAGTGTAAAGAGGTCACTATGACATTGATATCAGATTATGTAGTGGTCACTGTGACATTGACCTCAGATTGTAAAAAAGGTCACTTTGACATTGACATCAGAATGTAAAGAAATCACTGTGACATTGACATCAGATTGTATAGAGGTCACTGTGACATTGACATCAGAATGTAAAGAAATCATTGTGACATTGACCTCAGATTGTAAAAAAAGGATATATTAACATTGACATCAGATTATGTATGGTCACTGACATTGACCTCAGATTGTAAAAAAAGGATATATTAACATGGAGATCAGATTATGTATGGTCACTGTGACATTGACCGCAGAGTGTAAAAGAACCTTTATTTCATTGCCATTATCTTTTTTAGTGGTCACTGGAACATTAACATACCTGTGTGCAAATGTCACTTGCATCGACCTTTGTGTGTGCAAGTGTTAGTCTGACATTGATCCCAGAGTGTAAATAGGTCACTGGGTCATTGACCTCAGATTATGTAGAGGTCACTGTGACACAGGATGACCTCAGAGTTTGATGGTACCATGTGACACAGGATGACATCAGAGTTAGAAGGTACCATGTGACACAGGATGACCTCGGAGATCTATGGTACCATTTGACACAGGATGACATCAGAGATCTATGGTACCATGTGACACAGTATGACCTCGGAGATCTATGGTACCATGTGACACAGGATGACCTCAGAGATCTATGGTGCCATGTGACACAGGATGACCTCAGAGTTGGATTGTACCATGTGACACAGGATGATACTTGTATGTTGTACATACTCTTGACTGTTGTTTGGTCATTTTACAAATAAGTTTTACATTGAAATGACTCATGAACAGTGTTCCTGTGTAATCAATTGCCTAGCATTTTATTTGTCAATTCTAGCAAATATTGTAAATGGTCATGAATTCGAAGACTAGAATGAGATGGAGTTGATTATTCTCTGGAGACAATTTCATGTGGAGAGTACTTTATGGAATCACTAACCCACCATCCATTGATTAGGAATGCTATCCTCCACCTCGTTACATACAGCTCTGCCACAGTTACATGCATTGGGTAAATACTCGTGTCTACAAATTATTTCATTCCTTTAATTCAACATTTGGAAAAACTGTCCTAGACGCATGTCTCTCCCCTGGGAATCTGTAAGTTATTGCTGAGGTAACTTTTCAGAGCTTGCATTAAAGTTTGACATGCAGTTTAGCTGTCAAAATGTTATGTAAGAAATATTTGTCATTCTAAAATTTTAATGATATTTAATGGTTTTACTCAGCATGGCTGTTCAAAAACTTTGTGATTGTGTGTAAAAGCATTTCCTACTCTGACAGATCCAATAAATATACAACCTAGATTTAAGTGCTGCAATTATAGAGAGGTTGACATGCAAGGTAAAAGTTGCATACTTCACAATCCTAAAGCAATTCACTTTAAATTTGTAGCCATGGTCAAATGTGTGCATGCAGACAATGGTGAATGTGGATGTGGGTTTATACCTGTAGATATTGGTTTACACCTTAAGGTATTGGTTTACACCTTAAGGTATTGGTTTACACCTGTAGATATTGGTTTACACCTGTAGATAAAGGATTACACCTGTAGATATTGCTTTACACCTGTAGATATTGCTTTACACCTGTAGATATAGGATAACACCTGTAGATATTGGTTTACACCTATAGATATTGGTTTACATCTGTAGATATGGGATTGTACCTGCAGATAAGGACTGACAGATGTGTTTACTCCCTTTGATATTTACAATTTATTCAAATGATTGCTTGGAAGCATCCCTAGGAGGTGGGGCTGAGGGCCAGGGCCCAAAAGGGGTTATTTATCCATATTGTTTTAAACGACTTCTCTGGAACAAAGTGATTGATATCAACCATATTTGGCTGAAAGCATTCTCAGGTGGTTTCAAATTTTACTTTGACATTATCGATATCCCCACCCTATAAGCATGTATACAATTGAGCATCAAGAAACAAACACAATCGTGACATAAGGATTGATCTTGAGGTCTGGCTCCACCCCTAGGAACTTAATTCCTGAGCCATAACTTTAAATGGTTGAGATCCCCACCCAAGAACCTTATAAACCATCGTTGGGCATTAAAACATGACCACAATTATGCTTTAAGGATTGATCTTGAGGTCTGGTTCCACCCCTAGGAACTTAATTCTTGAGCCATAACTTTAAATGGTTGATATCCCCACCCAAGAACCAAATAAACCATCGCTGGGCATTAAAACAGGACCACAATTATGCTATAAGTATTGATCTTGAGGTCTGGTTCCACCCCTAGGAACTTTATTCCTGAGCCATAACTTTAAATGGTTGAGAACCCCACCCAAGAACCATCTAATCCATCGCTGGGCATTAAAACATGACCACAATTATGCTATAAGGATTGATCTTGAGGTCTGGCTCCACCCCTAGGAACTTAATTCTTGAGCCATAACTTTAAATGGTTGAGATCCCCACCCAAGAACCATATAAACCATCGCTGGGCATTAAAACATGACCACAATTATGCTATAAGGATTGATCTTGAGGTCTGGCCCCACCCCTAGGGACTTAATTCCTGAGCCATAACTTTGAAATGGTTGAGATCCCCACCCTAGAACCATATAAACCATTGCTGGGCATCAAGATGCGAACACAATTATGATATTAGGATTGGTCCTGAGGTCAGGCCCTACCCCTAGGGACTTAATTCTTGGGTCATAACTTTGAAATGATTGAGATCCCCACCACATCACCATATATACACTGTACCATTGCTTGGCATTGAGAGACCAAAACCATCATGATATTATTAGTGACCCTTGTGTCTGGCCCAACTCATAGGGACAAAATTCTTGGGTCATAACTTTGAAATGGATGAGATCCCAAACCCATAGCGAAACAGGTCCCCTGGGCCTCTTGTTTAGCTGATTGAATTAGTACAGGATATGTTTACAGGCATAACAAAGAACTTGTCTGTAAATGTTCTAGCTTAACTCAATTTTCTATTTACCTTGATATATATGGAGGCATGTTTTATCCCATTTTTCGTCACCTTTTGCCTTTTGTTAATTTCAGGACAGTGTGGCGCGGGAAGTGGAATCAATGCAAGGTAATTAGATATACCAGTAATTATTGGGCACCACTGTCTATTTATTCACGATGATACACTATTTGTCATGGGGTAACAAGTCTGTAGTTTTCAAAGTTCAGGACCACTTAAAATGTTGGTTTTAAGGTAGATCTGTGATAGTAAAGGAGGCTTTGGTAGAGGTCACTGACTCAATAATTAGAAACATAAATGACTTTGAGATGTGACTTATGAGACTTTGGAGTTATCTAACCTTTGTACTAAATCTACCTGTGTTACAGAAGTGTCAGAGGTGCCGACCAAATGTGTATCCGCCACCGTTACACTCGACATCAACGCCAACATTCAGTATATCGACTTCGAGGGTCGATCTGACGGAGAATCCATCAAGAAAATTTTGAGTCAGATCAAACCTAGGCAGCTGGTAAGTTGGGTCCAGGATAAAGAGTCCCACAGGCTATTACAGTACACAAGTCATGGAGATACAATAAGTCCTAGTATTTATCCCCAGTGTCACCTTTACAAGCAGTTTAATGATACTATGTACTTACCATATTTATTCTGTAAGAGAAATTTTATATAGATGCTCAAACCTTGTTGACTAATTTCCTATCTCAACCTTTCTTTGTAAACTTTATTTATTTTACAACATTTATGAAAATGCACAGAGGGTCTTAATGTAGAAAAAACTCAATGTTACAACACATTGTAACTTGAGGAAACTTGAGTCCACGGAAAACCCCCATGTTGTTGGGCAGGTGATCCAGTACCTTTTTACGTCAGATTGGGGAGTTAAACCTTGGCCATCTCAGTGAAATGCAAGTATGCTATCCACTGCGCCACACAACCTTTCTAGGGTAACAATACTTCTGTGACATTGTCCAGTTTTGTTGAGTAAATACTAACCTTAGTCAGTTTAAATATGTTGACCTTCCTAATTAATCTGGGAATTTGTAACCTACTTTTATACACCTGTCCAGAAACTGACCGTGTCCAGTTTTAATATTAAACTTTACAGATACTTGTGTGAGCCGAGACCTTTTTTGATCTAATTACCTTGATCTTTTGACCTTTACAGAATTACTTTACAAGCTGTGACCTTGTCAAATTTTAGTACTTGACCTCTGAACTTTTCTAGATTCTAGTGCGAGCTGTGACAGAGGCTACTGATTCCCTGGCAGACTACTGTCGCAAGCTTGAGGGCATGGTCCAAGGCAAGATCTTCACCCCCAAAGTGGGCGAGATTGTGGATGTGACCAGGGAGAGCCACATCTACCAGGTACGTTACCATGGTAACACAATGTGCATGTTGTTATCCCTACAATGTTTGTACGGACGTCGTTAATAGGGTACATGGGGACTTATTATATTAATATGGCACAAACAAAGTTTGATTCCTTTGATTTTGCAGGATTTGTTGGGTGTAAAAATTATGTTAAAAATCATAACCAGTGACTTCAAACTTTTCGGTCAGTAATTATATTTATATACATGTAACTCTGGTAACCTCTTGTTACACATGTATGTGTGTCTGGTAGTAACCTCTTGTTCCACATGTATGTGTGTCTGGTGGTAACCTCTTGTTACACATGTATGTGTGTATGGTGGTAACTTCTTGTTACACATGTATGTGCGTCTGGTGGTAACCTCTTGTTACACATGTATGTGTATCTGGGAGTAACCTCTTGTTACACATGTATGTGTATCTGGTAGTAACCTCTTGTTACACATGTATTTGTGTCTGGTGGTAACCTCTTGTTACACATGTATGTGTATCTGGGAGTAACCTCTTGTTACACATGTATGTGTATCTGGGAGTAACCTCTTGTTACACATGTATGTGTGTATGGTGGTAACTTCTTGTTACACATGTATGTGCGTCTGGTGGTAACCTCTTGTTACACATGTATGTGTGTCTGCTGGAAACTTCTTGTTACACATGTATGTGTGTCTGAAGGACATAAAAGAGAAATCTTGAAATATTGGTAATATTTTTATCAGGACAATTCCATTCTAAACTTATCAGGACATTCCCATTCTAAACTGACCACACAGCCTCTTAATATTTACTTAATATTTGTATCAGGACAGTCCATTCTAAACTTATCAGGACATTCCCATTCTAAACTGACCACACAGCCTCTTGATATTTACTTAATATTTGTATTGTGTCTGGTGGTAACTTCTTGTTACACATGTATGTGCGTCTGGTGGTAACCTCTTGTTACACATGTATGTGTGTATGGTGGTAACTTCTTGTTACACATGTATGTGCGTCTGGTGGTAACCTCTTGTTACACATGTATGTGTGTATGGTGGTAACTTCTTGTTACACATGTATGTGCGTCTGGTGGTAACCTCTTGTTACACATGTATGTGTATCTGGGAGTAACCTCTTGTTACACATGTATGTGTATCTGGGAGTAACCTCTTGTTACACATGTATGTGTATCTGGTGGTAACCTCTTGTTACACATGTATGTGTATCTGGGAGTAACCTCTTGTTACACATGTATGTGTGTATGGTGGTAACTTCTTGTTACACATGTATGTGTGTCTTGTGGTAACTTCTTGTTACACATGTATGTGTGTCTTGTGGTAACTTCTTGTTACACATGTATGTGCGTCTGGTGGTAACCTCTTGTTACACATGTATGTGTGTATGGTGGTAACTTCTTGTTACACATGTATGTGTGTCTTGTGGTAACTTCTTGTTACACATGTATGTGTGTCTGAAGTACATAAAAGAGAAATCTTGAAATATTGGTAATATTTTTATCAGGACAATTCTATTCTAAACTTATCAGGACATTCCCATTCTAAACTGACCACACAGCCTCTTAATATTTACTTAATATTTGTATCAGGACGTTCCATTCTAATCTGACCACACAGCCTCTTGATATTTACTTAATATTTGTATCAGGACATTCCATTCTAAACTTATCAGGACATTCCCACTCTAAACTGACCACACAGCCTCTTGATATTTACTTAATATTTGTATTGTGTCTGGTGGTAACTTCTTGTTACACATGTATGTGTGTCTGAAGTACATAAAAGAGAAATCTTGAAATATTGGTAATATTTTTATCAGGACAATTCCATTCTAAACTTATCAGGACATTCCCATTCTAAACTGACCACACAGCCTCTTGATATTTACTTAATATTTGTATCAGGACATTCCATTCTAAACTTATCAGGACATTCCATTCTAAACTGACCACACAGCCTCTTGATATTTACTTAATATTTTTATCAGGACAATTCCATTCTAAACTGACCACACAGCCTCTTGATATTTACTTAATATTTGTATCAGGACATTCCATTCTAAACTGACCACACAGCCTTTTGATATTTACTGATTTAGTCATACATTGATGCATGATGGACCCTTTATGTGGAAATTAAAGCTGTGTAACATTCGTACCATTTTTCTGAAACCATGCATATTTTCTCAACACATTTATAGCCTCAGTAATTATAATTATGTGTACAGATTGGTCCTTTCCCAGCACGCATTTCTGTATGGCCTTATGTGGCCTCTTTTCTATTATTGCATAGCACACTGATTAGAAAAGCGTTAATATCTATTTTCTCAAGCCCAGAACTAATTCAGAGCAATCACGTTACTCATGAAGGGTTTTGTACATTGAATTCTTATAAGGCTATAATATATTGTGTTTCTCTATTTCTCATATAAAAAAAATAACTTGGATTGTCTGAAGCTTGCTTGGCTTCCTGGCATTGTAATAATTGGCAGGAAATTCCTTTAAGAAATTCATGAACGTCCTTCGTCCTGAATTTCAATAATACATTTTAAATTTTGCTAAGGTGTTGAATGTTCCTTTAGTGTGCTAATTTTAAAATTTTCATCACAGCAACCCTCAGTTGGTTTTAGGTCACCTCAGCCGAAGGATCAAGTGACCTTTTACCTTTGTCACTTTTTCTGTTAACAAAAAAAAAACATTTTTGACATCTTGTTAAGTCGGATAAATCCAAAATTGGTTCAGTACCCAAATCGAATCACTCTTTGCAAAAATACTTTCAAATTAATAAATGTGTCAACATTTAACTTATTACACTAATGTATCCTTATAACACATAGTTATGCATAAGTTTTAGTCTAAAGATGAGGAATTTATAAGTTCAAATAGCATCTGAAGATGTACAATGTATTTCAAACTCAAAACTTGTTTTTGTTTACGTTGTTAAAATATGGCGTATGCGAGGACTAGATTTTGTGTTTTGGACTGTAGTAATAAATTCAGAATATTGAAATACAATGTACTTGTATTCATTCAAATTCCAAACATCATCATAAAATGTTAAAATGCTGACAAAGAAATGTTCATTTGAAGCTCAAAATATTACTAAACTCAAGCTCAAAATATTACTAAACTCAAGCTCAAAATATTACTAAACTCAAGCTGTGATCCACTTTGGTTACTGACATTGCAAAAATACTGGAAACACTAACTGGTGACATCAGTGTTCTATAAATATCTCAGGTGAGACCTTGGTGTGTATTTCGTTGGTAAGAACACCACTCAATATTCTTCTTTTGACAAACTATTAACTTATATAATTGATCAGCTGAATTTTCAATGAATGCAGTAAAAGATGGTGTGTTGATTCATTTTGGGTACTGTCCCTTGTGTGAACAATTACATCAGGTGATACTCTAAACATGACATGACTGTATCAACACACAGCATTAAAAAAATACATTGAAAATAAATTATTTGTGCTCAGGTGAGGCTGAGGGACTACGTGGTCAGTGCACTGGACTTCCAGAAAGCTAAGGACACCGAACTGGCCTGGCTTGAGGGCATGCTGGACATGAGTCAGGGCAAGACTGACACTAGTCCAATGTTTGAGCTGGAGGAAGGCGATCTGTCTGAGGAAGCCAGGGAGAAGAGACTACAACAAGGTAAGCTGATCAAATGAAACATTAGCCTGTCCAACAAATGACATCATAGGAGTGACAAACTACCCCTTAGGTATGAACTACTGGTTTTGTACAAAATTTTGGTGACATTCTAAATTAATGTGATGTTTATCAAAGATCACTTAAAAACAAATGATGGTAGGGGGAATAACTCTTCTTTATTTATTCCGTCTTTGCGTATTGCAGAGTTATCTTCTCTTGTGAGCAGGTATTGATTGGTACGTCATTGGGTTGTGTGAGAAAATTGCGTCGTTTTCTCAAAAATTGATGACGTTACTCTCACAAACAAATGACGTAACAATTAAAACCTGCTCACAAGAGCAGATAACTCTGCAATACGAAAAGACGGAATAGTGTCAATGGAGACAATTGCCCTTTAATGTCAGTCCTGACAATATCCCTGTAATGAATAAGAAAAATATGTCCTAGTCGTGATAATAGATATATTCCCTTTGTAGTGTCAGTGGAAATAACCTCCTTATAGTGTGATTTTGTGAGACACTCATTATCATTTCAATGGAGACTATCTTTCTGTAGTGTCAATGGAGACAACCTCTCTATAGTGTCATAAAGACATTCTCCTGATAGTGTCAGTGGAGACAACCTCTCCATAGTGTTAATGGAGACAATATCACCTTATAGTGTCACTAGAGACAATCTCTGTAGTGTCAATCATGACGATCTCTTTTTAGTGTCAATGAAGACAATCTCTGTGTAGTGTCATTCATTACAGTCTCCTTATAGTGTCAATCATTACAATCTCCGTATAGTGTCAATGGAGACAACCTCCCTATAGTGTCGATGGAGACATTTTCCTTATAGTGTCAATCATTACAATCTCTGTATAGTGTCAATGGAGATATTTTCCTTATATTGGCCATAGAGACGATCTCTCTGTAGTGTCAATAGAGACAATATCTTTATAGTGTCATTTGTGACAATATCCTTATAGTGTCAATCATGACAATCTCCTTGTAGTGTCAATAGAGACAACCTCTGGATATAAAACATATACAGCAACAACAACCTTGAAATGCTTTTAGAGGCGATGGAGATGACAATGTATAGACTGTTGGGTCAGTAGACACTAGCTATGTAAGTGGCAATAGAGACTATCTCCCTTTATGAATAATTAACTGATATCCAAAAATTAAATGATTTTGGGACCAAACAGACATTATTTAACTAAACAGGACAGACCAAATTCACATAAAAGTTCCTGATGCTATTATCTATCCATATTGGTCACATACAAAACAATTTCTGACATATTGTGTGGGTTCAGATAATTTAGACAGAGTGACGACAATTAAACTAGTTAGTCCTGGCCTGTATGTTCCTATTGAGTCTGGTTTACCGATAGAAGAGTGAGTAAGGTATTTGATGTAATGTTATTATAAAATGGTCAAATTTAATGCATGTATAAATATAAGCCAATAGCTGTTGGCCGACACAAGATACATTAGGAATGTGCAGCGTACACTTGTTGTTGTGTTAATGGCACTGTTATGTATTTTATTGTAAATTATTCCCGGTTCACATGTACTGCTCATTATAAATGAATTATGCTGCCATTTAAAATTTGAAAATGATTACCAGGACTTGTTTGAAGTGATAATTATATGGGTGTTGTTCTGCTCGGTCTATAAGAATAAATTACATGGCACCATTATTTTTCTACTGTATCCAATTTTGAATTTGTGGGATGGAACAGGTATAATTAGGGATAAAGAGGATACACAGATCGGAACAGGGCCTTTAATTTGATAATTCCGCAAGCTTTTCCATCTATTTCATGTCTTAAGAGTACATTAAAATGTTAACGGAGGAGAGACAGAAAGAGATATAATATAGATTAGCTGGATGTATGGTTATTCCGTGTCACAAGCACCCCACTGCACTTGTATGATCAAATATGTCAGGTGATCATGTAGAGTGGTACAGTGGCATGTGAATGACGAAACATGGCACCTCAATCTGAACAAACTGTTAAACCCAATTGAAGTGTTTTATAACAACCCCCTCCCCACCCATCTCTACCCTTCAAAGTGAGAGGCATGAAGTGTAGTGGCAAGGGGTTAAAGTTCAACTGCTTTTTAGCTCACTTGGTCCGAAGGACCAAGGTTAGCTTATGCGATAACGTGGCATCCTTCTTCTTAACCAATGAATGGAATTCAACCAAAATTGAATGGAAGTGATCTTAGGTGGCGGGATTTCAAAAGTGTACAAATGGAAGGGCTGACCCCCAGGGCATAAATAGGTAATCTGGCCATATTGCTTTGAGTGACTCTTTTTGTAGAATGAAGCGATAGATATCAACAACATTTTGTTGGGAGCATTCTTTAGTGGTTGAGTATTAAAAATTGTACCAGTTGAAGGGCTGACTCCCAGGTCTGAGGGGCATAGCCAAAAAGAGTCTATGATTTGGACAGTATTGAGATCCCCACCCTATAACCGTGTTTACAATTGCTGAGTATATAGATACAAATACACAAACAGTATGCTTTTTAGGATGGCTCCTCGGTCTGGCCCCACCCTTGGATACATAGTCTCTGGGTCATACCTTTGAAACAGATGAGATCCCCACCCCATAACCATATGTAATACTTAAACAACATTGTCATTTAAATATTAGAAATCATTACTTTACTCAAAGAATAATTGATATCTGGAATAGTCTCCCACTAGATGTTATTTCATCTCATAACGTATTTGACTTTGGACGAATTCTGAACATACCTTGAGTCGAAGTATGATCATACAGCATCTTATGTATAGGCTTATGTTTACCACATTGTATTTCAAATTATATTGAAGTGAAATACTCTCAAGGTCATATCTCAAAGTTCAAGTTCTTCACAACAGGTCAAAGGTCAAATCAGTATAATGCTTGTCTGGTCCATAGCTTATGTTTATAATATGCATTGTCAGCACTTTTGATAAGTTTAAAAGAATGTTAAAGTATATTTCAATCAAGCATACACATGTATTAAAAAATATTTTTGTTATTATAATGATTAAACAAAATCTGATCACTTGTATAGCCAAACTCTGTTCATGTTTTTCCGAAATTTAAATGTCTGTTTCATTGACTTGAAAAGAAGAAAGATGTCCGATTGTTTTCTACTTTCATTTTCAATTTGTTTTACAGAGAAAATGGATGAGGAAGAGAAGGCAATGGAAATTGTGCCTACTCTTGAGTCTGTTCAACCACACCAAATAGAGGGGCACAAAGCTGTATTTGTCAACGAACCAAAACTCTCAGACTTCAAACTGGTACTACTACAGGAAGGATTCCAGGCCGAGTTTATAGCTGGGGTCCTCATTTGTAACAGCAGTGTGGCCGTCAAAAGGGTAGGTAACAATTGTATACCCATCTGTAACAGTAGTGTGGCCGTCAAAAGGGTAGGTAATCATTGTATCATCATCGGTAACAGTAGGGTGGCTGTCAAAAGGGTAGGTAACCATTGTATCCTCATCTGTAACAGTAGTGTGGCCGTCAAAAGGGTAGGTTACCATTGTATACCCATCTGTAACAAAAGTGTGGCCGTCAAAAGGGTAGGTAATCATTGTATCATCATCGGTAACAGTAGGGTGGCTGTCAAAAGGGTAGGTAACCATTGTATCCTCATCTGTAACAGTAGTGTGGCCGTCAAAAGGGTAGGTTACCATTGTATACCCATCTGTAACAAAAGTGTGGCCGTCAAAAGGGTAGGTAATCATTGTATCATCATCGGTAACAGTAGGGTGGCTGTCAAAAGGGTAGGTAACCATTGTATCCTCATCTGTAACAGTAGTGTGGCCGTCAAAAGGGTAGGTAACCATTGTATACCCTTCTGTAACAGTAATGTGGCCGTCAAAAGGGTAGGTAACAATTGTATACCCTTCTGTAACAGTAATGTGGCCGTCAAAAGGGTAGGTAATCATTGTATCATCATCGGTAACAGTAGGGTGGCTGTCAAAAGGGTAGGTAACCATTGTATCCTCATCTGTAACAGTAGTGTGGCCGTCAAAAGGGTAGGTTACCATTGTATACCCATCTGTAACAATAGTGTGGCCGTCAAAAGGGTAGGTAACCATTGTATCCTCATCTCCAACCGTAGTGTGGCCTTCAAAAGAGTAGTTAACCATCGTATACCCATCTGTAACAGTAGTGTGGCTGTCAAAAGGGCAGGTAACCATTGTGTCCTCATCTGTAACAGTAGTGCTGCCATCAAAAGGGTAGGTAACCATTGTATACCCATCTGTAACAGTAGTGCTGCCATCAAAAGGGTAGGTAACCATTGTATACCCATCTGTAACAGAAGTGTGGCCTTCAAAAGGGTAGGTAACCATTGTATACCCATCTGTAACAGTAGTGCTGCCATCAAAAGGGTAGGTAACCATTGTATACCGATCTGTAACAGAAGTGTGGCCTTCAAAAGGGTAGGTTACCATTGTATACCCATCTGAAACAGTAGTGTGGCCTTCAAAAGAGTAGTTAACCATCGTATACCCATCTGTAACAGTAGTGTGGCTGTTAAAAGGGCAGGTAACCATTGTATACCCATCTGTAACAGTAGTGCTGCCATCAAAAGGGTAGGTAACCATTGTATACCCATCTGTAACAGTAGTGCTGCCATCAAAAGGGTAGGTAACCATTGTATACCCATCTGTAACAGAAGTGTGGCCTTCAAAAGGGTAGGTAACCATTGTATACCCATCTGTAACAGTAGTGTGGCCTTCAAAAGGGTAGGTAACCATTGTATACCCATCTGTAACAGTAGTGTGGCCTTCAAAAGGGTAGGTAACCATTGTATACCCATCTGTAACAGTAGTGTGGCCTTCAAAAGGGTAGGTAACCATTGTATACCCATCTGTAACAGTAGTGTGGCCTTCAAAAGGGTAGGTAACCATTGTATACCCATCTGTAACAGTAGTGTGGCCTTCAAAAGGGTAGGTAACCATTGTATACCCATCTGTAACAGTAGTGTGGCCTTCAAAAGGGTAGGTAACCATTGTATACCCATCTGTAACAGTAGTGTGGCTGTCAAAATTGTAGGTAACCATTGTATCCTCATCTGTAAAAGTAGTGAGGCCATCAAAAGGGTAGGTAACCATTGTATACCCATCTGTAACAGGAGTGGGGCCTTCAAAAGTGGAGGGAACCATTGTATCCTTATCTGTAACAGTAGGGTGGCCGTCAAAAGGGTAGGTAACCATTTTATCAGCATCTGTAACAGTAGTGTGGCTGTCAAAAGGCTAGGTAACCATTGTATCCTTATCTGTAACAGTAGGGTGGCCGTCAAAAGGGTAGGTAACCATTGTATACCCATCTGTAACAGTAGTGTGGCCGTCAAAAGGGTAGGTAACCATTTTATCAGCATCTGTTACAGTAGTGTGGCTGTCAAAAGGGTAGGTAACCATTGTGTCCTCATCTGTAACAGTAGTGTGGCTGTCAAAAGGGTAGGTAACCATTGTATACCCATCTGTAACAGTATTGCGGCTGTCAAAAGGGTAGGTAACCATTGTATCCTCATCTGTAACAGTAGTGCGGCCGTCAAAAGGGTAGGTAACCATTGTATCCTTATCTGTAACAGTAGTGTGGCTGTCAAAAGGGTAGGTAACCATTATATCATCTGTAACAGTAGTGTGGCCATCAAAAGGGGAGGTTACCCTTAATCCTCTTGTATAACAGTAGTGTGACCATCAAAGGGAGGTAACCATTGTGTAATCCAAGTTTAACCTTACAGCTTTCTGTTACATAGATTAAATTTTCTTCTGAGTTCACGCCTACCTGTTGTGTCCAGAAAGCTTGTGGTCTTGTCTACTGTTTATAATGACAGCCTGTCCAGAAAGCCTATAGCCTTGTCTACTGTGTATGATGACAGCCTATCCAGATAGCTTGTAGCCTTGTCTACTGTTTATAATGACAGCCTGTCCAGAAAGCCTATAGCCTTGTTTACTGTGTATAATGACAGCCTATCCATATAGCTTGTACCCTTGTCTACTGTGTATGATGACAGCCTGTCCAAATACTCCTAGCCTTGTCTACCGTGTATGATGACAGCCTGTCCAGATAGCCTGTAGCCTTGTCTACTGTGTATGATGAAAGCCTATCCATATAGCTTGTAGCCTTGTTTACTGTGCTTGATGACAGCCTGTCCAGAAAGCCTGTAGCCTTGTCTACTGTGTATGATGACAGAATAACCTGTAGCCTTGTCTACTGTGTATGATGACAGCCTGTCCAGATAGCCTGTAGCCTTGTCTTCTGTGTATCATGACAGCCTGTCCAGAAAGCTTGTATCCTGTTTGACGGGTACCAGGCTGACACTTAAGTAATTTGGTTTAAGTTTATGTTTAGTCTCTGCTTTAATTAAATGGACAATACTACAAGTTAATTGGAAACGGCTGAAAGTTAACTGGACCATGCAGTGATCAGTGATTTCTTGATATAATATCAATCACCACTGATGCAAATTTAATTTCATTATGCATGTTTTTCTTTTTTAGAGTCCTCTCTCATGGGTGATTTAAAACAAAAAACAAAAAAAAAACTAAATGTTGTAAAAGTATTTTACATGACGAGATGAGACCAGATGAACACGGCCTTTTAAACTTGACATCTAAAACTATTAACATCAACAGGAGACAAATGTCAGGAAATATCTGGTTCCATTTTTGTTCTCAACCTTCATATTTTTTGTGTTTAATGTCATTTTGAGAATGACCCCAAGGAATGATTAAAGTGAATTGTTTCTTTGTCACGCGACCTGAATGTTGGTTACGTTGATGTGATCAGGTGTTAGCAGTACTGAAGAGATTAAAACTAAACAAAAACCTCAAAGATTGCAAAAATTCTTGAAAAAACAATGAACATTTCAGACATGACAATACAAATATGGCCTTTATATATAAAGCCTTTAGAACAGGTACAGAAAAGTAGCAAATGGATTTACGGGACATCATGAGAATTTAAGTAAAGTATGAGTCTAACAGGTGATGATATGCCTGTGAGCGAGTACGAACGACATTAGAATGAGAGTCGGAGCTGTGTTAGATGATCGAGTACAAACAACATTAGGATTGAGTTGGAGGTGCATTAGATGAGCGAGTACAAAGGACATTAGGATTGAGTCGGAGGTGTGTTAGATGAGCGAGTACAAAGGACATTAGGATTGAGTCGGAGGTGTGTTAGATGAGCGAGTACAAAGGACATTAGGATTGAGTCGGAGGTGTGTTAGATGAGCGAGTACAAAGGACATTAGGATTGAGTCGGAGGTGTGTTAGATGAGCGAGTACAAACGACATTAGGATTGAGTCGGAGGTGTGTTAGATGAGTGAGTGCAAATGACATTAGGATTGAGTCCTTTGCTTCTGTAATCGGTCTTTTGGGTCGTGTTTTTATAAGTATTTGATTTCCTTTCATTTTTAGTAAGGGTTTTAATTAAATTTCATTGGAAGAAAATCAGGAGTTTTTGTTTGATGATGACTTGATTACTCAACAAATTTAAACACAGTAATTGCATTTCCTTTTTTTTTCTTTTTTTTTTAACAAGATGAAAATAAATCCTTTTTCTCTCTGTCACTGTTTCATCTGATCCTGTCATTATTCAGACCTTGAACTAAGCTTCATATGAAACATGTTGGCAACTTCAAAGAGATATACATGTAGATTGAGGCACGATTCGAGGTTGCCCTATCGTTAATTCCTTCCAGATTAAGGAAACAAATATGCAACAAAATATTATTTTCAGTTCTGGTCCAACATCTACTGTTACAGTGTTCATTGATTGTGCTATCTTTCTTTATCATTTCAGAATGAAGCAGGTAAAATTCAGCTGGAGGGGTCCATTTGTGAAGACTTTTACAAAATACGGGAGTTACTGTATAACCAATATGCCATTGTATAGAGCTGAAATGCTGTTTGTGTCACCCAATAAGCTGCAATGTAGAACATTTTATTGCCAATATGTCTGGATAAGGAACTGAAATGCTGTTTGTGTCATCAATAAGCTGCAACGTAGAACATTTTGTTGCCAATGTGTCTGGATAAAGAACTGAAATGTTGTGTGTGTCATCAATAAGCTGCAATGTAGAACATTTTATTGCCAATATGTCTGGATAAAGAACTGAAATGCTGTTTGTGTCATCAATAAGCTGCAATGTAGAACATTTCATTGCCAATATGTCTGGATAAGGAACTGAAATGCTGTTTGTGTCACCCAATAAGCTGCAATGTAGAACATTTTATTGCCAATATGTCTGAATAAAGAACTGAAATGCTGTTTGTGTCACCCAATAAGCTGCAATGTAGAACATTTTATTGCCAGTATGTCTGGATAAAGAACTGAAATGCTGTTTGGGTCATTAACTCATTCACCCCTGAAGACACATTTCAGCTCTTCAAATTCAAAGGTTGGAATAGTTCATTATGAAATTTCAGGGGTGAATGAGTTAATAAGCCATGGTAGTGAACTGTTTTGTGTCATTCTGTAGATTATATATAACAGATAATGAGAGCAAAGTAATCGGAAATAGTAGTGTTTTAATGTGAGACAAGCTTAATGTAGAACAGCGTGGAATAAGATCCAAGATGTTTAACATTTTCAAAGAATTATGTACAGCCCAGTTCCAGCAAATATTTGGCCAAGTGTTTATTTTTGATGAAAGAAACACATTATCTTTAGCTTCTCTTAGATTCCATCCTTTGAGGGACGACTTCGGTTTTTATTGTATGAGGGACAAGTCGGATATGATCAGAAATATCATGTGTTGTTAATATGTGTTCTGGTGAGTATAAACATTGCATGTTGTATTGTCATACATACATTGTATCATCCTCATCATCATCCATTAAACTCAATAGTTGAATTCACCTGTTGTCTTGTTGTTGATGATAAAAAGATGAAGGACTATAAACAGCAGACATTGTGAGAGTTATATTCCTAGGTACCAATACAGTGTGTGCCATTCCTTATTGTCCGTATAGATTGTATATAGATTGTACTTTATCAACCAACTAACTCTATTATATACATTAGGTAAGTGTTCTTAATATTATGTTATTTTACCTAAGTTGCTTATCAGTTGAATGCATTGTGTACATGTACTCCCTATTCAGTTGTGACTGCTTAAAAAATTAAAGTCAAAATAATGCTACAAATGTACGTAGCAGACAGTGCCATTGTTCCATATAACGGTGACTAAACCTCATGAGAGGTAGAGTACAATGATACCTAATTTGATGGTCACGTGCTTGACAAAAGCTCGTAACATAAGTTTACAACTCCTGTTTGTGTTCAAAACAAACTGAGCCTTTATCATTCATACCAAACTGATGAACCTTATTCCGAAAGGTGTTGGTTACGTCTGAATGAATGATAAATATTGCTGTTTTGTTTGTGTATTTAGAAAAACAGGTTGGTGCATCTTCACGCTATTTCATTTACAATGTGTTGGTTAAACCTTTGAGCTATTCAAACTTATAACGTCACGCTAACAAAATTGATACAAGGTCAGAAAATGGTTTGAATAGTACTTAAAATGACATTTGTGTGTAATAATGTCCTCTGATGGTATAGCAAAAGAGATATTGATCAGCATTTCCACCAAATAGTTTTGTTTTCAGCGACATTTTAAAAGTACACAATCAATGACTTTGAACTAAACATGTCGGAAAACCAGAAAAACTGATGTACATTGAGAAAACTTTGGAGGTTTTTGAAGGGGTTAATTATTAGTATGTTTAAATGTTGATTTCTGGTCCCTATAACCAAATATGCATGAAGATATATAAAAGCATTTATTTTCAATAAAAACAAGTTTCATAGCCTGTGAAAGGGTGTACCAATTAAGGTACTAATAATGGCTGAAAAATAGGCAAAATCTCACTTGGTTTAGCATTCTATCTTGAAAAACAAATTACTTTGAATTAAAACTTTTCCTGAAAATGAGCCACCATCTGTAGTCTTTGTCAAGAATCAAGAAACATTCCAGATACAAGATCTGTATTTTTGAATATCACTGAAAAACTCAAAATTGTATCAATTGTGGTAGTGTGCAAGTCATCACAGGGAAAACCAAGCACAGCTCCAATCATACAAAACAGGTCTGAGAAAAGTTTGGCGTGAGATAAGGAGTGCTTACCTACAAAATGTACTGTAGACGAGGAAGATAAATCTTTGACAGAAAAAAACAGGAGAGAAACAAATTAATTTATTTCTTACATAGTAATATCTGAACAATTGACAGAATTGATTCAAATAGAAAGTGTTCTGTTTCAATCATAATTTGGACACAAGGACAGCTTGGTCGTAACACTGATTCCATGTCCGTGTATGGACAGAATATAAGAAGCAAAAACAATCTGCTGACATTTTCAACGATTTCAATAACAAATAGAAGAAAAAATTCCATTCAAAATTGAATGTACCAAAGAAATCCCAGACAAGCAATTTTCAGGCATATAATATAATAATAATATACAACATTTTATATAGCGCCCTATCTAGCTAACATAAGCCACTCTAAAGCGCATTACAGTACATAGATATACAATTAATACAATAAGCATATACATTAATTAATTAATTCAATTTTGAGGAATTCGCAGGAGCTGCCTTATCAGGCGCTAACTACTAATCCTATGTCACCTGGCTAATATCTCCCTATGTGTGTATGCCTGTGTGTGTGCTGGAGACGTATTGTGTTCTGTTTGCAGTGGGACTGTGCTTCCAACGATACCATTTATAGTGCCACCTAACTTGAATGCTACAGATACCGCAACATCCACCCCAGACCATTTTATACTCCACCTGGGTTGTTGGAGTTGAAAAAAACATAGTGCAAAAAAATTGACTTCAAAAAATTTAGCTTTGGTTGTTACATGACAAAGATCATTTGAAATTGTCGTGGTATTATTCCTGTGAGATTCCTTGTAAGCAGACATTACTTCTGAAAGGATTAGATTTTATTTAAACTAATGGAAAGGAGATATACATTAACTGAACCTGGTATGTTGCCAGATTTTTAATCTAACATTCAATCTATTGTTTGAAGGAGAAGATTTATGTCTTTTGGCCATTTTCAAGGACAATGGTAGACAATACGGTTATAGTAATAGTATTAGGGAAATGTGATTTGTTGTATAGATATTTTTTTATAGTCAGAACTGAACTACAATTTCCAAAGCAGCTTAAATATAAATGAAACCACCAGGTATCGCCAATCAAATTTTTAGAGTGCTCTTGAAGAATGCTACAATAAACTAGAAACAAAGTCTGTACATTCAGTAGACAAATGCCATTATCATCTAATTTGATTTTTTAGTAGATTTCCACTCTTCTCTAACAAGTAATTCATTGTATAGATCCCTGTACCACGAAAGCAATTGTTGACCATGAATTGGAAACTGTTTTTATGGGCATGCCTATAGCTTTGATAAATACTTTTTGAAAAGAAAGCTGGACACCATTGTATCAAAAGTAATAAAGATGAAATAAACAAAACATATTCAACAGCAGTTTTCTGAGCATAAGAAATACAGGACTAGACCGGGAATCAAACCCTGGACTCCATAATGTTGACCGACTGAGCTACTTGGTCCAGGCACAATTGTACAACAGTTATATCAAACATTGAATTAAGGGGAGGGTATACTGTTTGTATATAAAAGGAAAAACCGTAAAACAGTAGGACAGGGATCCTCAGGAAAGTCATTCTGAAAGTGAAAGAAACTGATAATATTTCAGAAAATATTCCATGTGTACCAACTGTAAATAGGCAAAGACTCTGTCATTCAGTTGAATGAACACATGTTCCCAAAATATTGGCATCAGGTGTGCCATGCTTTGACCTTATTTTTAGCTCACCTGGCCCAAAGGGCCAAGTGAGCTTATGCCATGGTGTGTTGTCCGTTGTCCGTCTGGTGTCAACTTTTTACTTTAAACAACTTCTTCTGAATAACCAGAAGGCCCAGGGTTATGATATTTGGCCAGTAGCATGCTGGGTTGAAGGGCTACTAAGTTTGTTCAAATGAATGACCTTTGCCCATTTTCAACTTCACAGGGGTCAAATATGTTAAAATCTGTTAACAACTTCTTCTGAATAACCAGAAGGCCCAGGGTGATGATAATTGGCCAGGGACATACTTTGATAAACAGCTACCAAATTTGTTCAAATGAAAGACCTTGACTTCTATTCAAAGTCACAGGGGTCAATATGTTTAAACCTTTTAACGACTTGTACTGTATAACCAGGTGCCCCAGAATGATGATATTTGGCCAGTAACATGCTGTTATGAAGGGCTACCTATGCTGGGATGAAAGGCTTCGAAGTTTGTTCAAATGAATGACCTTGACTAAAATTAAAGGTCATAGGGGTCAAATATGTTTGACATCTTTAAACGACTTCTACTGAATAACCAGAAGGCCTAGGATTTGATGATATCTGGCCAGAAGCATGATTTGATAAAGGGCTACCAACTTTGTTCAAATGAATGACCTTGACCTAGATTCAAGGTCATATGAGTCAAATATGTTTTAAATCTTTAAACGACTTCTGAATAACTCAAATGCCCAGGATGATGATATTAGGCAAAATTTATGCTTTGATAAAGGGCTACCAAGTTTGTGCAAATGAATTACCTTGACTTCTATGCAAGGTCATTGGTGTCAAATATGTTTAAAACATTTGAATAAGCAAAATGCCCTGGTTGATGATATTTGGCCAGAAGCATGCTTGGATGAAACACTACCAAGTTTGTCCAAATTAATAACCTTGGCCGAAATTCAAGGTCACAGGGGTCAAATATGTTTAAAATCTTTAAATGACTTCTTCTTAATAACCAGAGGGCCTAGGGTGTTGATATTCAGCCAGAAGCATGCTAGGATGAAGGGTTACTTATTTTGTTAAAATGAATTACCTTTGCCTATATCCAAGGTTATAGGGATCAGTTGGTTCAAAAAACCTTTAAAAACGACTTCTGATGAATAACCAAAATGTCAAGGGTGATGATGTTTTGCTAGGGCAGGCAGGCATGAAGGATTACCAAGTTTGTTCAAATGAATGACCTTCATCCATATTCAAGGTCACAAGGGTCAAATATGTCAAAACCTTAAACAACTTCTCCAAAACAAAAAGATGGCTAGGATGATCACCTTTAGCTAGTGGCATGCTGGGATGAAAGGTTTGAGGTCACATGGGTCAAATATGTAAAAAAAAAAAAAAAAACTTCTTCTGAAAAGCCAAAATGCATAGGATGGTGATATGTGACCAATAGCATGCTCAGATGAAGAGCTATCAAGATTGTTCATGTGTATGTCCTTGACAAACTTTCAAGCTCACATCTGGTCATTTGTTTATAAATCTTTAAAATTCAGCATCTCAATAAACAAAAGGTATAGGGAAGTGATATTTAGGAAGTTGCATTCTGGGATGAAGGGCTATAAAGTTTGTTCAACTTAATGTCTTTGTTTGACTTTCAAGGTCACAAGGATCAAATGTGCTTAAATCTTAGAACAGACTTTTTTAATGACTTTGAGTCAAGACACTGATATTTCTCCTGTAGCTTCATTTAAGTCTACTTTTAAGGTTACAATTGTGAGATTAATACCAGGTGAGCGATGCAGGCCCATTTGCAGGCTGATTTATGTCAGTGACGCTACCAAAGGTCATATTTTTATATAAGAACGAACTCCAAAATAAAATACAGATGTCCATGTAGTTCGGAATTCCCTGCCTTAAACGAATCATTATCCATGTGCTTTGTTCTACACTAGGTATGTGACGGATCCTACTGAACAGGTGGATATCTGTCTCTAAAAAATGACAGCTGGAAAAAAAATCATACGATAAATAAGCTGACATTTCTGGCCTATTTAGAAACTACATTGGTTTCTATTTGAAAAGGGACAAACACACCCGAGCTATGCGGAGAGTTTGCAAGGGTTCCCGTATGTCAATACAATCTTGAGAAGTCTCCGAAAACTGTCAAGTGTTCCTGCTCCACAGATTGTTCAAAAGTAACAGGTGTTTATTAATCGTCCCTCCTTCCCAAAACAAATCTTATATTTGAAACAAGGCTACCATTATTAGTATGTTGCCATGGTTCTGATATAGTGGCTTGTTACGTTAATATTACGAAGTCCGCAGCAGTGATAATGGTTTAAATGATACTTATGTTTTCAATAATTTATAGAGAGAAAAAACTGTAACCCACCGTATCCAGCACGGATTTCGTTTTCAAAGATAACCCATGGCCATTTAGTCTCGGAACGATAAAAAAAACTTCTGTTTTATTTTCTGATTATGAAACATTAATATTTCATTTCATTTCACTTCGACAGTGTAGTTGACAAAAAACACTCTAGCTAGGTTTGAAGCCATTGTCTGAAAGCGAACACTGAGTGATTCGTCAGGAAGCTTTCTACTTAGTTAAACCAAGATCGCTGATACAATAAAGTTCAATTAAAACTCATTCCATGCCTTTAGTCGAGTAGGAAGGTGGGGTCCCCATGCACCCCAAGGATATATTTTTTTAACCTACATTTTTGTAATCCTCAAGGTATCTAGTAAATGAAATTTTATGTTCCCAATGCAAAATATTGTCCCATGGGGTCCATTGGCGGCCATTTTGGTGGCCATCTTGGATTTCTTTCGAAAATTTATAATTGGCATAACCTTTGAACCAGACATGATACAGAGACAATTTACCACTTATTATTGTTTAATTTGAGCATAACAAAACGAATGAGATCATTGTTTTTAAGATTTAACGAATATTTAAACCATAAAGATATAAAACAAAAGAAAGAAAAAAAAATCTTCTCTTTTTTTTTATTCAAATTCTTCCAATTATACATATGTGTTACAACGGACCATAGCAGTTAATATCATCAATGAGGCATTCGTCTATTGATTCTGTAAGAAATTATAATTGCTATTTAATATGTTATTTGGTATAAAACTGTGAAACAGGATGTGCTATACAGAAGCGGTTATATTTTGTTTGCAGTCACAACTACATGATCTATTAATCATCACTAAAGATCATATCGTAATCAAGCTCTTGTTCATCCTCATCTACGTTGTGGTCCTTAACCTCATGAACAGTTTCCTCCAGCAGGAGAAGGTGGTAGAATGGGGCCACACGATCACAGTGGCTCTAAGATACCCCCCTCCGTCTTCTCCCAGCCTTGTCCAATATCATAAGGCTTTGGGTGCCAAAAGTAGCAAGTCAGTGATTCACACGCTGGATGTGTGCGAGTAGGTTGTCCGTGCACGGTGGGAGCCGGGAGAGGTCCACCTTAGAGTAGGTTGTAAGCTGATCATCTTCCCCGACCATCTTCTTCAGATCAGGGCTTCAGAATATGCTTCTCCTTTCAGAACACTACCCAAACAACCACTTGTAACGAGACCAGATTCAATAAGGACTTCCGAGTAGCCTGATCCGCTGCATTTGTGATTTGTCACCATGCCGATGTAGTTCACCCCAGTATGGAACGCGCCTGGTGTGACCACATGGATCGTGTACTGCTCTGGGTATTTCCAAATGAGAGGGAGAGCTTTCATGCAGCCACCAAGATCAAAGGTGTTGAGGACATACTCCTGACCAACCGCTGTAGCATCCTCTGACCGCTTCAATAGCTCCTTGATGACTGAGTGTTCAGTGAAGGGGTGGTTTATAGGGGTAAAATAGTTCATGGTTGATTTCTTGGTTTGGTGAAATGAAGCCACCAAACCCTGGCACAAGTTGCTTCTCGCCGCTGCTTCCCACTAACCGAGCAAGTATCCAGACTCGATCCTCCTTGATGCAATTCAAGTACACTCCATTGTTTACAGGAGGCGGAGTGAATACATATCCTTCAGGAAATTTAGGACCAACCCGGCTATATATATGAACAGGAGCTAGAGTCTCAGGTGTATTCACCTTCAGAGTGCGTGTCTTGTTTCTCTCGTAGAGGGGAAGTGCTCGATCTTTGTTAGTGGCATCAAAGTCAGGTTTCACCTCCTGTATCATAATCCCCCCGGTGTTATTTTCCTCGTTTGAACCATGTATGTTCGTAGTTATTTTGTTCATATTGTTCCACTCCAGATGGAATACGTCGTTGCCTTCACCAGTTATAATCTGAGGGGTGAGATTGGTGGAAACCTCATCGAGGGCCTTAGCCAATGCTGTCTCAAGCTCCAAACCGAAATAATAGGTCTCACAGTGACCCAGCCTACTGAGAATAGTGGTGAGCTGTTTATTACGGTAGATATGCCGTATGGTAGTACAAAGGAGGATGTGTTTCGGTAACTTCCATTCGCCCTTCGTCACAGCTCGGCAGATGACCTGTAATAGTACAGATAACGATCACTATATTTAACACAAACCAACTATAACCATGCTTACTCAAGGGTTGACAAAACAAAAAAACAACACACACACCAAGATAGGTATATATCATACCTGGCCAATAAAGAGCATAATACGTCTTATCTTCTCACTCATCTCTGTGTCTGTATCCCCAGATATGACTATACTCAGGAATTTCAAGAGGTCACGTAGGAGGAGTTCATCTGATGACTTCACATCTAGATCATCAGCTGTCGGAGGCCACGGAAGTGACTTTGACTCTGTGAACGCCCGCTGGATAATACTACGGAGGAGCTTGACAACGTCTTTGTACTAGTCATTGGATCCCAACTTATAAGCGTAGGCTACCGCATCTGCTACCGAGCTGATGGCACTGTAAACCAATGTATATGTGATACAACCTTTGTCTCCTGGAAGGATTTAGCAAATGCAATCAACTCATGAATCGCATGCCTTTCAAGTCGGGCCTTTAACTTCTCACTTCTGTACTCCGGATTAGGGAAGCCATTTCTCTCCAACTTTTGAATGTAGAGAAGGCGTAGAGGTGCAAGCTGTAAGACTTCGTTCTGCCTTATCACTTGCTCTCCAATCGTATCAAGTACAGCATCAAATGTCTTCAGATGTGAAGTGACTGTACGATCCTGATCTGTATAAATAGCACGGTTCATATTTCTGGCGCATCACGAATATGATTGATGTACTTTAAATTGAATGACTTGCGACATGATGGGTGGAAGTTTGCTTCCCTTGCAAACAGGTCTTCTCTTTGAACCATGCGATGTAGATGATGCAGATTTAGTTCTAAAGCTCGAGATTCAACCTGTTTCCATGTAGGTTCCTTCAGAATTCTGTCTTTGTCCTTGAATCCTGGGAACTTAATGCATCGTTCAGTCTTTCCAGAATTATTTTTTTAAGTTTTTCACAAAATATACATTCTGAAGGGAACAGTTGACTACTCGCATAGTAGGCTGATGATCGTTTGCGAGGGGGGCGTGATGTTGATGCTTCTTCCGAGACGTGTGACGTAGAGGCTTCAGATGTGTTCGGTGGTACACTACACTTTAAACGATCCAGGTTTTTAGCAAAGTGTTGATAGCAGCCGCGATGGTAGCCGATTGTGTCTTACAGACATCCTCCATGCGGTAGTGTGAATCATATGGCACCAAGAGACGCCGGTTACGAATGCCATAGAGCTGAGCTAGCTTTTCAATGACAGATCCATTGTTAGCAGTGAATGATATAAATTCTAGATGCTGGATACCACTCGCGTGTAATATATGTTACAGATGGACACTTTAGCAATTCGTGTGACCCACCACCACTATCAGTTTTGCGGTTTTTTGACTTCGGCATGCTTAGCTACTACAACCATAAATACATGCATATATAAGTTTCGATTATAACTGATCATCATCCCAACACCAGTCCAAAGATGCATCATACCATCTACATAAACCACCACCAATTTCATTATGCAGTTAGAAGAAACAACCTAAAAAAGTAAATGGATATTTGCAATAGTTTTAAGCGGTGAAATGATTTCTTGTGAAATATGAAGCAGACTAACATGTTAATTGTATATACCTGTTGATAACTATTTGTTCCAGATATTTTGGGAGGAAGCATAATTCCGTAATCCCTCTTAATATACATAAAACGACAAAAATGTTAGTGTACTTAATATAAGCTACACATTTTTCTTTTTTCCCCTTATTTATGAACACAATTTGTTTAAATAACAGTCTGACCATAACAAGAACCATTTTAATCGCCTCCCAATGCCCAACTTACATAAAAAAAAAAAGTAGTCTCAGTTGTCTCTGTGTCATGTCTGGTTCAAAAGTTATGCCAATTATTGATTTTCTAAGAAATCCAAGATGGCCGTCAAAATGGCCGCCAATGCACCCCATGGGACAATATTTCGCATTGGGAACATGAAATTTCATTTACTAGATACCCTGAGGATTACAAAAATGTAGGTTAAAAAATAAATCCTTGGGGTGCATGGGGACCCTACCTTCCTACTAGACTACTTGTTTCATCTTGGAAGTTGCTCAATTTTATTGGCATTTTTAAGGCTACATTTTTAGGTCGTGAATTAAACTGAACAGTTGTATTTTCCCGATACAAAGCTTAACATTGTGAGAGATATCTGACCTCTATCGATCTGTATGTGTTTTATGGATACCGATGGTATTTGTAGCGATGGAAATCGGCTCCATGCCTTTGGTGCTTCCTACGCGCCGGCAGGGAACCTTAAGATCTATGGCACATGCAAGTGCCGGCAAGCGGGGTCGGTAACCGCTGTAGCTCGGTAATTATACAGACTTTATCACGTTCTTGAATGTAGATAAACATTGGCTTTCACTTCACAAAGGATTTGCACGGTGAACCTTTAGTGTATGATAAAGTACCGTCATGTCTAAGGCCACATCTTCTCTCTGTTAGAACACACTCTCCCACATCTCCATGTTCACCACACCTTTCGTCACCTCCATGACCATGGATAGTCAAAACGCGACACCAATAGCCTGCCCTAGTAGAACTGATGTCAGACCTATATCCTTCCCTAGTAGAACTGATGTCACACCAATAGCCTGCCCTAGAAGAACTGATGTCAGACCAATAGCTTGCCCTAGTAGAACTGATGTCACACCAATAGCCTGCCCTAGTAGAACTGATGTCTGACCAATAGCCTGCCCTAGTAGAACTGATGTCAGACGTATAGCCTGCCCTAGTAGAACTGATGTCAGACCTATAGCCTGCCCTATCCGAACTGATGTCACACCATTAGCCTGCCCTAGTAGAACTGATGTCGCACCAATAGCCTGCCCTATCCGAACTGATGTCAGACCTATATCCTTCCCTAGTAGAACTGATGTCACACCAATAGCCTGCCCTAGTAGAACTGATGTCACACCAATAGCCTGCCCTAGTAGAACTGATGTCACACCTATAGCCTGCCCTAGTAGAACTGATGTCAGACCTAACGAAAACAACCGTGCTATTATATCATCCAGCAAGAGTAGAGTGAACAGGAGGAAGATATAATAGCACGGGATGTGATGAACATTTGATCAGAAAAAAGTTGTAAACAGCGAATAGTATAACTATAGGTCTTCTCTCCACTCATGTAAAAACACTACACAAACTACAAATATCCATTTGCCGTCTAGCCCTGGGCACCGCGACCAGTCGGCGTTTAATATTGCAGAAAAATATATACATGATACATACAAAATACAGATGTACTATATACCCGGTATATATAAAAGCCCAATGGACAAAAATGTGTCATCCCAAACATTCGTTAACAAAACTCGCTATCTGTTATTAAAAAAAAAAAAAAAAAAAAAAAAAATAGCATCCTTCCCCATCTCAAACCAAAAAACCCTGCCGCCCAGGAAAAACCGGAGCTGCCCCCGGAAACCTGTGTCCTATTGTCGACATGCAATAATAAAGGCGGGAGAACTACTACAGCCCATTGCAGGATGGTCTAGGGGTAACGCTGGACCTGCGTTAAATTTTACATGCATTTATCAATTATGTCTGTCAATGCAAAAACTACAAAACAAATCTAACGAAACCTTCCCTGAACTCAATCCCTACCTAAACACCCTACCCACGGGTGTGCGTCCACAAGGGAATACACCTAAAATACCCATTACTTCGTAAAACCAAAAAACGAAAAATTTGACCTGAACTGCTCGGTGTCTGACTAGAGAATGACCACGCGCTAAAGCCCGTGCGCCACGTTATTACCTCGTATCCGCGAAGACGAACAATTCCCGCTTTTACTACCGAAACGCGGGAATATTTGATTCCGTTCGCATGGAGAAGGACCAATCGATCACGTGGTCTGATCTGTATTTTCTTAAATTTACTATATTGTTGCAGTACTTATCCAGCAATCTAAAACGAATTGGACTCTCTAACCCCCTCTTCCCCTCTCATCCCTTATCTCTCCCTCTTCCTTTATCTACATTTGCATGTTTATATGTGTGTGGTTGGGTGTGTGAATGTGTGGGTGTATGTATGTCAACTTATCAATTAATTTATCATCCATAGCTTATTGTCATATTTCTGCCATCATGAAATTTTGTTATCCGTCACTCCTTCTGAACATCTGTAAATTGTTACGTGTGAAATTGGTTTTTCTTTATAATTTTGGTGTCAAACGGTTCTTTTTCCGTGAGTTTTAATTAGAGGGTAACCCATCCGGATTTCACGTCATTTCTTATTCTTTTTGTGGATTTGTTTTGTTTGCGCGTCATGAACGATCCGCTAATAAATCTTGGCAGCGAACTTTGTGCAGTATAGCGGTTTATGGTGGCTGGTGTGTGTCATTTCGTTCTTTCTCCCGCTCAACATCTTCTTTTTGTATTTCGTTTGTTATGGTTCATGTGAAGGAACCGTCGGCACTATATACAAAATGCAAAATTTTCCTGTTTACAGAAAGTGCCGACGGTTAAAGATCGACGAACTTTGGGGCCACTTTAAAGTGACATCTCACTAAAAGTCCTAACACTGTGCACGGTAGTACGACACTTAACCCGGTCACATTATACTGT
>NW_018408896.1:0-37423 GCF_002113885.1 Mizuhopecten yessoensis
CTACATAGAAGTCCGTCACTACATAGAAGTCTGTCACTACATATAGACTGTCACTACATAGTAGTCTGTCACTACATAGTAGACTGTCACTACATAGTAGTCTGTCACTACATAGAAGTCTGTCACTACATAGAAGAATCAGTAAACAGTTTATTTATGTTGAAATAAAACACAGTATCATGATATAGATATATCTATTGATTTGAGAGAAATTAATTTAACCTATATTTCATATATTCCGAAATATTTGAGATTTCTATTACATTTAAAAATATATGTGATTCAATTAGAGATATCTTTCATACATTTAGGTTGTAAAATGTTCTACACCGCGACGTGAGTTAATAAAGCCATTGCTATTATCATTGTCGTTGATATGCAATAAAGGTTAGTATGGAGACCATAACGAAATACGAAATGACATTGATTTTAGCCAAACTACATGTTGTTGCGGACCCTTTTCTTTAAAAAAATGATTTACAGTTTAGCACTTAGACTGTATGTAATAAAGTGACCAAAAAACTAGTACAGTAGTTGATTAGTAAGTCACGATGGCTTTGTTTTATAAGGGCTGAATTTTCTCAATAACAAACATTATTTACATAAGAATCATACGATAATCATGTCTTTGCTTAATAGGATACTAGCCTAATCTAAAGAAATGAGGGGGTGAAATCGAAGATTCGCCTTTCTGTAGGTTAACTTGAATATGATTTTTATTGATTTAAAATGTTATAGTAAGTAAAAGAAATATAACTTTCCTCAAAAGTTTCATCGGAAAAAATATTAGGACAATTAGGTAACAGGAATGTTATAAGATAAAGACAAGGACGTTGAAAAATTCACGATACTAGACTGGCTACCATACCCGAAGTTTTTATGAAGAATTTCTCAGCTGCATTTTACTACTAGCTTATCTCCCCCTAGTTTAGAACTTAGGGTCTGGTCAAATCTGGAAAGCACTCTCCGGAATAGTGGTGGGTGCAGAAATCTAGAATCAGACATCCAAGTGATCAAAATTATTAGAGTTAAAAAAAAATCTTAATTATTTAATATTCTAGAGACGGTGGCCAGTCCATTACGATACCTGTAATATGAAATCCTGATTTTTGATGAAAGATATATCAACAACTGTAAATATATACATTAAACTGTACTGGTTTTCTCAGACAGCTTTAAAGACTTCCAAAACGTATGTATCTTTTTGCACAGTAAAGAGCGGGTAGATAGCAAGCAATAGATTTTAGTATCATTGATATATCGATACTACAAAGCACATTCAATTGCCATATACCACAGGTAAAATCTACTACTGTACATTCTACTCATATCTATAAAGTCCTCCACCCAAATAAACTCCTCCCAGATAAGTACAATGTATGGCAGGTGTGTGTCAGTGCGCGGTTGTACGACCCATTATGTTAGACAAAATAGCCGTCCATACTATAGCAGAATATAACACTTTTATTGCAATCATTTATTATTGAAACATAAACTGTTTTTGATTTTCTTCAAAACATTGGCGGACCAAATTCAATTTTCATTACAGTTAGGTATTTGTTAAGTCGCATTCTGTATCCGTTTGCAATTATTTTATGAGTACCAATACATGTGTAAAACTAGCTCATCACAAGCTACTTCTGTTAAAACTAGTCCTTCATAATTTCTTATTTGCCAATTTTTATCAGTTCTCAGGTTTTGTAAAAAAAAACATAGCAATTGTTAAAAGAAATGTGAAAAATAAGAAGAAAGTACAATTCTTGAGATAAGGTCAAAACACAATTTGGCAAGTGCATCGCATTGCTCTAAGGCACAAAATAGAGTATATTGTTGACACAATTTAGCCGATAAAGAACAATATCGCTGTGGCTTACTCAGTAAACTATGTGCAAATAATTTTCGGTCATTTTTATTACATGTACAATATAGCTTTAGTGTTACACCTTACATTAGAATTAAGAAAATATGGTCCAAAAATAACACTACCCAAAGACGTATATACCTTAAACAGACTTTCACTGGTCTTATATCTTATTCTTGTTATTTGAAATGAAAACATGTACATAAATAACAAATATTAGATAGATCAATAATGAACAAAAGATTGCATTTACGTCGACAAGAATAGAAATTTTCCGGTGGCTATATTTAATAACGGGTACAAACTTGTGAGTCTGTTATAAACATTAATCGCCAATTTGAATCAAACATTCGGTTTTTGGAAATCCCCGCTGTAAAACTGGATTATACACGAAATGACACGCTGGCTGGCTATCACTTCTGTTCAGACTGAACAGTCGGTCGAGAAATAAATGCCCTGACCTTCCGATGTGAAATCATGAATGAAGTATTTGACCGCGTTCACAACAGAGGCGAGTACTATACCCATTCATAAAGAAATCTCATTTGGTTCTCAATGGAGTGTGTTACTCTGGGCGGCTGTAGGACTCGAGCGCAATGTCCTTATGTTGGGTTCATGCATGGCAAAGTTCTTATATTTATTTTTGTAAATTGTATAAACATTTCATTTCGATCGTACTATGTAGATAACTTGCTTTGAGTATTTGACTACTGAACATTTGATCTTTCACCTACGGTCGCGATCAGGACAAATCCCCAATATACATAACTCGGCCCCATTCTCCGTCCTTACGTAACGTCTTTGTCGAACGCTGCCTGACCCGGAGATTTCGGAGTTCATTTAAAAGTCAAAGGTTCACCTATTTGTTTACCCGATTCAAATATAAATGTAATCTGCTGTCCACTGTGTTAAATCTTATAGTGCATTATTGTTGATATGTAATACCGGTGGTGAACTTGCTCTGACGTCTCTCCGTAGGTTAAAAATACAATAAGGTGAATTTTGGGCTAATTTTTGTCGTTCTTAGTAGAGTTAAATCTTGTATACTCGCCAGAAATGTGCTTTCTTTAACTTGAACAAAGTAAATGCCTTAGATCAACAGAAACGCACCATAACCGAAATGTTCAATGCACCTTCAGGACAATGTATGTACTTAAATGAGTATTCAAGATTCTTTATTAGGAAAACTGAATTGTAACATCAATATTCTCCGTAGTAATTCCGATTACATACATTTAAATATTAGACATAATATTACACATGATATTATATTATACAGGCGACGGAGTTCAACATGCATTCAGATCTCCATGTATTTAGTAGATATATGGACTACTTTTAGTTCAGAAAAAAAGGTTAAAAACAATAAGAAATGTCTCTAAATTCAAGAAGCATCTCTAATGAATTCATATAGACCGTGTGTATTTTCACATTGTTTTGGGGGCTAGTAACGCACAAGGACTCGTTTAATATATCAACTGGAGACCAGAGTATATTGGTCATTATTCTTATAAGTGTTCCCGTAGTGACACTGAAATGTTTAAAGACAACGGTTATTTTTCTTTCCTCGTTTAAAAAAAGTCTTCGGTTATTTTGTTTAGCGAAGGAAATGCTGTTTTCATCATTTTCCGTGCTCATAAACGCCTTTTAAATGGGATAAGATATAGGTTTTAGTTATTTCATGATAAAGTCAAGTTCAAGGTCTTTATTACCTTAGGTCGTTGGGCCCATCGGTTTCAAAAGTGAGATATATTTATAATATTTACAGACAATAAAATACAATACATTACAATACAATACAATACATACAATACAATACCAGCAATGTACAAACAGTATGGAGAGTGTAACAAATTAATTTATTGGTTTCTTATCACATTTGCCGCTTTTCTATATTTGGTCAAATTGACAAGTTTTTACATTAAATACTTTTATCATTTTAAAAATATATGTTTTTTTTTTTAAAATAGTAATGTCAAAAAAAAAAATATTACTTTAATTATACGTTTTTGGTGAAACGTTGAGGTTTGTTTTTTTGAAATTGATATCCCTTTTCAAACAGGCTTTCTCAATCAATTTTCTCAAGATAGATATCATGGAAATATGGACATCATCTTGGCGGACCAAAATAGGAAATAGAATACTAGGTAAAGGGCCATCCTAAAAATACCAGGGGTTACGTCCAATTAGGTTTACTCATTCAACCCTGAAGACACATTTGAACTCTTCCAATTCAAAGGTTGGAATAGTTCATTATGAAATTTCAGGGATGAATGACTAAAGTTGAAATTTTCAGTTCGTACAATTAAATCAATATGTGTAAAATCAAAAGATCGTCTATTTGTTCCGGACGCTTGTAAGTGTATTACCAACTGTTTCTTATAATCTTCAATGCTTCTTCCGTTTTTTAAGTTAGAGAAATAAAATCCATCCTTGAAAATAAAATACTATGAAATGGACAGGCTCCAACAAAAGAGGTCAACTGACCGCAAATTATCGCGCTCCGGACAACACATTTCCGGTCAGTTTGGTGGTGGGAGGGTGAGAAGGATGGACGCTTGCAGTGAGTTGCCCCCGTGCTGAGGTCAGAGGGTCATTAGAGAATGACAAAATGTTCCCGCGCTCAGCATCAATGAACCAATACGGCTTACGTCATTTGGGCACCGACGGGGGTAGCAAGCTTTGATCTCACAAGGCTCACGATTCTTCGATACCAAGGGGGAAACCCTTCAGAGCGTATATGCACAGAGTGGAGAAGGATCTAACAACTAAGTTAGCGTGTGTTCGTCATTATAAGCCTAAAAACCCGTAAAAATAGAAGAATTAAAACGTGTGAACATGTGATTAAAATGTCTTATTCAGGTTTATAAGGGTGCCCGTGTAAGCAGTATCAGGCCTGAGCTATCATCGAAAAAATATCTGTGTTAAATACACGCACATACGAACATAAACACAAGCATGCATGATAACATTATATACTGGTAAGATTTGAAAACTATTTATTTATATTCCTGTGGATAATTTAGAGGGTGTTTCTGGGCTTTACATTTTGTCATTTTATCAGAGAAAGATGCTGAATAAACATATTTTTTATCAAATATCAGTTCATTGAACGTGTCTGTTTAATTACCTTTGGGAGACAGAGATCACGACCGGTCTACATGCGGACCATGTGTTTATCGTACAGAGGTGTGTCCATCACAACCCTGAGGGCCCCCCGTCAGAAGCGGGAGCGATGATGCATGTTTTGTGATTGGTCTGATTACGTAGGCTGGCCTGGTTGTAACTGTCACCCGGTCAGGCCACGAACTGACCAATATCTGGCCAAAGTCACTTATAAATAGAACTCCGGTCTCCAGTTATTATAGTAAAAGTCCGTGGTCAGTGTTCGACTATTATAATCACTGCGGCCACCAATAGAGCATTAGTCCGGCCACCAACAGTTGGTACAAGTCATTTCACGGAATTAAAAGTTATAGAAGATAAACTAGTAGACATGTCCGAGGCTAGCGTGTTATTTTTCCCGATGATGAACCGAAGTTTTGTTTTGTCATCGTGCTTGGAAAACTGTTC
Source organism: Mizuhopecten yessoensis (assembly GCF_002113885.1). NCBI lineage: Eukaryota > Metazoa > Mollusca > Bivalvia > Pectinida > Pectinidae > Mizuhopecten > Mizuhopecten yessoensis. The sequence continues at coordinate 5,435 of NW_018408896.1, forward strand.
CGTGCGGACATTGACCGCAATCAGACACACGGACGAGCACCTGGGCATACCAAGGTATGTATAAGCGTTTAGACACTGTGATACAAACAATAATTTAAATGCATGATACATAATTGCAAAAACAAATATTATCACTTAAACGTTTCATTTAGCGCAATCGGATTTTTTTTAACGAATGATTGCACATTATACAATGATTTGCACTAAAAAGTATTCTAAAAACTGTAAAATGGTTAATTGAGTTTAAAATTCAAATGTGTAGTATGCTGTTTCTTTCTCTTTTCAAAATCAAGTAAGGATGACATGGGTATTTTTTTTAACTTATTTCAGGATCATTGATTAAGTCTTCATGAAAAAAGTTTAATGTTTCATTAAGGGTCGATTCCAACGCATATACTCTATGTTTATAAATAATTATAAACAAATTCCTTTCTAAAATTATTTCTATGAAGGACGGCTGGAAATTGAAGAATTGTTCCAATAGTATTTTTTTGTGTTATTTTCATCACCAAAAAATGCAACAAGCAAACCAACCCATCTAATGAGGGTACTATTCGTAGTTTTCATTTTGTTTAAAATTCTAAATGGGGCTTGTTCGTACAATGTATGGGATAGAAAATTTGTCATAAGCGAAAATACCAAATTACCAGAAATAATACCATTTTTTTTTTCGGAAATATGTTCATTGCTGAAAACATACAACTGACAAAATATCAACAACAGCAAACAGATCAGTCTAGCTGATTATGCGGAATCCGTGTCATATGCCAGAGGTGACATTTTAAGGTGCACGTGGTGCCCAAGGTGAAACTTGATCAGTTTTAGTGACGTAGCCGTGACGTATACGCTACTTCCTGTCCTATTAACGCTTATATGATATTATCAAGCAGACAAAGTTCGATATCATACACGTGCGATATTAGTCACTGTAAGGTTTTTGAAGGAAATCAGTTTCACTGGTGTCTGGTTTTAACTGTTGTTGACAAGTTCTCCACTACCTGGGGTTTTGTACCCGGTGTATGTAAATCTTGATGATGATGATTCTTAAAAATCCATTTTTACTGGTGTTTGGTTTTGATCGGAAGAAAGTTATACCTGGGTTTTTACCAGTTATACACTTATAGCACGGACTTGGATAGAATCTAATTCCGTGCTTATAGATAAGGAGGCATGGGGTTAGGTAGTCCTAATTAAGGGTCCAGGTTCTACGTATAATATTTTATTTTCTAAAACTGAAAAGTAAAAAAATAGAGCATTGCAAAACATCTGTTACTAAGTATAGTGCAGCCAATCTAATTAGAATCCTCAGATTGTAATGCAGCATGCGAGATGGCTTACTCAGTATCAATATCAGGCAACAGAACATTAGATTTCAAATTATTATACAAATATTCTTTTGTAATCAATTGTAAATTCTGAATATTGCTTCCTGGGGTGTATGCTTTTCTGATTGATTTCAATGGTTTTGAAAGTGTGTGAGATGACAAGTATGTGTTTAAGTGTTCTCTTTAACGGGTGATCGTGTTTAAAATAATTTGAGGGGAGAGAGGATTAACCACACTGGCGCTAAGAGTTTAAAATTCAATATGTTTCAGATCTGCGGTCATTCTACTGGTGTACCTTATAGATGGTATCATACTTCCAGTTATCTGCCCCGCCATCTTGTTCGCGGTTTCGACCATCTTGTGGAATATCTACGTCAGCTGCTCACGAGACCCATCATGCTCACTTCCGTTACCTCCCGGAAGTTCCGGTCTGCCTGTTATCGGAGAAACACTTCAATTTATCATGAAGGTAGGCATTTTTCTGAGTTATGATTAAAACTTCCTTTTCGGCCGTTCCGTGGTTTTCATATTTTCTTAGTTTTGTATGTTTTGCGTCCATCGTTTTGGCAAACATGAATTGCGTTTTATTTAAAATTTTAAAAAAAAATGTCGGAGTTATCATATTGTTGCTCCCCAATACTTAGTTCGATTTGTTTAATTATACCTTTTTTATTTCGTCACAGGGACGAAAGTTTTTTGATGAGAAGCGGAGAAAACACGGCAACATATACCGGACTCACATGCTCGGGAAACCCACTATTCGCATCGTTGGAATAAAAGGAGTAAAGCAAATAATGGCAGGCGAAAATTTCCGAGTGACAACAGAGTGGCCTAGAAGTACCCGGATGTTGCTCGGAGAAGGCAGTTTATCGTCGTCAACAGGACTGACCCATTCCATTCGGAAAAAGGCTATACTGCGAGCATTTACTCACGAAGCTATTAGTTCCTACACCCCCGTCGTCCTGGAGGTAGTACGGGACTACATCAGCAGTTGGTGTGACAGGGCCAGTATCCTTGGTTACAAAGAGTTCCGAAGTATGAACTTTGAACTCACGTGTCGTGTACTATTAGGTATCGACATGGACCGACCGGAAAAGACTAGACTGATGGGACACTTCGAGACGTTTCTTGGAAGCCTGTTCAGTCTACCTGTTTGTGTTCCAGGATTAGGACTGTACAAGGTTCGTATATGGTTTATATGATAAATCTTTATGTTGTAGCTTGTATTACGTAGTCTGTTGAATCCTATTTTAATGTGGTCTGCATGAACACTTTTAGTGGTAACTCATACCATAATTCTTTGCTCCAAAGTGGCAATATAATAGGACACCTACACCCGTTTTGAGCAATACATCAGTAACTTTGATATTCATTTACAGAACATGTAGTGTCCAACTCATTCATTACTTCTGTTGTTTTGTAATAGGGGATGAAGGCCAGAGACGCGCTCCTACAGAAGATAGAACAGTGTATCAAAGAGAAGCAAGGATCTGGATCCCCGCACAGCTTCATGGACGCTCTCAGTCTGATGATGGATATAGAAGGCGAGGAGAAACTAACATTGGACGAAGCTAAGGATGTTGGCCTTGAACTTTTATTTGCAGGTCACGAGACAACCTCCAGCGCAGCCTGTACACTAGTGTTACAGCTGACAAAACACCCGAAAGTGATGCTGAAGATTGTCGATGAACTCGCTCGATACGGATTGACGGATAGCCTCGATGTGGATATTCCTTACGAAACAGTCAACAAGCTCAAATACACCCGGGACGTAGTCAAGGAAGTATTACGACTGACGCCACCTATCGGTGGGGGTTACCGGAAGGCCCTCCGTACATTTGAGATTGAGGTAAGAAATTATGAAAAAAACCTATTTTCATTAATATTTAGTATATAAGCATAACGGTTTGGTTTGATAGCATTAGCATTGTTTTTATATTGTATGGAAAAGATATGTTACCAATGTAAAGTGGGTAGAAGTAGTAAAGTGAGGTTTATATGTTTTTAGCATCTATATTACTTTGTTTTCCAGGGCTACCAAGTGCCAAAGGACTGGGCTGTTGTTTACTCCATAAGAGATTCTCACGAATCGTCAGAATTCATTGACAGTCCGGAAAAGTTTGATCCCGATAGGTGGAGCAACCTAGATGTTGAGGAGAGGCAACATTTCCTGGCGTTCGGAGGCGGAAAACGTGGGTGTGCAGGGAAGGAGTTCGCGCTATTGGTACTCAAGATGTTGGCAATAGAGCTGTCACGATCCTGTTCGTGGACAGTCCCAAATACGGACCCTCCAATGAAATGTTTACCCATCCCCTACCCTACAGACAATTTGCCCATGCAATTCTCAGGGCTCTATCAGATGAGGCAGCGTTCTCTCACAGTTTGATGTCTCGCTCTCACAGTGTGATGTCTCGCTCTCACAGTAAAGTATCTCGGTTCCAAAGTGAATATAAAGCAATGCACCCTAATGCAAGACATGACTTCAAATGTAAAGTAATATTAAACAATACATCCGTGATATAGAAATAATGTTCATGTAAAACATATTCAACGTGTCTCTAAATTATGTAAAAGAACTTGATCTATTGATATGTAAGATGTATATATGTTGGACATTGTATTCCTTATGTAAAATTAATGCATCATATGATGTATGATGTAAACGGTAGGTCGAGTACAATTTATAAGTGCATATTGTACCACAATGTGTGTATGGTGTATCATTTATTTATGATGTATGATTTATGAAATTGATACTGTATGTGTGTATGTGACGTTGATCATGTGTCGATAAATACATGTGTTGTGATACGCGATGCATGTGATGTAAACAGTATATGTGACGTACAATGTATGAAATGTATAGATCTCGAGTATATGATGTACAATGCATGTGATGTACAGTGGATGTAACGTACAGTGTGGAAGACGTACAATGTATGTGACGTACAATGCATGTGATGTACAGTGGATGTGACGTATGGTGTATGTGACGTACAATGTATGTGACGTACAATGTATGTGACGTACAATGTATGTGATGTACAATGTATGTGACGTACAATGTATGTGACGTACAATGTATGTGATGTACAATGTATGTGACGTACAATCCATGTGATGTACAGTGTATGTGACGTACAATGTATGTGACGTACAATGCATGTAATGTACAGTGTATGCGACGTACAATGTATGTGACGTACAACGCATGTGATGTACAGTGGATGTGACGTATAGTGTATGTGACGTGTAATGCTTGTGTTTTACAATGTATATGATGTATAATGAATGTGAAGTACACTGTATGTGATGTGCAATGTATATGTATTACATAGTGGATGTGGCTTACAATGTATGTGACGTAAAATGTATGTGACGTACAATGTATGTGATATACAATATATGTGACGTACAATGTATGTGACGTACAATTTATGTGATGTACATTATATGTGCCAATGCATGTTGTGTACAATGTATGTTATACAGTGTGTTTGTGTAAGGTACAATGTATGTATGATGTACAGTGTATGTAAAATACAATGTATGTATGATATAGTACATAATGTACAATGTTTGTAATGTACAATGTTTGTAATGTACAATGTTTGTAATGTACAATGTTTGTAATGTACAATGTTTGTAATGTACAATGTAAGTTATGTACAATATATGTGAGATGTACGTTGTATAAATGATATATTTATGTAGTGGCGGTGATCGTTATAACACTTTAAACAAAGGCAGCAGTACTAACACGAAACACTTTGTAGATATATGTGAATAGCGTGTGCCGGTGATAATTATTGACATTTTGTCTGTATTTTGTATAGAAATCCAGTATAACAAAGTCGTTGTGTATATATGTCTATCTTCCTTTGTTATATGCATATTGCTGTACGTTTTGATTGAAGTTATGTTATTTGTTGTAAAAAAAAATCATTGAATACACATTTTTCATCTTTAATAATTCTTCAATTTACATCCAATACTAAAATTATTCTTCAATTTACAGCCAACTGCTTTTTTTAGTTTAAACATATCTATTGCCAAAATTAGACAAGGGATAAGGCACAACTTATAGCAACTTATCAACGCCTTCTCCCGTCATGCACTTACAATAACATAGAACAAGGGATAAGGCACAAGTCATAGCAACTTATCAACGCCTTCTCCCAATATGCATTTTAAATGACATTACAACAATGACAATAAATATATACAATAATTGTTACAATTTGAACTCAAAATCTCTTGCTGGTTTTAATAAAGTTTTGCACAGATCTAAAAATGTTTGAGTTAAGGTTCATTGAAAATTGTGAATCGCCAAACAAAAGAATTTCTAAATTTAACGCAAAATTCAAATTATTCAAATTTTGGAAACAAAATACGTCTTTCGTTTGTAAAAAGGTGACATTCCATAAAATAGTGATAGACATTCTCACAGGATGACCACAATTACAAGATGCACTCTCAACAAGGTTAACTCTAAATAGGTAATAATTAAGGGCACTGCGCTGGTGTCGGAGCTTAGTATTCAAAATATTAAGTTTACGATTTCCGATTTTAAAGTAAATAGGTTGACTTGACTGAATATTTGATGTTAAACAGGATTTGAATGAATTAATAGAGAGTATGGATCGAACCGAATTTTCTAACTTATTCCAATAGTGAAGAGTAGAAGGTAGAAAAGAAGAGTTAGTAAGAGATAATTAAAAGGAGGAATCCTATAGTTATTATTGTTACGTAAAGCGTAACGATATTTTCTCCAGATAAATGCGGCAAAAGATGATTGAAATGATCAGGAGTTAATTTATTAGCTCACCTCGTCCGACGGACCAAGGTGAGCTTATGTCGTACCGTGGCGTCCGTCCGTCGTCCGTACGTCAACAATTTCTTCAAACGACTTCTTCTTCTTTTTAACCACTGATTGGAAGTTGACTAAATTTGACTTGAAGCATCCCTAGATAGTGGGGATTCAAAATTGTACAAATGGTGGGGCTGACCCCCCAGGGGCTGAGGGGTGGGGCCAAAGGGGGGCAATTTGCCTATATTGATATAAACGACTTCCTCTGTGGATCTATGCGATAGATCACTAGGTAGTGGGGTTCAAAATTGTACAAATGGTGGGGCTGACCCCCAGGGGGCTGAGGGGTGGGGCCAAAAGGGGGCAGCTTGGCTATATTGCTATGAACAACTTCTTCCGTAGAACTTTGCACTGGATATTGATCATATTTGGTTGGAAGCATCCATGGGAGGCAGGGATTCAAAATTGTTCAAATGTTTGTGCTGACCCCCAGGGGGCTTACGGGCGGGGCCAAAAAGGTATATTTTGCTACATTGCTTTAAGCGACTTCTTCTCTAGATCTGGAACCAAAAGATGGATATCAACCATATTTGACTGGAAGCATTCCTAGGTAGTGGGGATTCAAAATTATACAAATGGTTGGGCCACCCCCAGGGGGCTGAGGGGCGGGGCCAAAAGGTGGCAATTTAGCTATTAATGCTATAAACGACTTCTTATAGAAATATGCACTGGATATAAATCATATTTGGTCGGAAGCATTCATGGGAGATGGGGATCCAAAATTGTACAAATAGTGGCACTGACCCCCTGGGCTAAGGGGTGGGGCCAAAAACAGTTTATTACTTTGAAACAGTTGAGATCCCCACCCAAAAACTATATATACAATTGTTGGGCATTAAGAGACAAATGCTGTCATGATATTAGAATTGACCCTAGGATCTGCCCCACCCTTACAAACTTAACCCCTGTGCCATAACTTTGAAACGGTTGAGATCCCCACCCCAAAACTATATATAGTATACAATTGTTGGGCATACAGAGACAAATGCTGTCATGATATTAGAATTGACCCTAGGATCTGCCCCACCCTTACAAACTTAACCCCTGAGCCATAACTTTGAAACGGTTAAGATCCCCACCCCAAAACTATATATAGTATACAATTGTTGGGCATACAGAGACAAATGCTGTCATGATATTAGAATTGGCCCTGGGGTCTGGCCACAACCCTAGGGACCTAGTTTCGTAGTCACAGCTTGGAAACAGTTGAGATCCCCACCCCATAACCATACATAAACTTGCTGAGCATGAACAATCTTATACAGATATGTTACAAAATTTGACCTTAGGGTCTGGCACATTCCCTTGGATCTTATAAGGAGAATATTTTGTCGTGATTGCTTAGATATCCAGGTGAGCGATACAGGCCCTATGGGCCTCTGGTTATGCATCTTATACAATAGTTGAAGTTTCCTCCGTTTTCTGCGATTAGATAAATTTTCAAGACTAGTTTCGTAATATAAATTATTAATTGGAGTATATAAAGGAAGTCCTAATATAATGCGAGCAGCTTCACGTTCGGTTTTTTTCTAACTTTTCCGATTCAAAAAACTACTTTGCATAAATAAGTGCACTCTTAGACGTCAGATGAACCCAAATGTTGTTTTGCTTTTATTTCATTGTTCTTTTATATAAGTATATTATTTTCTGAAAAAAGCATTACCCATTTCATATTATATTATATATAATATATCGTATATATATATTATATATCGTATTAATATTCAATTAGCTTCATGAAAACTTGAGTCGAACAACAAACGGCAGGCAAAACGATGTCACGTTATCATCACGTAAAATGTCGCTAATGGATTCAGTTTATTCCCTGGTTTGAGATAGAACTTCATAGCTCGGTGCTTGATCAAATATAGAGTACTATATAGTGTTGCTATCTACATTCATAAGAATGTTTCGGAATGTCACGGTAACTTTATAAAAGTCTTTAAAATCTGTTTAGTAATCTCATTTATCAGTTTAACGAAAACAAGATGTTATCTACTGACCTTAGAAGGTCCAACCTCGGGTCAAACATAGTAGCAAGGTCAGTGTTCCAGGTCACGTAATGTAACTTGTCATTAGCAAGATGACGCTGACCATTCATGATGCTCAACAAAGCGGTGGGTGGCGATATCATTCCTGTATATAACACTGCCCTACTGATAAAGTCAGTTACCACCTTCCATCCCACTACTACGATCATTCGGAAACAACTAATGAAACGTTGGCGTCGTCTTTCCTTCATGCTTTACAACTGAAAAGACCAGTGTTAGGTAGAATAAGCACATATAAACATAAAAAAGAATGTATAAATATAAAACACATTTAGCTGTGCAATACATTTTTTTTTAGCTCACTTTATCGTCTGGGGAAGTTTAAAAAAAAAGCAGCAGAAAAACTGCCGATTACAATATGTATAGCGTAAAACAGTGTATTATGGAATATCATTTAAACCTTCTGACGAGGTATGTAATGAGTATACCAGTATCGCATTTCCTCATTTACTGTAAAAGAAAATATTTTCATTTCACATGATATTTATGATCCGTCCAAATTTATTTTCTTTTTACCTCAGCAGAGCCTCGCTAAAAAGAAGCCTATTTTGACTGGTTTCATGATATATATACACTGTTGGAAACTCAATTCATAATTGTATTATCATTAAGGATGTACTTACTGTTATAGTTTAAATCACGTTCAAGTCTCGTTTGGATCTTGTGTAACTTTTTTTATAAAGATAAAAATTAAATAAATAAATCATTTTTAAAAGCAAACATACATCTGGAAAATGTGTTAAAAAGCAGATGTCTGTTGTTTGCAGAACAATTTTACAAGAAGTTAAAAAAAATGACCAATTCAGCGGCAATTTTGAAAATGAGTATTTCTTGCACTCACGAAATGTCAACATTTCACTTGTAATTGTGTCATCATTTTTAATTGTAACGAGTTGATTTTTGTTGAACAAATTTAAAAGGTTCAATACAATGAAAATGATATGCAACAGAGAGGAAAATTATGTATTATTGGTATTTTTTACTTATCAAGTGTAACTGAAGCTTTTTTTTTTTTTTTAGATAATACAACAAATTCTTTGGCAAAAAAGGAAGCACTCGGACACCCATTATTTGACTGCTTAGAAAGAGAAACACATTTAGTTTTGATCCATTGAATGTTTTAAAAAGTTTAATAGCAAAACTTTCTATATTAGCGTTAATTCTACAAATAAATGATGAAAATAAGTAAAATTCTCTTGGGAGCAGGTATTGATTGTTACGTCACTTGTTTGTGAGAGAAACGTCATCAATTTTTGAGAAAACGACGTAATTTTCTCACACAGACCAATGACGTAACAATCAATACCTGCTCCCAAGAGAAGATAACTCTGCAACACACAAAGACGGAATAGAAGAAATAAGTATTTTTATCAATTGTGCAAACATTCATTCATTTCGGATGATAATATTGGAAGACGTTGAATGAATTTGTCCTGCAAACGGTCAAAACTTTTTTTTTATATATATATCATTTATTATGCTAAATGGACATCTTTGACCTTTCATAAAAAAAAAATGCATTTTCTACTATGTCACTAACTTCTTTTTCCAAAAATGAAAACCAGAAAAAAGTTAAATACTTTGTTTAACTGCCCAATGCCAATTTAAGATTGAAGCGCGTAGAGGGTCTTGTTGGAGAAAACCAAGGGCCTGTTCGTTTTTTGAAATGTAACAATTTCGGGTAAATATTCTGGCGGACCTGCAAATATTTATGCAGGCCTTGCCAAGGTTCGCCTGAAAGCAGCATCAGATTACTAGATCCGACCTTTTTAACTAAACGACAACTGTGGTCCGACAGGTTTAACCGTTTGAACGAAAACGGCCCTGGTAACCAGAGAAGGTCACCCAAAACCTTTTTTACGTCGACTCTTGGAAGTGAATATCCCGGTAGTCTTGGTAAAAGGCGAGTATGCTAACCACTTCGCCACTCAACAACATACGTTTTTCAAACAAACCATGTTTTTTTCTATACCACCTGGGTCTCTAGCAAGACTTAGATGCCAAGGTGTCGTGTCTCTTTCTGTTGATGGGTGGTCATTTGTGGGCTGCCACATAACTCCCTGACAGCGATCATTGACCATACAACCGTGACGTATTGTATTATCAATGGTCACTAAGTGACAACCGGGCACACAAAGGATGACGAAATCAGTGTGTGCGTCATCGGAACAATAAGGGGTCGGAATCACGGCCAGAGGAGTGGGGCCCCTCGGGTCACCTGGAGGACAGTCTAAGGTCGTGTAAGGTCTGGTTGCTTTCCCTATAACAGATTGCACGGCCCTTACGTCCCGCGGTACACAACCCCCGCTGGGGACGACCATTTGATTATGAAAGGAGGGGGAGGGGCACATTTGGGAAGGCGGCCCAAATAATTATTTCCAAAACCACGTCGGCCAGAATTATTAACTAGCATAACTTATTTTCACACAATAATGTGAGAGTATACATTTAGAGTGCCAAAATTTCAACAAATTATCAACTGTGTTAAAAAGTAAAGATCATCTGGTCAGTGATTTTGCAAAATGTATATATTTGATCACCCCCTAGAGCACAGGGACCTAAGAATTAGTTACAGCTGTATTTGGACCTAAGCTTAGGTGTTTCAGAGACGTCTTTGGGTGTTAAGAGTAAATTAACACGTTTTATGGGTTGAGATCAATTTTTGGTAAAAAATGTATGCATACCGTTGTGAAATTGTTCACATCGAGATATATGTTAAACACTTCTAACAAGACTGAGAAAGGTAAAGAAACACGAATCTTCAGCAAGGCTCTTTTTGTGTCAAACAAATAAAACGCCACCTCCAAGAAAATTACTGACTAAGTCAAATTTTTAATGTAGTTTACTGTAATCGTGGCAATATTATTTGTGGTATGTTCTCACAAAATTTTGTTCGTGATGAAATGACCTGCAAAATTATATTCATGTTTTAATCGAGGACAGAATCATCATTCTTATCGATTCGAAGCCAGACTGTTTACCAATTTTATCTCAATCTTTAAAACCTCCATCAAATCGAATTGGCGACTTTGGCAATCAGCTCTAACCGGCGCTGTTCACAAAAACGTTCCTACTGTACCACAAAGTAGTTATTTTGTAATTCCCGTAAAAACATGTTTGAAATCTTACCAATGTTCACAGGAGCTAAAAATGTAAATCGATTCAATTGGTCACATACATATAGCAACTACGAATAAGCAATATTAGAATATATACAAATCCTACATGTATGTTATAATTATAGACAACTTTCTTTTTTTAACGTTTTTGATATTTTTTGTGCTAGTTTTACTACAATTTAACTCTGAAAAACGTCAGAAATCAATAGCAAATACAAGGCAGCGATTTTATGGATCTGTAATTTTTGGGATGGTGGATTGTATTATTATAACATCTATTGACTGCATACTTGTGGTCAGTGAGTCAGGGTCAATCTGTGTGGAGGTATGCTAACCCCCTTTGTCCAGTCCCTTCGGCCACCGGTCAGCAAAGGACCGTACGCTAGAACATCTGTTACCCTCCAAAATTTCTACAATGAAACTGACCACTCTTTCCGGCCACTCCCGTCCACCTCGAATGATAGTGATCACGCCTGACCGCTGTTGACCCCTGGCTATCGTGCTCCCTGCTGTTCGGACACGTAAGGGGCCATTAGGTCCCTAAAAGGACTGGGCTATCATGGATGACAGATTGACCTTCATCACTACTCGATTGACCTCCACACTCATCCCGTGCTTGACCACCAGAAGACAGCATGTACTATATTACAGATAATATTTGTGATAAAGATTCTTAATTATATAAAACAGCAAATGCTAAAAGCAGATTTATTCTTCAAAATATAAAAAAAAACTTCCGATCTAAATATTCTGAAACTGTTCATCACATAGATTGTTATTATTTAATTTATATTAATTAAAATGAACAACTTTTTATGCTAATGAATGTGCATGCGTTGTCTAGTAGAGACCCGTATAAATATATGTAGTGATCAGTTCTGCTAGTCGGTAACATAAAAAAAAGAATGATTCCCGCTAATGTAAGGTGGGGTCAATTTACACCCCGAAATGGTATTTCCTTCATTTTTTCCCCACCACAAGTAGATACACACATATATGTTTTTCTATATAACAGCATCCTACTGCAGATATAATCAATTATTATAAGCGAAACACATCTACTTGCATTACACCTGACTGAGTGACGGGGTAACCAAAAAGACGAAGGTAAATGACACTAATACATTTTATTTATAAGATTATTTATAATGTTGTATGGAATACATTAAAATATTTTAAAAAATATTTGTTTTGCATATTAATGTAGAGAACTGATTCCTGTTCTTCTCCAAATACATGTACATATCATAGTCTCCTATGTATAACACCAGTAGTGTGACGGGGGAGGTACCCTAACAAAATGGCCTATACATATTGGAATGATTTAAAATAATTATAATAACCATGTGTAAAATATATTTTTCCACTTACAAGTATTTATATACCAACTGCACGATAAAAACATGCATGAGCTCTTTTGATTTAATTTTCAAAGAATAAAATGCACATGTATTGCAAAATCAGAACAAAAATGAAAATAATGCTTATTACCAATCCTTCTTTATGGAGAAAATTTTGAGATGAGGTTTTTAACGTCTTAAAAAACCCTTTCTATACATGTATTTATGTATGTTTCTCCATGTAGAATGACGTAATAATCGCGGTAAATACATGTATTTATGTATGTTTCTACATGTAGAATGACGTAATTATCGCGGTATATACATGTATTTAAGTAATTTTCTACAAGTAGAATGACGTAATAATCGCGATAAATACATGTATTTATGTATGTTTCTATGTAGAATGACGTAATAATCGCGATAAATATATGTATTCATGTATGTTTCTACATGTAGAATGACGTAATAATCGCGGTAAATACATGTATTTATGTATGTTTTTACATGTAGAATGACGTAATAATCGCGGTAAAAACATGTATTTATGTATGTTTCTACATGAAGAATGACGTAATAATCGCGATAAATACATGTATTCATGTATGTTTCTACATGTAGAATGACGTAATAATCGCGGTAAATACATGTATTTATGTATGTTTCTATGTAGAATGACGTAATAATCGCGATAAATACATGTACTTTTGGAGCTTGCTGAATGCATACAATCAGTAACTTTCCAAGAGTGGTAAAAATTCCTATTTTAAATTTTTTATTCAATACTTTTGAGCAATTTATGCACGTTTACTTCCTCCTTTTAAAACATAGAATAATACTGTACTTGTTGAAAATATTCAGCCGCATACATTTAACAAATATAAACAAGAACATATATTCTGCAAAAGAATACACTTTTCTCATAACGGTGCTGCATGAGTGCATTCACATTCTTGTGATAATTTTTGTAAACAGGTGACTTTACATTTAAAATGTTTTTGTAGCATTTATTACCCCTCCGTCACTCCACATACTTGCATCAGACTAAGATCATGTGGCACCATATATTGGATACCCATCAAAAGAGGGCCATTGTTATTGGAGTTCAATGAAAGTGTTGGTGAAATCCAGACAGTTTACTCCATGTCCATGTCAACCCACCACTCCCCATTTACCTGATGAGATTCCTGTTTGGTGGTAAATTCAAGTGTTCATTGTTCATTAACTTTACTTTAATTTATCTGAGTATTTTATTCCACCATTTTCCAATATAAAGTACCGTATTAACCATCTGTGATAGATATGAAATATGTGCTTGCTAAATCTGATGTGTTTTTATATGTGTTATGCTTATGATTTATGCTTGTTATAATTAATACTGTTCCTGCTTTTAACATGCATGTGCAATCATCAAACTGTTTACTGGTTATTTTAGTAGTTCGATGTATATATAGTTTTGCTGCAAAATCCTACCTTTTCTACTCGCATGCCTTTTACCTTGTTATTACTGTTTTTATACTTATGTTTGTCGTGAAAATTACTCCACAGAGCTAATGTTCAATGATATGCCATATTCCGTCTTTGCGTATTGCAGAGTTATCTTCTCTTGAGAGCAGGTATTGATTGTTACGTCATTTGTTTTTGAGAGTAACGTCATCATTTTTTGAGAAAACGACGTAATTTTCACAGACAAACCATTGACGTAAAAATCAATACCTGCTCTCAAGAGAAGAAAACTCTGCAATACGCAAAGACGGAATACGACACTAAGTAAAGCTTCTTGTACTTGTATTGTTCCAAAGACGTATTTGGGTCTTGCATCATATCATGGCATGTCAGAATGGATGTTATGTTATGTTATTCCTATGTATGTGGTTTAGATCGCTTATATCTCTTTCTACAAACTTGAAACAGCTGGGCATGTAAATATTAGGAACCTGGGTCACTTAATCGGTACGTAAATATATATATATGTTACTGCTTTAAACCGCGGGAACATGTACATTGTAGCCGGTGGTGGTCATTCGAAGGGAGATAACCTGTATGTCCCGATAGAAATCTTGCTGAATTAGTTTGACTGTTTCTACAACTACAACTTCTTTGCTGAAGGAGAGAACGGGAGAAGTGAAATTCGATCGCCAGTATCTCAGTTGCCTGGTGCCGTTTATAATTCTGAGGTCGTTTGAATCCCGGTTTGGATGTTGTTTGTTTGTTTGTCCCTTGTTTTTACCACGACACAACTTGCTATTAGTCGGAAATCATGCTTTGGAAACGACTTTCTTTGAATATGCAATTGATCTTAAACCGTAAAACGTCCCTGTAATTGTTAGTGCTGCGCTCCAGCTGTGATTCATTGAAACTCTTTTCTACCATTGGAATTGATATATATTCTTTAAAAAGAAAAGATACAAGAGAAAAAGACTAAAAATATTAAATATCTTCTATGTGGTCTATATTTAAAGAGACTTCTATAGAGACCTCATATATAATAGGCTTTATTTTTATTATTATTTTACGGCATATTCAATTCCTTTGGTAGAAATGACTTTCAATCGAGTCTTTTTTGTTTTTTCCCTTACTTTATGGACTAAATATCACATTCCTGTTTTTAATGCGACTCGTTGGCCACACCACAGAACTAGATTATCCAAGTTCATGGCCACACTAAGGAGGATTTCCAAAAAGAGTTGAAAGAACAGTAACAAATGATTATAAAACATCAAATTTAATCAGTTAAATACATGCACACAATTGATGTATATATATATCTAACAAAAATAATATAAAGCAGATAAAATAAGATCATGCCGTATAATGTACTGACATAAGGTACTCCAAGTATCACTCAGTAATCAGCAGTAGGTATCCATGTCACATAGGTACAGAAAGGCCTACGTCACCTCCAATATACACAAGTGTCCTTGTTATGTCACTTATAAATGGATTTCACAGTTTCACTGTGTGTGGCAGTGTTGGATCTCCTAGAACACCTGACATAAATCAGAGTCTGCACACCTTGAGGAAAACCAGCAAAGGCTTGAAGCAACGACTTCTCCACTTCCACCAGTTAACCTTTAAATCTTTACAACTGCTTTGCTACATCATTATTGACATCATCGAACTCCTTGAAAATACTAACCATTCACTTGGTGGCCACTGATGGCCTTAAGATTTACTTTTGCATCTTTATTTTGAAAACAACCTGATTTATCTCTAATTTAACATAACACAACTTAACTCATTCACCCCTGAAATTTCATAATGAGCTATTCTAATCTTTGAATTGGAAGAGTTCACATGTGTCTTCAGGGGTGAATGAGTTACAATATAAATCCATGACCTAAATTATGATAATATGAACACTGACTTCCGTCAGTGAGATGAAACCTGTAAGGGCGGATTCATGTAGGCGCGAAACCCGTCATCCATCCATCCATCCTATGATTATATAGCCTACATTAGCAGCGTATCATCAGATTTTAAATAAAAGGTCTAAATTATAGGAACGTGAACAGAACATTTAATTTAGGTCTTGTTCTTACCACCAGTCATGTTATATGTGCAACACTATCTCTGCACATGCATTTAGCGACCATGTGGTTTGACCTAGTGTCCGGGTCCCCCTTTTTGCTTTGACAACTCGCTCATATTCAAATCAGTTGATACTTATTGTCATTCCCATTTATATGCAACATGTTCCTGTGGTTACTTTGTTTTCAAATAAACACAAAGCACAAAGAATTATGGTGATAAATAGGTATTGTCAAGGTCATCTACAAAACTACAACACCACACTGAAATCTCCTGGTGTCACCTAGACATCACACACACATAACAAATTATGTTACCAGGATTTCTAACAAGATATATATATTTAAAAGATAACAAGATAAAACAGATGTCTACCAATGTGATTAAGTAGATTGGAGGTATATAAGAACCAGCAGGATACACACCAGTCCCAAATAGTTAGTCTGGCCATCACTGTACTGGCCATAGGAATTAAATCCAATACAAAACAAACACCAAAAAGCCAACTAAAGTAACAAGTAAAAACTTATAAAACATTTCCTATACTGCTCATCTGGTTCCAGAACCACAATCCGATAAAGTTTTATTGTTGTGACAAAACATTCACACCAGTAAATTAGACGTTCTCTCTCATACATCATGATCAAACTAAGTTTGTTTTACAATATTCAATTATTTACGACAGTATCTTCATTGTAATTTCTTAACCACAGTATCAAGGTCCTTAACCCTTTCACCCATATGTAACTTTAGTTGACTCTACCATGCACTGATCTGGGTGAGTCCATTATGGTCTACAGTGGTGAAAGGGTTATCTCATTCATTCCCGAAGACACATTTGAACCCTTCCAATTCAAAGGTTGGAATAGTGCATGTTAAATAGCTTTCATCTTGTACATTTCTCTCCTAATAATCTACAGCTCACAGCTACAGTTACTTGTAGAAGCTCTATTTACCTAATACATGACAAGAGTTTCAGCTTGTACCTCTATAGTGTTATGTATTACATGAAAGAGCTTTCTGCTTGTAACTTTACTGATTTACAGCTAGTGGATCTAATGAGTTTTATCAATGAAAGAGCTTAGGGCTTGTATTCATAATTATAATGTATGCAAAATATAAATGAGCTAGAGCATAAAAAAATGGAATTTACAGCAAGTATCATTACTGGGCTATTATATCAACATCACTTATAGCTAGTACCTCCTTTGAGCTGTTATTTCAAATAGCCTAGGTGTACATATTTTAGTGGTAAAGTTATTTTAGGGCTTTTCATTCTGCGCTAAATCAACTGTTCTTTATTGCACATTTTTGAGTGCAAAAATCCTTTAATACGGTAATCTGTTAACATTTGATAATGTGCCGAAACAAGTAACTGATAAGGCCACAATGGAATTGAGCAAGTAAGAGCTTGAACCTTGGGTAAGCTAATATCATTTATGCATTACATATAAAGCAACACCAACTTATTATTAATGAAAAATAATTATACACTTTATAATATAGTATAACTGGTGTTTTTAAAAATGATAAAAACAGGGGTCCCATATCATAAATACAACAGTAATACACAGGACAACATAAAACACATTGTTATAGACTTGTCTATTCAATCTTTTGAATATCATTAACTCACCGGCTTAGATTAACATAGAAGTGTGCACTATGTCACAGTTTCAACCATTTACAGTGAATAGAAATTATAACCAAATTATAAAGGGAATTATTGAGTACAATTTTGGTAGATATTTGTTGCTTTTGAAGCATAGTGGTGCTGAGACATATATGGCCTTTTATGTCTCTCGTTGGTGTCAAGTTAGATTCTGTTTGAAAAACAAACATCAGCAGTTCCTTGTTACTCATATTAGGAACATCATCATAACCTTACAACTTTGGAGAGCATGAAGCATTAGTTCAAGGTCAGCAAAATCCAAAGTCTGCAAATCCTGGGTAAGCTCAGTGAATCAGAGGTCAGCTGATGAGTTACCCAGAGGTCAGTGAACCCAGCATAGCTAGGAGGCTACACATGATGAACTCTGTCCACAGGAGGTAATCCCAGTTTTAAGACTATGATAAGAAGCCTCTAAAAGTTCATAAGATTGGATGAAAACACAATTCATAAAATCGACAACAAGTTTTACTTAGATGGACATAGTTTACAAGTTTGTCCTGTAATGTTCTAAACTATTGACAATTTAGGGTAAATTTAATTAGGAAAATAAAGTTAAATTAGGAAACAACCATTTCTGAATGCTGCTTAAGAGAACAATAATCATGAATTAATTGTTTTAATATATTCATGTCTGCTAATTGATAAAATTCAACCTTCTTGACTTTTATAATTTGTATACATGCTAGTCAAAATATTTTTTTTCTTTAAAAACACTTTTGATGCAACAGAAATAGCCAGAACATCCTCCAAGGTAGGCACTCAAGTTTTCCTTGCATACAGGAACATGTCCACATACTTTTCATACATGCATGGAAAGGTTACTTATTTATCTCTGCCAGAGCTGCCCCAATAAAAGAAAATAATAGTTGAAGGGTGCACCAAACCAGGGGTGCAATTTTCTCAAAGAGATCCTATGGAGGATGTTCTGAATATCTCCACTTCATCATAAACAAAAGGACTTTTGTTCAGTTATAATGGACAAGCATAAAAGCATGCATGGAAGCTAGGCCACTATTAGTGGCAGTCAATACAATAAGAACACAGAGGTTAGGGTCCCCTAAAGACCATGTCTCTTTAGCCTGAAATAGATCGTCTTTTTAACAAAAATCGTTAATTGGTTTTTTTTCTCAAGACTTCTGCTTCCATTAAAGCTTGTTGCCTACGTTAAGAGCATGTCAGATTTATAATCAGGTATCTGGACACATCATTGAAAGGTGGGTCGTTTCTGTCTTGTAAACAAGACAAATATCATACATTCCCATAAAACAGTCAAAGAAGAAAATATTTGATTTCTTGACAATTAAAGCACCAATAAAAAACACAGATCGTTAAATACCAAAGATCAGTTGTTTTAGTTAAAAGCCCTGCCAGTCACTGTGGGCATCTGTGTCATCTTCTGTGTCCATCTTATAGCAATGAATGCCATTCTTGATTGCTGGAACACCTTTTCCTTTTCCTGTAACAGATTTGGAGATTACATTAGCCTGTGATTTAACTTTCATGCATTCTATTTTCCTAACATTACCATTTTGTGAAAAGTTGTTAAAAATCTATTTCAGCTCAACGGGATTGTTTTTGGTACATTAGAATGGCACCAAACATTTATGAAATGTTTCAGTTTTTAACCATTTTGTTTGCACAGAGGTAAATATTTATCTCACATACTACCTCTTTTTATTCATACAGTACAAGATCTTCTAACTTTGATTGTCAATTGCATTTACCACTGTATTTAATTTTTTGAAATAGGAATTCAAAAGTCTTAAAGTGGACAGACCTTCCAGCAAAGGAATAAATTTACTTGTAGGAGTCCGAGCTAAATCTTTGTTATTGAATAAAGAAATGGCCTCCTAAATCAATATGTTTGGACTTGAAGTACTGAGTCTTAATTCATTTGTGTTGAATCACACCTCCTTGCTTAAATTTCTTTATGTTGGCCCATAACAGACACACACAAAAACAGACATACACTGCGATTACTCTGTTGCTTTAATTATAATAAATCATAAAATATTATGTCATGTTAACTTAAAATATTGAAATCAATTTACATGCACATTAATATATGTATTATGAACAAAGATACATGATGATAAACACATTTTTACATAACAACGCATGTCTGCAGATCAGCTGGGTTAAGGTAAACGGTCAGGGATGAAAATGAGTAAGGGGAGGTAATCCATACCTAGGACTCTGGCCATAAACAATAGGTCCAGTGTCTGAGTTTGATCTGTGCTGCTTTTTATCGTCAATGTTTCATTGATCAGCTTTTCCTTGATTGCATGAAATTCCACCTCTATGTTGTGGCCTAGACCTTTAAAAGAGATGCATTTTAAGACATTTCTGTATTTACATTTTTTTTATGTAACCTGTGAATGTTTGGTTTCGGCTAAATGTTAATTCACATAGATGTATAATATAAGTATTTTCTTTTACATAAATGTATCATACAAGTATCTACAGGGAACTTTTTACAGGAGTTTGATCAAGGAAATTCTATGAAGAATTAAATTTACAGAAAATGAATGTCCATCCAGAGTTGATTACTAAGTTAACCTGATACCGACATAGTTGGTTGGTACCATGGATAGCCAATTTTTGTATGTAAAAATGTCCATGGATAAAGATATTGTTATTCCGTCTTTGCGTATTGCAGAGTTATCTTCTCTTGTGAGCAGGTATTGATTGTTACTTCATTGGTTTGTGTGAAAAAATTAAGTCGTTTTCTCAAAAATTGATGATGTAACCAGTACTCTACCAATGAGGTAACAATCAATAACTGTTCACAAGAGAAGATAACTCTGCAATAAGCAAAGACGGATTATATATACGAGAACACCAAAACAATGTATACACTTTGCATGCTGAGTTGTATAACGCCACATTTAGCTCTCAACTAAATTGTTTAATTCACTTAAAATCTAATGCTGTTACAAGTTTGATCATTAATCCTAAATGTCTTACCATCCTCTGTAGGACTATACTCTTTGAGGTGGACATAAAGATTTTTTGATGGGTCTGCCACAATGTCCTCACTGAGTCTGTCCTGGATACAGAACTTGACTGTATAGTGGTGGAACATCTGGAGGAAACCAAGGTGTACTTCTACGCGACCTTCACTCACATACTTCAGCTGGATCTCAAGGTCATGGGCCTTAACCTGTTCTGCCTCAAAGTGTACATGTGCATGTTCCCCGTTATCTGAAAGGGATCCAATTATTTTATCCAGCGTTACCTCAGATTAACAAGGCTATCACTGTTTATAGACATAACCAATTAATCACATCAAAACTAAATAATTTAACTGCTGAAATTGTTAAATGGTAAAACCTATTGTATGGTTTGAAAGCTTTACCATTGATACCAACATGTAGAATACAATATTTTCCAAAGATATTGTTAAACATAGATATATATGGAGGCATTGCAAACGATACAAATTAACCATGAATGCATGTGCAAATGCCTAAAAGAGAGCATATCAGGGGCGTAACAAACAGGTTTTCAATGTGTAAGCCCAATGATGAAGTGTGCTGCTGAAGGCAGCACCCCGTAGCGCGAGGAGGGTGAGGGTATAGGAGGGGTTTTTCCCCTCCCATTGGTGGGGGTCTTGGGGGTCTCCCCAGGAGAATTTTGTTTTCTAGAACACATGAGACGCGTTCTCCCTTGTTCTGGCATCAGTTTTAATGGCCATTTTAAAGCAAGAAAATATCGTTTTCCCTTTTTATTTTACAAATAATTTGCTTCTTTTTGGGTACGTAGGGATTGGTACTCTTCTTCGCCAATTCTGTTATGGAGTTCGGTAACATTATACCACAGAAAAGAAAAATCTAAAATCATGTGGATTTTGGGATAGTTGTTGTAAGAGTGTGACGTTTCTCCTCGAGACTGTGACTCCGGTTGCGCAGGGATATGTGACTAGTATCACAAGCTAGCACTAGGAATAGTTTAACATTATGTACATAAGAACCTGGGGGGGGGGGGGGGGGGGCTAGTTAGTACTATGTGTATACCAATAATTTGCATAGCTAGAGTTGCACTGACACGGTTACCATGTCAAATGATTGAACCAACCATGCCTACCAACCATATTGTTCCCTTTATATGTATAAAAGCGGTAAAAAAAACTTAGAAACAGTTTATTTCACGGGGAAACTAGAGTTAGCGTTTGGGTACACCACAGACTTAGATAATTCCGTGGGTACACCGATAATTAGCAAGGCTAGAGTTTTACTGGCACGATTACCATGCCGAATGAATATGCTACCCTCAGTTCTACATTTGTTAGAGACTTTGATTGCAACGAAGCATTTTAGTTGGCGGTCTTTATAGCAGATACAAAACATCTGTCATTGCTTTTTAATATTTTATATCATATAGTCTATGTTGCATTTATATTTTTTTATTTTGTCAAAAATGATGTGTAAGCCCAGGCTTTTTTGCTACATAGGTTGTTACGCGCCTGCATATAATATACACCTTGTATGTTGCAATTGTCAATAGTAAATATAGTTATGCACTATTTCAGCAATTTCATTCTCTGATAATCAATTTCTATATCTGTCATATTTTTGAACTTCACCTTTAACAAAAAAGTTCTTCATAAATGTTTATGTGTACAACATTGCTAGCAACAAAGATTTTCTATAAATAGCTGTAGGTAACCTTGACCTACAATGTAGCTTGTTTGTAACACCCTGAAATACAGAAACTTGTTTAAAGTATTCTTATACTTGAAGATTGTACTGGTTTATATAAACAAGAGGCCCATCAGTCCTGTATCACTCACCAGTCACCTGGCTCTTTTGTTACCTGAACTAGAACAAGTAAAATCTTTCCGCTTACCTCAAAACTAGCATTATGATCTCGGATATTTTAAGGATTTAAAAAAAAAAATCAACATGTACCCTTATTAGGGCAATGACAGCAATATTTGTATGATGTTTAGTTATAGATGATCTGCTGGAATGGAGATTTTAAATTATACATTGCAGCAAGTAAACAATGTTTCAGACAGGGGGGGGGGGGGTTGCAATTTCATTCTTTCATTATCAAAATAAAAAGTTTTGTTTGTTTCTAGTTAACCTACCTACCTTAATTTTTGGGCCTACTCTGGACATTTTGGGTTAATTTTCTGGGAAGCATTACTAAAGTCAAAATTAATATCCTATATAAATCCAGGGATATACTCACTGTCCCTGATAAATCTAATTAAAAAAATGAGTTCAGAACTGAGTCTGTAACAAAACAAACATGTTTTTTTTTTTGTTTGGCCTTTACTATTTTCTTTACTTAAACTGGAAAAACTTAAAACTTGTGTGGGGCAATTCATGCGATAACAATACATTACTTTCTTTAGGATCCATCGTCGAAACAGTTACAGCAACTGGATCACTCGGTATCGTCTTGTTGTCCCGGCGTTTAATTTTTGTTTCCAATTGAATTTTAAGTTTACTCCAAATCACGGAATTAGACTCAAGTCCACGTCCCAATATTACGCCAGTACAGCAGATGACAGCAAAAATAATAGTAAATAATCTGTCACCTCAAACCAAATAACCTGATAACCAGACACTACGATCGGCACGTAGTATTTACTCTTTTGATCCTAGTCTTGAGGCCGCAATTAACAGATTGCCAGGTATTTACTATCTGTATAACACGACCCAAGGCACGTGTATCCTACATTCGACAGACCTGTTTGTTTCTTCTCGTACCGACTTACATACCACAAATTCACCCGACCATGTGTTTGTATTTACAGGTGACCCTGACGGAAATAACAATCATGCCTGTGTACCTACAACAACACGCGTGGTGGGATTGAAAGATTTCCGGACAAGGGAAATAACTGAACGTGTTTATTACACGCGAAATATAAAGCTGTCACCTACACCTATCTCCTTCAATCACCTTCGTTCAATTAAAGTCAAATCTTCATCAGTTGAAGTAAAATGTCATGGATGGGTTACAAAAATAAAGACCGATGTTATACTATATGCACATGTATTGTAGATTTTGGCGAGTCAATCAACAGAAACATTAGAGATGATCTAGGAACAAGAAGAGCATTCCACGATGTATGGAATGCCAAATTAAAATATATTCAAATTATTGCACCTATCTAGGTACGATTCAATTGAAGATAAGTGCAATTCAGTTGAAAATAAGTACAATTGAATTAAAGATAGGTTCAAATATGACGAATTAAACCTATCTTCAATTGAGTTGTACATATCTCCAATTGAATTGAACATGTCACCTCTTCAATTGAATCGCATCTATCTTCCAATTGAATTGTTCATATTTTCAATTATTTGAATATATGTTAATTTTCAATTAAACACATATTCAATGAATTATACCTATCTTCAAATAAAGTTGATTCAATTCAATTGAGGAGATATTGTATTTGTACACAGGTTCAATTCAATCGAAAATAGCTAATTTAATTATTTAAAAATAGATACAGTCGAATTGTACCTATCTTCAATTGAATTGAACCTATTTTCAATTAATTGCACCCATCTTCAATTATTTATGAGTATTTGTGAGTTTTTCGTTGTGTAGCTGTTCTATCAGAGAAAGTTTGTTTGTTTGTTTGTTTATGTTTAACGGCCCATCGACGGCTGTGGTCATTAAGGGCCATGGTGATTTTATTTATTTTTGTATATATTTTTAACAAACATGTGAGTAGCGAAGATAAAATCAGATAAAATGGTTCATTTTAAAAGCATTCGCATTGTATGTGTAGATAATAAAAAACAAAAAGGGTGTTAAAATAATAAAAGAGATAACGAATAGATGATATGGAATATGCGATATATATAACACGTCAAAAATGGTAAGTAGGGTTAAAAGACATCAGAGTCTATAAATATAAAATAGACCGATGTCTTTCAAATAGTTAAATAATGCCTTCGAATCCACGGAACTGAAAAGTGTTTCATATCCGGGACTCGAAAGTAGTTATCACGAATGTGTTTAAAATCGGAACATTCTATTAAAAAATGTTTCACTGTAAATGGAGTGTCACATGCGTGGCATGAAGGTATATCTTCTCGTTTTAAAAGGTACGAATGAGTAGGATATGTGTGCCCAGTGCGGAGCCGAGCGAAGACAACTTCCTCTCTACGATCTTTCCGACTGGGAATAGATGTTTTAAGTTTTGGTTGTATCTTAAAAAGGTTGTTGGTGGTCTCAAGAGACCAGCGTTGCTGCCATTCATTTTGAATGGCTGTACGAATGGTAGGTTTAAAATTTGTGTATGGTAGTTTGATATTTGTTTGTTCAAGATTCGATGCATTTTTTGCTTCCCTGTCAGCAAATTCGTTGCCTTTAATTCCGACATGGCTCGGAATCCATAGTAAAGTTATTTTAGACTTTTTTAAGATACGAGATATTCGAAGGGCAAGGTTTTGTACGAGTGTGTTTTTAGGATCTCGTAACTGTAAACTCTGTAGGACAGATAGAGAGTCTGAACAAATAATTGTCTTTTTAATGCGGTGTTCATCGATATGGTCGAGGGCCAAACCAATGGCGCATGCTTCAGCAGAAAAGATGGAGGCGCCGTCTGGTAGTCGGACTGAAGTGCAATTATTAGCAGTACAGCAGGCTGCTGCCACTTTCTCACCTTCTGTGGAGCCATCGGTGTAAAGTTCTGTAATTCGAAATGCATTCCCGAAAGGAGGATTTGTGTTCTTCGGGCATAACACTTGATTTCCCTCGCTCATGTGATGTAAAGTTAAACTCAGGGGTTGAATGGTCCACGGAGGAACAGAGAAAGGATTCTGACCTCGACAAGTCACTGCGGAGGAGTGTTGACAGACATATCGGATGGGTTGGCAACTTAGTCGGCATGGTGTAATGGCATTTATTGTAGAAATAATGATTCTAGTCTGAAATATACGGTGATACACTAATTATGATCTTCAAGCCTGAAAAGTGTGCCAATGAAGATTAAAGTGATCCATCATTCACGTCAGCGGCCGAGTTGGCCAAGTGGTGTGGGCCCGTTACACACATACTTTATAATCTGGTACTTTAATGTGGATCTCTTGAGCACTACTGCTCACAGGGACCCGAGAGTTTGTTACAGCTATATTTGGACCTAAACTATAAGGTGTTCAGAGTCAGTAGTTTGACATGTTTTAGGGGTTTAGATCGACTTTCGGTAAAAATGACACCCCCAATTATTATATATCCGAGCTTTTTTTTACCGAAAGTCGATATACACCCCTAAAATATGTCAAATTACTCTGAACACCTTAGTTTAGGTCCAAAATATATCTGTTACAAATTTCCAGGTCCCTGTTATACATTCAAACGGCGATTGCACAAATGCCTTAAAATTGTGTGCGTTTTTTGGGGGGGTTTCATAGTTTATTTTAGGGTTTTAACGTGGTTTTGAAGAATTAGTATTGATTTGCTTTAGAAGAAACATATTTCAAGTGGTGTGTTGGTCGAATTTAAGTAAGGTCTAGTAATTGTTCAAGAATATGGTTATGAAGACATAATAATCTTATTGATGATTTTGGGAACTTTTGTTACAAAAGAAGCTGTATAATTATACTCCCTGCACCCCTGGAATATGAAAGGACGAAATCGAAAGCTCTGCACGCGCGAACTTATTAATGATGTACATCAAATGATCACGTGACAGCGTAACGGTTAATCGACTTGCTTTGAGTTTGGGAGTCAATCTCCTGAAAACGACAGATATCAGCTTAGCGATTGGGGTGTTTTTTTTATTGAAACCAATAAAGTAGATAACTTGGTGCCTTCGATTTTGCCATGACTCGTCTGTGCCGGCTCATCTTTAGATTTGAATCACAAAGACAATAAACACAGCTCACTTGATTTTATATACATGTCATTATTTCGGCTATACTCTCTCATACGCGAATCTCTCATACTGTCAGAGGTCAGTTTAAGTTTTTTAGTTTAAACACATATTTTATTGTACAAATATACAAATGGATCGGACAACAAATTATTACAACTTAATAGAATCCTCTCCTCAATACATAAGGGAAAAATAGTGTATATGCTTTCGGGGAAAGGGAAAAAGATAGGATGGAGAAGGAAAGGTGGGGTGGGGGTGATGGAGGGGAGGGGTGTTACCTAGAAAAGTAAACGTGTAAACTGAGAAATCGATCCGCGTTTGAATTAATTATAAATTATACAAATTTCATGACATGCATCCTGGTAGAGTAATTTCAAAATGAACAGAATCAATGTAACAAATAAATCAGGCAAAATAATGAAATACAATTTCATAAACACATATAACAACTTACACATAAATAAAGATAGAAAAGTAATTATAACTATCAAAACCTATTGCTGGATTTGATGTAATGATGCACATGTCTAAAGATACTTATGTTGTTTTCTACCGAATGTTGACTATTACCAAACAAAAGTAGTTCTAAATTAAAATCAACATGCAAGGCATTTAAATTTTGAAGCAGGGTATGTCTTTCGTTGTTAAAAATAAGCACTCACAAAAAAAGTGAAAGGCATTTTCACAGGCATAGCCACAATAACAAATGGACTATCAACCAAATTTACTCTAAAAATATCCTATTTAAGTGGACTACACTGATTTCTAAGTTTAGTGTGCATAATGTTCGATTTACGTTCACTGAAACCTAAGTAGATTGGTGGAGGAGATTGTAAGAATCGGAGGTCAGTGTGATGGGAAACAGAAATGTGCTTCCTAAATAAGTTCTCATTGAACGGGAAATAAGCTGAAAATTTGGTATGAATATCTGTAGCAGTTACTCTTATAATAGTGTCACGTAAACGTTCCAATCACAGTTCAGTATGAACATTAGTTTTAAATAAAAGGTGGCATGCTTGTTTGTCCACTACAACTTTCCAGTGGTGCTGGAATTACGAGGATGGGCACGTCAATCAGTGTGTTTAATTTTACTTTCGTTTTCAGGCCTAATATTGAAAGAGCAATATGTTTTTGGAGATGTGTGATGCATTACCAGCGAGAGAAATACCGCCATAGTATCGCATCATCGATATTCCGGTGGTGTAGAGAGCGAAAGTGAGCGTAACCCCTGGATTTTGAAGATGATAGGGTCGAGGTTGTCAGACTTTTAAATTCGGAACAGACTTTAGCTATGGACACAGTTCCTAATATAGATGAAGGCGAGGAAAGGAGCCATATGTTCTTTATTTATTTTTTACTGTGGATTTTATCTGGATCAGTGGCTTTATATTTTTAGTCTGGTCATTTTGGTCGAAATAAAGGGCCAACCTCAAGAAAATTGCAACAGAATTAATTCATACTTTATGTTATTTGGTAGCATGTCAGCTTTCAGGAAAAAAAGTCTACCAAAATCAACTCATGGGAATGACCTTTCTCAAGGTCACAAGATATATGCCTATATAATACGTATTTTCGTATTCTTGGATATTTGTAGGAAGGAAGAGATTCAACTTTATTATAGTTTTCTTTCTAATATAAATAAATTAAAGAACAATCTGGATATACAACTTTTATTTACTTTATAAAAAATTAGAAGGACAATTTAATTCAGTTCAAGGTCAAATAGTGGACATTCTCTTTTTGCTGATGGTCTTCCAACTGGTGTCCTCTGTTTCTTTGTTTGTGGGGAAAATTCTTGGGGTACCTGTCTGAAGGTTCGGAAGTTAACACTACAACTTTGATGATAAAATGCATCAGCAGCCTAAAGATCAGCTGCATATTCTATCCCTCCCTTCACCTCAGCAGCCCAATCATCATTGCGGTCTGTGCAAATATCCAAAATTGCGCAATCAAAATCTGAAGTTCGAACTGGAAATACGTCAGGGCCTCTTTTGTTTCAAGACAATCTTGCAGATTGACCACAGAAAAGACAGTGTTGTTGAAAATCAAAAAGGAAACTCGAACGAAGACTGCTTTTTGATGCTAATAAGGAAACCGTATCTTTATCCTGAGATTTTTTTGGTTTATGTGCATAGACTTTGGATTAACATATGACTTGCGACAATCTTGGTGTACTTGTTGACCTGGGACAGTAAGTATGGAGTCGCCAAGTACCTAGCTGGCTTCGTTGATACCTATACTACCTTTTTGTCGTAAGGTCACAGCTATATCCCGTCCGTCCTGGAGAGAATGATGACACAGAACAAATTCTTCCATATTTACTGGTATAGCCGTAATTCTGAAAGAAGAAAAATGTCTTACAGCGTCGTGCCAAAAGAGAGTAAAATTGTTTAAATTCCTGTATATTTCAAGTAGACTAATAACATCTGCATTTGCTGAATTTTCCTGGTTCCGTTCTTTACCAATATTACAGACCAAAAAAAAGTTACAAACCGGTTAAAAGAGTTAATTTTGTGACTTTAAACAGTAAAACTAATGCACCCAAGACGAAAAATGTCAATATCGGGTGTTTTAGAAATAGGTAACTTGTTTCGATATCAATATTGTCAAAATTGGCTGTAAAACGTAATGAATTTAATGAATTGCAAATTGCGTACGCATTACGCAAATTATTATAAATCATGTCACTCATGGGCTTCCATACATTTTCTATTTTATCAAGGAGGGTCCAAGGTTTTTATTGATTTTCCACTTTCGATATAATTTTTCACATAATTATGTTTCTAATAATATTGTAACAACGTTGGATGAATTTATTAAAGACAGGAATATGGTTATCGGTCGTGTTTAACACACAGGTTCTCTGCTGGTGCGGCCGTAGTTACATAGCAGACGACGCTACACAATTTATGATTGATGGGCATGTTAAACGTATATTGGAAGCCAACTGCTATTATTTTCATCATTATAAATTACGTTTTTAAATAAATGTGCATTTGTCAACTTACCATGAAATAATTCGGCTCCGTTATCGTTGTTTTGTTTCCGAATATTTTCCAAGGCACTAGCATGATCACTACAAGTTATCTCCCTTTGCGAGCTCTTCTTGATGTACAGCGGCCCGTGGGTGCCATATTCTCCTCGTTGGTATTTATCTTTTTTGATGCGGGAATTAACCATTTTCTCAACTCAAATACAATCAGTTAAAAGGAAACAGTCGTAAAATATTCTGTTGCAATTTTCTGGAGGTTAAATTACAGAATGACCAGAATATTTTTATAGATATTCATGTTTGGGATACCAGTTAGAGATATATAGGTGTAGGGCATGAATCAATGTCTTTCTTTTTACACAAGCAATAACATTTTCTATGTGACGTTTCGATGACTAGTACGATATGTACACTGTCACCGTCATCAGACAAATGACCAGTTAAGCGTATGCACACAAAGATGTAAAATATGTGCGAGTTGTCCATAAATAGAAAATGTTTAGAAATGTCTATGTCCTTTGGTACCCTAATGGCATTAGCTCATGTAAGGGCGTGAAACCCTAAACACATACATCGACTGTATTACGAAGCCTCTCAGCCTCGACTAATATAATACGCACTTGTGTTGCGCTCGTTTTGTTCGTGTTAGGTATCAAATGCAAAGTAAATTGGACTTTGGTAAACATCTGAGCACTTTGATTGACGGCTGCGTTGTGTTTCTGGGGTACATTATTAAGTAAAGTCAGCATTTGATTCATATTGACCTTAGTCCCAGTGATATGTAAAAGTTTCGGGCTTTTCCCGGGAAAATAGATTGATCGTCTTGAACTTAACAAAAAATATATTTGTCAAACGTTGAATTTTATTTAATAACACAATGCATATTGAACTTTATTGCAATTCTTCCTTGTTTACTGATCAACAAACACCATTAAAATGTGATATAAATAATTAATATACAACATAATTCACTACATCAGGCTTTAGAAAATCATTTCCTTTAAAAACAACAATGTGATGATATGTTGACTAGAGTTATCATTGGGCCTCCATCATGGATGAAAGTTGGTCATTTTCATGTGTCTGCAGGGTTTCTGAACACTTAATGCAATCCTCTTTTGTTGCTCGAAGTACTGCTTGCTTGTCAGGACTGAAGAGTGTGGCCAGGTCTACTTGCAACATATGACAGCGCACTGAAAACATAATAAAAAATAACGGTATCACCTATAACTATTCACGGAGAGCGGTAGTAAACAGTTTCGAAGTGTAAAGAACGTAGAATTCATTTAATTTGGTTTGTTGGTGTTTTACGTCCTATTAACAGATATATGGTCATTACAGGACATGCCAGGTTTTGGTGGTGGAGGATGAAAGCCGGAGTTCCCGGGAAAAACCCACCGACCTACGGCCAGTACCTGGCGACTGCCCACGTAGGCCTCGAACCGGCGACCCAGTGGTGGAGGGCTAGTGGTAGCAGAATGTCATACCATGGATTATACAGACCTTTTTATGGTCGAATGTGAGCCAGTTCCCTTCTCCTATTTTGGCATTATTTCCCCCTATTTCAGCTTTAGTTCCCCCTATTTCAGTTAAAAATTCCCCACCTGTAACTAAAATCCTACCACATGAATATCTGTCTTGGTTCCATTTTTGCTTTTAATTTTCCATCAGTTCTACAATTGAGTGATTTATTTCATTTTCCCTGTGTTGTTTTTAATTGTCCCTGTTGATATTCTGTAATCTATGATGAACAGCGAGGAACAAAACTAAATATCTAATCCATGCCCCCTCTCGTACTCTCCCCCTGGCTCCGGCCTGCAGCTCTTGCTGGACACTGGTCATGCACATACTATATAAGTTGACATACAGCGCATATTTCCCCCTATTTCAAAAAAAGGGTACTAACTTTCTACCACGTGCATTAATCCCTACATACGCCTTAACCACTTGGCCACCGCGGCCAGATTTTTTTCATGATATTGATAATTCTTAGATGACAGAATAACTACTTACATGTAAGCATTATAGTTGGTGGCATAATGGTAATCTTGTTTAAGGCAGGCCGAGATTAATAGATCGGCTTCCGTAACACAATATACAAGAAAGATACAAGAAATTTTACTTATAGACGTATATATGAAAACAGAAACATTAGCTCTGACGAGCTATTATAACGACAACAGAATACTATTTTGATGGGTTGTTTGCCATGTTTCCATATGAGATCATCATAACCCCCCC
>NW_018408896.1:37484-58556 GCF_002113885.1 Mizuhopecten yessoensis
CCCCCCCGATGATTCGATAACCACGGGCTTGCTCCGAATATCAAAATGATAGTATGACTCTATTTTCACACAAATGAACACACTGATGTGCATGCGAATTGTACAGACGTTAGTTTTTGGTTCATTGCAATGCTGCTGAGGACCCGTAGAATATGGACAGTAGTAGTATTGATATTTATTTGGTAAGCGCTAAATATAGAAGAGGCCAATGTACTGCCGTGGATAAGTAAGGTAACTTCTAAAAGTACTGGTCAAGGCTTAGAATAAATCAATAATGTCCACGTGCACAGCATCACCTCATCACCACGTTGACCAATGGTCGCGTTAGCTAATTTTAGCACCTATAAATATAAAGGAAAGCACGTAGGGGTAGTATACATGTAGTTTTGCTAGTTTAGAGTTTTAGTGCATTAGAATGGAGACTGAAAGTGGATGTTGTGTGAAAGGACTATACAGGAAACGTATGGATTACGGGAGATAAATGAACGTGTTGTGAACCGTGTATGGATTACTGTGAACTTTATATGCTGGAGTTAATAAATATGTGAACGTTATTTCTTGTGTCTGTTCTCTATCGCACCACAGTTCCATCCCAGGACAAACACGACGCCTCCTATCCCAGGAGTGAGCGTTACAAATGTTTCATAACAAATAATTGTACAAATGAAAAAAGATGAACAATAAATAACGTAGATTTAAATATTTTGTAAATTATACGGACAGCTTTAAATTTTTGTATGCAATAATCCTACGTACCACTTTGCTTATTCATGGTTTCCTTCAGAGACAGCAGCTCTCGATCCATACAATCTATTTCATTTGTCACCATATTGGAGTTATAACTCTGTACTTCCGGTCTGTGGTTTTGCGTCATCTCCTTTTTCGGCGTCTTAACTGTATTAATATCATACAAATTAGTAGTAGTGTGATACCATCTGGTGAGTTATTAAAATACATATTTGAAAGGCCAACAAGTATACGCGCCGGGCTATCAATGAGCCAAGAACACTCGACCTGGTTTTCACCACAGACTGGGTGTCATTTTTACCGAAAGTCGATCTAAACCCCTAAAACATGTAAAATTACCCTGAACACCTTACTCTAGTTCCAAATATAGCTGTAACAAATTCTGAGGTCCCTGTAGTTTTCACCAATGAACTAGACATAATAAGAAATGCCGAACGGTGGAATTAAGTATTGGATCAATGTATTACTCGAAAATAAAACTAATTTACCTAGGGAATGTATATGGCATCCAAATATGAAAAAAATGTCAAGAAATAAGAAACGAATTCGCTAGGTAGACTACAGTACCGATTTAGTGACGGCAAATGGACGGAGCATCAAACGTGAAAGGCAGCGGAAACTAGAGATGGGAAGAAGTGCACAGATTATGTCAAGCCAGGGGAAAAAGTCAAACCAATATATTATGAAGGAAAGGAAAATCACATAGCTCACAAACCCTTCAACAAATTCATTTTATATTTAGGCCTACACCATAGTATGGTGATATTATGGTCAAGATTAAAGGGTCAAAGGTCACACGTTACCACTTTTGAAGTAAAAAGCTTGTGTATATCTACAAGATATCTCACGAACCCTTTAATAAAGTTAGATTATATTTACACCATGGCATTGGTGATATCAAGTTCCTACACCCAAAAACTCATAATGTAAACAAACTTGTGGCGGTGCGCAAAAGGTCACAAAAATCGGTAGGCCTACTGAGTAGGCATAACAGCACATAAACAGATCCTCCAACGTAGGGGTTTATTTCAGAAAAAATAATGTGGTGGGTTGTAGACATCTAAGTCCGTGCATGGTTGTATCAATTGACGAAGATATTTTAGATGACACATAGATATCTCCATATATTTCTCTGACTCATTAATTGTAATGTAACTAGTTGCGTGCCCCTGTGGTTACAGTACAGTAGCCCATAAGTCATAGCAACAGTGTGTAAATTTGTACGATGGGGAGATTTACCTCCCTTCCACCGTTCGGTTACTGTAACAAAAGGAAAATTGATATTTTACTTTTCAAAAAGAGCCTAGATCACATTATCCGAAACAAACGACCAAACAATGAACTCTACAGGCTTACCGTGGATGCTCTCGTCAGAAGTATCAGAACATTTATATTTTACCACCATCGACACTTCCTGCCCTGGCCTGTTGACAGACTCGGACTTGTCAATATTTATTGTATATTTTCCTATCTCATTAGAACTAAAAGAAAAGTCATAATAATATTTTTGATTGTGTCTTACTATCAATTATTGTTGACACAAAATTAGGTACGACGATAAAAAGTGTTTATCTCAGGAGTTTTAGCCAATGAAAACATGGATTTTCGTTAAAACTGATTGGGCGAGTTCATATTTAGATGGGGGATCTGGGTCTCTTAACTAATTCGTCTTTGATTTAAAATGTTTTGAATTTAAGCAAAAGACTGTGAAGTTGAAATGTCATTAGTTGTGTATAAAATAACAATGTGAACTACTTAATACACGCTCAGTCTGATTGGAATAAAAATGATGTCTCCTACAGACATCCCCATGACAAATTAACGGACTGGTCTATATTTACTGCACGGATGAAAAAGAAACAGCAAGTGACAATAGCAAATATTGGAAATGTAGATCTAGCTTTATCAACAACGACAAATTACAGATGTAAGTTAAACTTTTCACTTTCATTATTTTATTGTATAAACATTTGTTATAACATTTTCCAGCACGGACTAATAGCACGAGTTTCTTCTGGCCCTAAGTCTAAGAGGCCGCTGGTCGGCCTTTTTTTTCTATTGGATATGATTTTTGCCTTCTGAGACGCCTGTCAAAAGTATCTCGCCGTGTAAACATCTAACAGTGTTGCGGAAGACCAGACACCAGACTTTAGACATTTCGCCCACACCAGACATAGGCCTATATTGTCAAAATGTCTTCAATCTAGTGTCGGAGGAAACTCTGGCTACGATATATAACAACCATAAGACACAGGCACAGGGACGTTACGGACCTAAACTAAGGTGTTCAGAGTAATTTTACATGTTTTAGCTGTTGAGATTGACTTTCGGTAAAAATGACACCCCCCAATACGAGAAGGGTGGGAAGCTTGCGATGTCAAAAAGTCGTGCGACCCCCTCCTATAACTTCTCCTTTCGCGGACATGAACTACTTACATGCCATTTCAGAGTTTCAATTTTTTTTTGCAGTCATCATGCCACTTCCTTTAGCTGAGCATATGCCATGGGGCAGCTAGCATCCGTCAACTTTTCATAAGAACACTACTGTCCTGAACGGTTCAGTAGATTTGTACTAAATTTAATCTGGAGCATCCTTAGGCCAAGGGGACTCAATTTTGTATAAACGGTGGGTGACGCCCCCCTGGGGGCAGAGGAGTGGGCCGAATAGGGGAAATAGAGGTAAACCTTTAAAATGCTTTTTCTACCAAAGGGATTTTATCCTAATTTGGGCTAGAGCATCCTTAGGCCAAGGGGACTCAATTTTGTATAAACGGTGAGTGTGGACTCCTTGGGGCCAGAGTTGCAGGTCCCAATAAGGAAAATAGAGGTAAAAATCTTTAAAATCTTCTTCTACTGTAGGGATTAAGGGATTTAATCCTAATTCGATCTGGAGCATCCTTAGACACCAAGGGGAGTCAATTTTTGTTAAAAACGTGGGTGTGGCCCCCCTTGGGGGCAGAGAGGTAGAGTCTAATAGGGGAAATAGAGGTAAAAACCTTTGAAATTCTTCTGCTACGATAGAGATTAAGGGATTTCATCCCAATTTTGTCTGAAGCATCCTTGGACAAAGGGGACTAAATTTTGTTTAAACGGTGGGTTTGGACCCCCTGGGGGCTGAGAGTTGGGGGGCCCAATAGGGAAATTAGAGGTTTGAATATTTAAAATCTTTGTTCTTCTGTACCATTTGAGGGATTTTATGTAATAAGAATAATTTCCCATGGTTGCTTTATTATTCAGGTGAGTGATACAGGCCCTCTGGGCCTATTGTTTATGTTCATGAGGTTGAGGTGAGCGCATGCCGAGACCTGTGATGTGATTGGCTGGAATCGCAGCCTTTTCTTCTCTAAACTAACCAACACTGCATGTTTTGGCATGCGCTGACCTCAACCTTAGAGTGCTACATTAAATAACATAAGGAACCAATAAGTGCTGAATTAATTAGGAAAATTTAATTTTTGCTGCAGTTCAAATTTAGATATAACTTCATAAGTCACAAATTTAGTAAAAATATTGCAAAAATAATACTTGTGTTAATATTACAACATATTAATACCAATGGAAATTGGTTATTTGATATGTTTGATTAAATTTTAATCAACATGATTAGCTGTTGACCATATAAAATACCATTTTATAGAATATGCAGCTATAGTTGTGACTAGCAGTGGTGGCCACAGACATACAGCGCAACTATAGTTGTGACTAGCAGTCGGTGGACAAAGGCACTGACATCATGTAATTGCTAAGTGTCTGAGGTCATGTGATCACATAGCTATACTGTTAGTGTAACATTAACCAGCTGATTTAATAGTTTAATTAAGAGTATCAGTTGTCCATGAGACGAGTTTAAAATGGAATATTGATTTGAATTGAACTCTGAGTTCTCATGTGCTACCTGTCTCTGTGCCCTCACCTTTGCGCATCGTTAGCGCTGCTAGGAAACTAGCTGTATATGTTGATCTCATCAGATTTTGGGTAATGAAATGCTAGTGTCTGCAATGGGAGGTCAAACACTTGTAGAAAGGTAGCTATATTCTACTTATATTACTTTCGATCCTGGCTATAGTCTATTAATTAGGAAACAATAGAAACACATGCACATTATAAGAAAGATGAAAATTTAGATGTAATTTTTACATGCCACTGTAACAGAACTGGACTGGGTCGATTGACGGCGACTAGATAGCTCAATTGGTAGAGCGTCGGTCTAGAGTTTGGAGTGTCCTGGGTTCGAACCTCAGTCTGGTTGTTTCATTTCTTTTTCTCCTGTTTCAAAATTGGTGAGCTTGCCAACCCTTGTTTCAGGCACTGGGGTTAATGCTTTTTAAGGGGATATCCGAAGCTGAGTTGTAAATAGTGTTGTCTTCGGGGGCGAAGACTTAGGAAAAGGAGGGATGAATGTAGCGGGACTGGATCGATCGTCGGCGCCCAGATAGCTCAATTGATTGAGCGTCCGTCTAGAGTTTGGAGGGTCTGAGGTTCGAACCTATGTCTGGCCATTACATTTTTTTTTTTTGCGGCCGTCAAAATTGCTGCGAGTATTATGGTATGGCGTTGTCTGTCTGCGTAAACTTTTGTTTGTCCGGCAATCTCCTACATTTTTCAACCGATTTCTTTAAAACTTAGTATACATTATAACCATGATATGAAGTTGTGTCTCCCTTAAAAGAATTTTGATTCGACAATTTTTGCAAAAATTATTACCCTTTGTTCATTTCAGTATTTGATTTTTTGTTTCCCTGAAAAGAATTTTGATTCAACAATTTTTGCAAAAGTTATTGCCCTTTGTTTATTTTATAATCGTACATTATAATCATGATATGGAGTTGTGTCTCCCTTAAAGTTATAAATAGCACAGAGGGGTTCTCAAGTGTAATGTAACAGAAAACTAGAAAATCCAGAGATAGGTTTTCCCATGACTTTTTACATTTAAGTTAAAAAATTAAACATTAACCTAGTTGTGAAAGGTGAGTGTTGTAGCATTATAGCATGTCAGCTAACCACTCTTAGAATGATGCAGATCCTATTTCAATGTAAGAAAGTATATATATAACACTAGACGGCATTGGACGGGCGTATATTGTTCCGCCCCGCGATACTCTTGTTCTTTCTCCTGTTCCACCACAAATCCTTGTCAGCTTGACAAAGTCGCATGACTGTCATGTTGCCTGGTTCCGCCAGCTATTCTTCAAGCAACTCCAGAAGGTAATTGGTGTCCTTTCATTACTTGTTAATTAATTTTAATTCTTCTGTTGTTTTATTCCTACACAAGCTTAAGGTCCTATACATGTAACAGGAGAGAGAAAATGTATGGAAAGATCTAACCAGAATTCAAACCTGGGACCCTCCAAACCTTAGACAGATGCTCGACCAATTGTGCTACCTGGATCGAACCAGTCCAGTTCTTCTACTTTCTCCCATCCGTTTCTAAAAACACACATCCCAGGTTCAGGTATCCCCCTTGCAAATCAAGATAACATGCAACCAGTGCTAGAAAAAAATTATAATGTTCAGGAGAAAGAGAAAATGGATGATGAGATCGAGATTCGAACCTGGGACCCCTCTGAAATCTAGACCGTCACTCTATCAGTTGAGCTACCAGCTGGACGCTGGCGATTGACCCCGTCCAGTTTCGCTACACATGTAAATATTTCTACTGGTAATTTTCAAAGGATATATAATATGGAGCATCAACATCTAGATTCCGATTTTTATTTACAGTTTATATGTTTCGGTTAGCTAGGTTAGTTGTCGTCTGTTCTGATGACGGCTAACCTAGCTAGCTGAAACATGTAAACTATAATAAAAACATGGAATCTAGATGTTGATGCTCCGTCTTATATATCCTTTGTATTTATCTTCCGTGATGGAATTTTACTGAATACCGTTAGGTATCCATCTCTGATTCCTATTACCACCAACTTTCGACCAACAACCAGGACGTTGGTTCTCCTCCAGGCCGACAGCTGGAGCCCTAGTTTTACTACTGGTTATTTTGTTAATGGATCAATATAAATATTAATATCACTTGGTTCTTAATAATTTGCATAACATGATATACACTGGTG
The DNA here is from genome assembly GCF_002113885.1 of Mizuhopecten yessoensis. Lineage (NCBI taxonomy): Eukaryota > Metazoa > Mollusca > Bivalvia > Pectinida > Pectinidae > Mizuhopecten > Mizuhopecten yessoensis. The sequence goes on from NW_018408896.1 coordinate 44,300, forward strand.
ATTATAATTGTAGATACACTGAAAAAGCATGGAAGAGAACACACGCACCAAGCTGCTTTGTGGATTACTAGATGCAAGCAAACTTGTACCTAAGTTGGAGAGCATGCTCCGCAGACTTCGAGCCATCTCCATTTTGTTGATGATGCGCCGTGACAACACAAGATCAAAGATTATACATACCATCCACAGTTTCCAAGAACAGTTGGTGGCATTTGAGAAGAGGGCTCTGGAGCAAATGGAAGAAGTGTTTAACTCCAAGTCGGAATACCTGGACATGTATAGGGACTCTGTGACTTGTGACATTGATTCCCTACGAAGTTTGAGCACTGAAGTTGAAAGCTTTCTGAGATACACTCCGGGTCCTTCAGTTAACAATAATGAAGTGCATGCCAAGCGCTTAATAGAAGTATTTAGGTATCACTACAACAGTTCATTGTCATAAAGAATGTACCATGGCAGGGATCAATCTAGGTTTTAGGGAAAATTACCCTTTTTCAGATTTGTGGAAAATTAAAATTTTGATACAAGGCTCTAGCGTCATCAAGGTAAAAGATTAGTGTTTTGTTGGACATACATGTGTGCAGTATATATTTCAATTTTTAAACAATTTCAAGCTTAAAATTGTAGAATTTGTGTTTACCAGGTAGATTAAATGGAGAAAATGAACATATGCAGTAATATGCATTTTAACTGTTGAACTTTAAAGAAAACATGTATAGGGGAAATATTTTGTAGAAAAAAACAGGTATTTTCTTGTTGAAATAGGGAAATTTGAAGCACACAGGGGGAAATTTTAATAATATGGGAATTATCTTCTATAGGGGAAACTACCCATAAACGGTAGTGAATCAAGTCTAGATTGATCCCTGCATGGTACATTTTTAGCCCTCCATGATTAGATAATCGGCTGGTCAAATCACTGGTGTTATATGTAAGGGGTTGAAACATATTTTCTGGAAAAGTAAAAAACTAAATGTCAAAGACCGAGCTTTACCCTTTCATTTGTTGAATGGACTAACTATATGTGTTTATACATCCAGGCATTAAGAAAAATATGAAATGGTGCCTCTTGTCGGATTTTCTTTCAGTATTTCAATTTCATACATAACAAGTTATAACATAAATTGTATCTAGAAGATGAAGCAGCAGTGTTTCAGCAGTTGTAATGGGAATGAAGTTTAGGATCTTTTTATTAAAATTGCTCGGTTCTTTTTTAAAATAATTTAACACTGACTCGACTTAGAAAGGAAGATTGGTATATGTTGTATTTGTATACCTTAATTATTGCTCTTTCATGTGTAGAAGATAATTTGAATACATACTATTTGGTATATTTTCAAATAAGTACATTGTACAGGACAGGACATACAGTACAGATCAAGTTCTTATTGAACAAAATAACCTATTTAGCTAGGTGAACCACAGAATTAGATTATCCAAGCCTGTGTTGATACCAGCCGGTATATTAGATTTCTAATTTATTGTTTTACCTGGGTGAAATTTCAAGCTGAAATTATTGACAAAAACTTATTTTACCAGGTAACAGGTTATCTTTTATTTTGTGCATTGAAATATCTTGTCAAAAGATTGTCCAGAAAGTCTCTATACGTGAACCATGATTTTACAAATTGTACTTTGCATTGAAATGATAAGTAAATCATGCACATATCTGTTCCCCAAAAGAGGCATACATCTTGTACTTGTAGACAAGGACATTGGTATCCAAAAGCAGAATGTGAGGGACTTTCAATGTGGACAGAACCGAGCATGTTTTCTCTGTAAATTGGTTAATTTGAGCTTATCAAATGAGTAACTAAACGATTTCATAAGGCAAAAAAAGTAAAATATGTGTGTTTCTGGTTTCCCTACCGACCCTAGATTTTTGTGCCTACACTTAAGTTTTTATTGGCATTTAGTGATAAGCTCTAAATAAGCATTAGAAATATTAAAAAAAAAAAAAAAAAAAAAAAAAAAAAAAAAAAAAAGAATTTGCCTACCTACCGACCCTTTTTTCTTTCAAGCAGAAACAGGAAACACAATATTTTTTTTACCTAATATTGAACTTGTGTGTCTTTTTCTGTCTGAATTTATTCCAGTTTGGTACTCAACAACAATATTGTCGACTTAGATGTAGATGATGACATCGACTGCCTGGATTTTGTCCAGAACATGGAAGAAGAAGAGCTCCTGAATCTTGGCAAGGTTATCTCGTCATACCAGGAAAAATGTCCCTTGGTGGCTGACTTTAGCAATCAAAATGTTGATGAAACCACAGTTAAGGAAACTGACAGTATAAACAGATTTAATACAGCAAACAAATCAGAAAATCTGTCGAAGAACTCAAAGGCTGCATGTATAACTGGTCGAATAGCAACCAAGGCTGAACATTATCTACCAGAGAGAAAACTTAAACTTGCAGGTAAAAAGTTGAAGAATCTTGGTAATACATGTACCGAAAAATCTCCTGAGAGATCTAGCAATTCGGTCATTTCAGATGAACAGGAAAAAATAATGGATGTTAATCAAACTATGACATATTCCTCTGTTGTCAAGTGTGAAAATGTTCAAGCCATATTGCACAGTAAAAGTCCAAGTAAAAACACTAAAATTGAGGAAAACGTTAAAAAACCTGATGTGTTATCTTCTCCACCACCCAAAGAGATTGAACAAGAAGTGCAATATGTCAGCTCAGAAGATCGTCAGCGCTGGAAAAAATCTTTGGATGACATGCTGACTAACGTACCAAAACCAACGTTCAAAGTAGCAGCAGAGCTGTTAATGAACATAACCAAAGATGGTAGCAAGGAATCTTCTGATCAGTTGACACAGGAAGAAGAAGAAGGAGAAGAAGAAGAGGAAGAAGGGAAGAATGGCGAGGAGGAGGTAGTAGAAGAGGAGGCTAGGACTCCAGAAATAGACAGCTTCTCTGAACAGAAAACAGCAAATGAAAGTCTGTCCATGGAAGCCCAAGGTTAGGAATCTTGTTCAGTCATAATGTGTAGGACTAGGTTATAACTAGTCATGATACATGAGTCTGTAGATGACAGCTGCACATGGCCATATTTATTAAGTTAATTATGAGCATTTTATTAATAAAATGTACATGTATTAATTCTTTAATGCAGAGATATTGTAGAATTTACAGAATTTTTAGAGCAATCGGGGTTCATCATGTAAATCTTTTCAGAAATGCACATTGTATGTTCTGATCACACACACAATACAAACTGTTACAAATTTAAATGTACCAAGACTTTTTAATCCAGGAAAGCTTGACTACTCTGATGTGCAGGTCATCAATCCAGAAAAAGATATCTTGCTTGCACAGGATGATCAGGTATGGAATTTGAAAATAAACAAAAGTTTGTTATCTGCTATTGTCTTGAATACACTTAAAGCCGAAGTATATTTCCAACCTTTCTCTCGTTTGTATTCAATTTATACATATACCAAGTATTCGAGTAATAATTTTAACAAAATGTTGAAAATTGTTTTGAAACTGAACAGATGGAGCTATTGGTTATGTTTTAGGTTGTGATGGAAGACCTGCTTTGGGAGGAGGGTATAACTGAACCTGTGTCTGATCAGGTGGTACCTGACTTCCAACATAAGGATTGTGCCCATGGTAGATTGTGTTTGAAATATCTGCATATCATAATGTGTTTTCATGGATATTACTATTTTGAGTGAAAGGTTACATTTGTAAAACCAGTTAAAATCTTCTTGCAATGAGTCATAAGGTGTGGAGTAACATACTTTCAACAAAGATCCATAATGTGTATATTGAGTAATGATATTTCACATATTAAAATGAATTTGATCTTGAAGCTGCAGATGTGAGATGAATCGCAGGTAAGATTTTTCTGTCTATACATGCACGTACACCAGTCTACGGAGGAGTGATTATTTTTCTCGCACACTTTCCTATCATAAAAATAGCATGCACTCGGGTGAACTCTGCACCGCCCAAATAATCAAGTGGACATTGATGCTGCTACAAGTAATGACGTGATGGTGACAAAGGTAAGCTGTCTCTCCTTAGATAGGCAAAGACAGGTTTTCCTCTTACCCTGTACAGGCGTATCCACACTTCCCTGTGTGAGATACACTTTTCTCTTACCCTGGACAGGCGTATCCACACTTCCCCGTGTGAGATACACTTTCCTCTTACCCTGGACAGGCGTATCCACACTTCCCCGTGTGAGATACACTTGTCCTGCCTTAGTGCAATATAATTAAAATTATATCTTCACATCGCTCCCGTTTACTGATATGTCGCGTTGAAGATCTAACAACATCCCATAGAGGGTCACGTCAGAGGTCAACATGAATGCATTATCGCATTTATAACAAGCCAATCAAAACACGACATAACTCTTTCATTCAACCAATCAGAAAGCAGGACCTGTAGCATTTAATGCAGACACCTCGTAGCCCAAAGTCCAGGTTGTTAAACTTTTTAACGACAACATCACCAGAAGAGGAAGTCTCTCTTATTTCAAAGCAAAATCCACAAATTGTACAAACGTTGTCTTGTAGATAGACATAACGTGGTGTCGTGGGCGTCAACACTATGTGCACGTGTTTCTGCACTAAACTATTGGTTGGAACTCTTAACGATAGCTGCCGGTGAATGATGGGTTACATTGTTCAACAGAATAACAGTCGATATTATATTTATATTCAAAGTTTATTGTTTACATGTACTCCATAGTAAAGCAAGCATACTGATCATGAGTGTTTTCAAGGTCTGTCAATCAGCAGTAAGGAGCAACATTATGCCCGAGAAGTCAATAAATACTGACCTTCATTTTGGGACGATTTTCGGTTACGTGGATTTGCTAACCGGATAGTGCTCGTAACCGCACTGCAACCAGGTACTCGGTTACCTGTTCCATCCATAGTTAACAATGCGTTGTGCCTGCTACGTTAATGTCGCATGATGTTTATGATAGGTTCAACAGGGTAAGAGAAAAGAATCATTCACCCCTAATGCCCTTTGAGGTCAGATGTCAGGTGCCAAACACTTTGCAACTTGAGAATCTTCCCCCTCAGGTTGAAATTCACCTATCTCGCTCCAAAGGGGGTGAATTATTCTATTAATCTTTTCCCCGTGCAACTTGAGAATCTTACCCTCAGGTTGAAATTCCCCTATCTCACTCCCAATGGGGTGAATTATTCTATTAATCTTTCCCCCGTGCAACTTGGGAATCTTCCCCCTCAGGTTGAAATTCACCTATCTCGCTCCAGGGGGTGAATTATTCTATTAATCTTTTCCCCAAGCAAAAATAGGAATGCTTGTGTGAAGTATGCCATAATGTGATAATATTTCATTACATGGCCTCAGACTTTTATCTTTCCTTCCCATACATCAGATGGCAGCCCTAGGCCTAATGATACGGCAAGTAGCAGCAACATGGATGCATTACCAACAACTGTTTCTACTACAACACTGACGATGTGTACTCAGCCTGAAACTGTCCAGGAAAGTGAAATCGTCCCAAGGACAGTGTCACCAAGTCATATTCCAACCATCAGAATGTTCATTCAGAAGAATGAAATAAATCGAGGTATTTATACTGCCATTTTTTTTTTTTTAAACCTTACAATTGCAATACAATTGGGGAAAAAATTGTGCGTTTCCTGTTTCTGCTTTAAAAAAAAAAAAAGTGCGATAGGTAGGCAATTTTGTTTTTGAAAATATATTTTTACGATGCTTATAAGAGCAGGAGTTCTGACTTCAACACTGCTTATTAGCTCACGTGCCCGAAGGTGCTGCGTCTGTCATCCGTCCGTCTTTCCGGCGACAACTTTTTACTTTAAACAACTTCTTCTCAGTAACCAATAAGCCTAGGATAATGATATTTGGCCAGTAGCATAATGAGATAAAGGACTACCAAGTTTGTTCAAATGAATGACATTGATCCATTTTCAAGGTCACAGGGGTCAAATATGTTAAAATCTTTTAACGACTTCTCCTGAATACCCAAAGGCCTGGGGTGATGATATTTGGCCAGTAACATACTCGGATGAAGGGCTACTAAGTTTGTTCAAATAAATGACCTTGACTTATATTCAAGGTCACAGGGGTCAAATGTTTTAAAATCTTAAATCAACTACTTCTGAATAACCCAAAATCCCAGGGTTTATATCTGGCCAGTAGCATTCAAGGATAAAGGGCTACCAATTTAAAAAAAATAAAATGACCTTGACCTGTATTCAAGGACACAGGGGTTTAATATGTTTAAAATCTTTTAAGGACATCTTCTGAATAACCTAGAGGCCTATAATGATAATATTTTGCCATTAGCATGCTTGGATGAAGGGCAACCAAGTTTGTTCAAATGAATGACCTTGACTTATATTTTAAGGTCACAGGGATAAATATGTTTAAAACCTTTAAACAACTTCTCCTGAATAACCAAAGGCCTGGGGTGATGATATTTGGCCAGTAACATACTCGGATGAAGGGCTACTAAGTCTGTTCAAATAAATGACCTTGACTTATATTCAAGGTCACGGGGATCAAATATGTTTTAAAATCTTAAATCAACTACTTCTGAATAACCCAAAATCCCAGGGTTTATATCTGGCCAGTAGCATTCAAGGATAAAGGGCTACCAATTTTAAAAAAATAAAATGACCTTGACCTGTATTCAAGGACACAGGGGTTTAATATGTTTAAAATCTTTTAAGGACATCTTCTGAATAACCTAGAGGCCTATAATGATAATATTTTGCCATTAGCATGCTTGGATGAAGGGCAACCAAGTTTGTTCAAATGAATGACCTTGACTTATATTTAAGGTCACAGGGATAAATATGTTTAAATCCTTTAAACAACTTCTCCTGAATAACCAAGAGGCCTAGGGCAATTATATTTGCAAGTAACTTGCTGGAATGAATGACTACCAAGTTTGTTTGAATGAATGACCTTTACTTATATTCAAGGTCATAGGGGTCAAATATGTATAAAACCTTTAAACATTTTTGTCTGAGTAACCAAGAGGCCTAGTGTGATGATATTTGGCCAGTAACATTCTGGGATGTTGGACTAACAAGTTTGTTTGAATGAATGACCTTAACCTATGTTCAATGTTACAGGGGTCAAGGATGTTTAAAACATTTCAAGAACTTCTTCTGAATAACCAAGATGCTTAGGATGTTGATATTTGGCCATTAACATGATTGGATGAATGGCTACCAAGTTTGTTCAAATGAATGACCTTCATGCATTTGCAAGGTCACAGGGGTCCTTTTTAGATTTCAAGTGTAAAATTAATAGCAAGTGAGCAATTCATGCAGGCCCCTTGTAACTAAATGCCAAAGGTAGGCACAAAAAATCTAGGGTCGGTAGGGAAACTGGAAACACATACTTTTTTTTGGCCTAAAGAAATTAGATGTTGCACCTTTTTCTTATATTTTTTCAATATTTACTTCAAACAAAAAAACAAGCTGTTGCTTGCATAGGTCAGAGATATTATACTGAAACCCCCTAATTTTACAATTGGCATTGATTTTGCAAGTTTGATTAAACCGATAAAAAAAGGAAACAAACCATTATATGACCTATTTGTTATTTGTCTCTAATCTGTAAAATATGAAGATGGAGCTACAGTTCCAGCAAAGCTTGAAGTGAAGCTTGGTCATCCGGGCAGAGGATCGGGAGGTTGTCTCCATTTTCCAATTGGAGTGACCACAGATTTTGAAGGCAATATCCTAGTGACAGACACTGGAAACCATTTGGTCAAAGTCTTTGATAAGGAGGGCATCTTCAAATACACCATAGGTGATACGGTAAGTTGTAAATATATCATAGAGGATACATTGAGTAGGTCTTTAAAAGTCAACACCATAGATGGTATGGTGTGTCCGTCTTCAAAAACACTGTCATATCTTCAAGTACGCCATGCATAACACATTAAATTAAGCACATCCTCAGATACACAAATCTTAGAAGTGAGTTTATCATCAGATATGCCGCAGGTAATACAGTGAGCGCATCTTCAATTAGGGTCGAAATGGTATGCTTCCTTATATAATGGTTCGGTACCTATGTCGGTGCTTGTTTTCATCAGTTAAGTATTGTAGCATGCAGTAAAATAGTCAAAAGAATACACAACAGTTGTCCTTTGTTCTGAAACCAAAGTGTTTCCACCCTGCAGGGTGGTAGGATATTATCCCTCAAGAATGGTTTGTCCAATGTAATTTACGTTTTTATTCGTCTAAACTTGGTCAGGTTTTATAGTAGGCTGCACGTGATAGGTTCCTGAATTTACAGTGTTGGACCTATTTGAAAAGGGCTTGTATTATAATTGGTGTAATCAACTGAGCCATTTAACTATGTACCATAAATAAGAGAACATGCTTAGCAATACTGTTCCCACTCCCTCTATGTGAAGATTTCTTAAAAACAAAGTTAAGATGGAAAGAAAACAATTGAAGGATTCTCATATACCACTGCCTAAATTGGAAACTTACTTACGAACAAATCTTACATAGATAATTTCTGGAAAATATATATATATATATATACCATGGAAAATTTTACTGTAGTTGTATCCAAACCCAAATTAAGGGGAGGTTTCTGTATATGAAAAACAACAGGAATTCTTCAGTGATTTGCCTGCATTTGGACAGGGATTCCTTAATGTATTGTTCAAATTCTTCATTGGACATGTCGTCATTGGGTAATTCAGGGCTTCATTCGCGTATCCCTGTTGAAACGGTATGTGTGGAGCAGAAATTTTCCACAATAAACGAACGCACTTGGACCATTCCATAAGCAGAGCTAAAAATGCAGTTTCGGAGAATAAAAAGCCTTGGTTCAGATCTTTGCCTGTTGTTTTCTTTACAGGTTCAAATGGATACGCGAATGTACCCTAGGTTGATTATTTTTTTTGTCTAACTTGATAACTAATAGTCATTTATTTTGGCAGAAAACAGAAGTGTTATGCACTATGTCAGCGAATTGTACAGCCCTAATTTTAAAGACTGTTTAAAGCATACTTGAAATAAGTCATTAATTAATAATGTGATGATTTCTACCAAATCATGTAATTTTTTTTAATTTTACAGATAGTACCACCTTTTACACGTCCCTCCGCCATTGTGGTCAATGCGGAGGGTAAGATATTTGTGAAGGATGATGTCTGTATCCATAAGTTTACTTCCACTGGCAGGTACCTGTGTAGACTTGGAGCAAAGAAGTTCAACATGCCCTATGGTACATATAAATTAGGTAGTTGAATGCATCCAATTGATTTCATCCCTCCTTCCTCACACAAAGCTCAAACTTGGAATTTGGATTTCCTTAGTGAAGAGGTATAAGCCGTTAAAATTTAAGGCATGGTCAACTGAAGTTCCAAGATCATTTTTATTTAAGAAAGAATTTCACCTGACCTGTCTGGATGCTTACTCTAGATCAAATGATTGCACAAAGTTCAAATTTGGTATATTGTTTCACTACTTCAGAACAAATAATAACACAAAGCTTGATTTGGTGTGGGTGTGTTTTCTTAGGGAATAAGGAGAGTCTGTGTTCTACTGTTAGAACAACTGATCTTACTAATCATAGACTTGGTATGTAGATTGAACAAAGGCAGAAGAAAAACTAAATTTGGTTTGGTTTTGTCTTCAGAACAAGAGATTCAATGAAGCTCAGTATTATTGGTTTTATAGGAGAGAAATAACCATATTATACCCCCCCCCGCAATGAAGTTTGGGAGGGTATACTGGAATAAGCTTATCTGTCAGTCAGTCTGTCCATCCGTCCATCCAAAAAGGTTTCTGGAGCATATCTCCCGTACTATTTCACTTATGGTAATGAATCTTGGTTTGTTGGCACATGCATGCAAGGCGGTGTGTCACGTACCATATGTAGGTCACTGTGACCTCTGAATTGCATAATGTCGTCAGAAAGGTTTCCGGAGCATATCTCCCGTACTATTTCACCTACGGTTATGAATCTTGATGTGTTGGTACATGCACCCTCATCTTAATGCTATTCATGTGCTAATTACATGAACATGTATATACTACGTTATCATGTATAATACTTGCAGCATATAAACCCTTCACTTGATTCTTCCAATCCACATGCCCTTCACTCCCACTAATTCCTGATCAATCAAAGCGGGGGTATTCACGTAGGCCCCCCCTTCGAGTTGCATCTAGTTTTTTCAATTCTGGACCTTTTTCACGAAGTAACAGCCTTTTGTTGAAAAATCCTGAAACCTTTTGTCCGGATAATTCCTTTTAAAGTTATGGATCGAATGCAATGAAACTTTCCAGGTATAATAACTACCATCTGAAGTTGTGCATCAAGGTATTATTTGTTTAATTCTGACCCTTTTGAATGAAGTTATGGCCCTTTCTTGAAAAAATCCCGAAACTTTTGTCTGGACAGCTCCTTATAAAGTTATGGATTGATTTCAATGAAACTATCCAGATATGATAACTACCACCTGAAGTTGTGCTTCCAGGTATTATTTTCCAACCCCTTTTTTATGGAGTTATGGCCCTCTGTTGAAAAATCCTTGTCCTGACAATTAACTCCTTCTAATTTACTGGGCTAATTTCAAATAAAGTTTACAGATATAGCACCTGCCCCTTCGCATTGTGCATCCAAATAGTACTTTCTCATTCTGACCCATTGAAAAGGAGTTATGGCCCTTTGTTGAAAAAACCTTTGTCTGCCTCTTAAACTACTGGGCCAATTTCAATGAAAGTTTACTGACATCGTAATAACCCCCTGATGTTGTGCAACCCCCTGATGTCGTGCATCAGGGTAGTATTTTTTTCTTTTTTTACCCTTTTTAAGGAGTTATGGTGTTTAAAATTATTGTCTTGTCATCTCTTCCTTTACTACTAGGACAATTTCAGCAAAACTCGTTCATCTGAGCTAACAATATTTGGTTTGCAAGTATGTTTTGGCATTGAGAGGGAGTAATCAGGAAGTATGTGAATGACCTGTATACTTAACTCAGTGTACAGCTTAGCCAATAAAGAAATCATTACTGGTGGGAGACTCTACTGCTTTGCAATGCTTTGCCTTAGTAACCATAATTAGCTTACAGTTCTGGTTTATATAGGAGCGAGGGGTATTAGTTGGCCTTTGGCTTACAGTTCTGGTTTATATAGGAGCGAGGGGTATTAGTTGACCTTTGGCTTACAGTTCTGGTTTATATAGGAGCGAGGGGTATTAGTTGGCCTTTGGCTTACAGTTCTGCAATCTAATTAAAATTATATCTTCACATCGCTCCCGTATACTGATATGTCGCGTTGAAGATCTAACAACATCCCATAGAGGGTCACGTCAGAGGTCAACATGAATGCATTATCGCATTTATAACAAGCCAATCAAAACACGACATAACTCTTTCATTCAACCAATCAGAAAGCAGGACGTGTAGCATTTAATGCAGACACCTCGTAGCCCAAAATCAACTTTTTCGTCTGGTCCAGTGATAGTTTGAATATTGCGAAGCCTGTCATTGGTTAATTTTAGTTTCAGGTTGTTAAACTTTTTAACGACAACATCACCAGAAGAGGAAGTCTCTCTTATTTCAAAGCAAAATCCACAAATTGTACAAACGTTGTCTTGTAGATAGACACGGCGTGGTGTCATGGGGGCCGCCATTTTCGATGCTCATTTGACACCTCTCGGTCTTTTACCATAGCAAGTGTGTTCCGAAATCATTACATCATCACTTACAGAAATGCGTAAGCTCTCATCTGATTGGTTAATGCAAAGGTCGCCTGAACATGACCCTCTACGGGATGTTGTTAGATCTTCAACGCGACATATCAGTAAACGGGAGCGATGTGAAGATATAATTTTAATTAGATTGACAGTTCTGGTTTATATAGCAGCGAGCGGTATTAGTTGGCCTTAAGCTAACAGTTCTAGTTTGTTTTTGGTGTGATTTATCATGTTAGTGGAAATAGAATTGTCTAGAATAACAATTAAATGTTGCTCAGAGTTTTTGGGGAGCAATATGCTACCTCTTGCAGATCTCTTGTGTATTTTGACAATTTTAATGGCAGAGTTGTGTCCCTTTTCTGATATTCATTTGAATAAATATAGATAAAATTACTGTAACTTACCTTGTTCAATTTTGTAAATGATGGTTAGTTTAGGTTGTTGTGTGATGACCATGTTTTGATTTAACTTTTGGTTACTATACCACTCTTCTGATTTTTTTTGTGGGAGCAGGCTTAAGATCGTTGGTTCGCCTTTGGCTTTAATAGTTTTATCTGTCATTGAGAAAACTAGGTAAAAATTTGCATGCATTTACCAGAGTTTCTGCTGTTAATGCTTTCACTAATATAGATACTGTCCATACCGACCATTTGGTAATCTGGCAATATTTCTGTTTACTTCCAGGATTGGCTTTGACATCTAAAGGGGATCTTATTACATTGGACATCTGTCCAGGAAACTCCCGTATTTTCATCATCTCTCCTGATGGTTTCTATGGGATGTGTTACCCATTTCAACCTCTCATTAACTGTGGTTATGAGAGCAAATGTAGATTTTTGACTGTTCACAACGACACACTGTACGTGTCAGATCTTGGTAAGTCAGTGTTTCACCTCTAACAGATTTATACTCTTCATGTATTACAATAAGAACCTACTGGTAAGCAAAAATATTCTCTTGCAGAAAAAATGTCAAACAAAATAAAAGAAACTGAATCCTACTTAAGTATGTGGCTAATCTCAAAACAATTTGGTGTATGGAAAGGGAATTCATTTTCATTGTTTTGATTTCATGCATTTGCCAGGTATTAATGAACCAATTGGATTGAACAGTCTCATGATTGTCAAATAAGAGTATGGTGTCATAATTAAAGAAATCAATTTAACGACTTTATAATGTCATGGGAAGTTTTTTAAGTTGATTGAATTTTTGGATTGAATAGGAAGTAGTGTTAACATCACTAACTTGGTTTATAAACGTTTGTACGTTTGTCTTAAGGTTATGTATGGTTTTCTGTACACAGGTTGTAACTGTGTGTATATCACTGATCTGTATGGTACTCTCCTCCGCACCATCGGTCACTCAGGCCACAGACTCGGCCTCTTCTCACAAGCTGCTGGTATTGCTGTGGACAGAGATGGATATATCATTGTGGCAGATAGTAGGAATGAACGAGTCCAGGTAAAACATTTATTTCTCTTTCCAAATTAAGCCTATTTGATTTACATCTATCGTTTCATAAAGCATTAGTCGAGAAAATATATCCTGAAGTTGTTTAATGATCAGCCTTCTGAGGGTAATGGTAAGTGCCTGGTGTATTTTAGAAAAATAGATAACAAGCCAGACAAATACTGACCTCATCAAATTTCAAATTTTATACTTCAGTTAAACAAAATTGTGGTGGTCTTATTTTAGAGTTTGGAGTTGGTTTCTTACAGATGCTGTTCATAGTCAAAGTTGTATTTTTAAACTACATCATTTGTGGCAAATGCGGACATTTTCATATGGTTATTTGCTTAACCCTCAGGTGATTAATGGAGCAATAAGGGACAATAGCATTATTAAATAGAAACATATTATATCATCTACATAATCTTATGCGTTAATTAGACATCAGAAGTCTTGATTTGTTTTTAACATTAAAGTTACCTGGGTAATAATTATATAGACCTTGTTCCAGGTAAGATTTCTTTAAAAAACCCAAAAACTGGTTGATTGAATATGAATCTTCATTGCTGGGCCATAAACTTTAAAGAAATCACGAGAACATTTTTATGCCATACCGTGGCGTCCGTCATCCGTCCGTCTATCCGTCCGTCCGTCCGTCAACAATTTGTTTAAACGACTTCTTCTTCTTAACCACTGGTTGGAATTAAACTTAATTTGACTGGAAGCATCCCTAGGTGGTGGGGATTCAAAATTGTACAAATGGTGGGGCTGACCCCCCAGGGGGCTGAGGGGCCAGGCCAAAAGGGGTCATTTTTCCCATATTGCTTTAAGCGACTTCTTCTCTGGAACTAAGAAGTGGGTATCAACCATATTTTACTGGAAGCATCCCTAGGTGGTGGTGATTAAAAATTGTACAAATGGTGGGGCTGACTCCCCAGGGGGCTTAGGGGCGGGGCCAAAAGGGGGCAATTTGGCTATATTGCTACAAACGACTTCTTCTGTAGAACTGTGCACTGGATATCAATCATATTTGATCAAAAGCATTCCTGGGAGGCAGGGATTTAAAATTGTACAAATGGTGTGGCTGACCCCCCAGGGGGCTGA
>NW_018408896.1:58842-92825 GCF_002113885.1 Mizuhopecten yessoensis
TATACAATTGCTGAGTATAAAGAGATGATTGCACATATGCTTCCAGGTTGGCCTTGGGGACTGCCCCACCCTTGGAGACTTAACCCCTGGGTCATAACTTTGAAATGGTTAATATCCCCACCCCAAAACTATATATACAATTGTTGGGCATAAAGAGACGAATGCAGTCATGATATTAGAATTGATCCCAGGGTCTGCCCCACCCCTGAAGACTTGGCCCCTGGGTCATAACTTTGAAACGGTTGAGATCCCCACCCCAAAACTATATATATACAAATGCTTGGCAAAAAGAGACAAATGCAGTCACAATATTAGAATCGATCCTGGGGTCTGGCCACAACTCTAGGGACCTAGTTTCTGAGTCAAAGCTTGGAAACAGTTGAGATCCCCACTCCATAACAATACATAAAATTTCTGGGCATGAAAAATCTAATATAGCTATGCTACAAGGATTGGCCTTGGAGTCTGGCATATTCCCTTGATCTCATTTGGAGAATAGTTTGCCATAGTTGCTTAGGTATCCAGGTGAGCAATACAGGCCCTCTGGGCCTCTTGTTTATTCAAGGATTAACTTGCATATATTTTTTATGTTATGGAGATATTACATAAAAAATGGAGTGTACTCTAAATAAACCGCAAAGTGGTTTATGATGAGAGTACACTCCGGTTTTTAGGTCACCTGAGTTTTACTCAAGTGACCTATTCTGATCGCTTTAATTTCCGTCCGTCGTCGTGCATATTTTTTTTACATTTTCGACTTCTTCTCAAGAAATAGTGGATAGAATTTTTTCAAACTTGGTGAGAATCATCGTTAGATGAGCTAGATGAGGCTACAAAATTGTAAAATTGGGTTTCCTACCCCAACTCCAGGGGCCAGAGCAAAGTAAAGTTTACTATAGTTTATATAGGGAAATATCACTTTTGGGTATAAATATCACTTTTGGGTATATTTTGTCAATTTTCGGTAGGAAATTATTCTTGCTTAGTGAGAATAATCCATGCAGGAAGATGGTATCAAATTGTAAAATTGGGATTCCTACCCCAACCCCAGGGGCCAGAGCAAGGCTCCAAAGGGAAAATAAACCAATATTTCAAAAATCTTCTTCTCCAAGCTCAGAGGTACTACAGTCAATTTCTCTGCATGGATGGAAAGATCATCAGGGGCTTTGTTAAAATTGTAAATTTCAGTACCCCCCGCTATCCGTTCTCCCTTTGGGAGGGGGTAAAGTTTACAATAGTTTATATAGGGAAATAACACTTTTGGGTAAATTTATCCATTTTCAGCAGGAAATTATTCAAACTTAGTCAAAATTACCTTTGGTGGATGAGTGTATTACATTGTAAAATTGGGATTCCTGGCCAACCCCAGTGTTAGGGCGGTGGGCCCCAATGGGAAAATTTACCAATATTTGAAAATTATCCTTTGATTTCACTTAGTTTACATGTTCATTTTCACATCACATCTCAACAATGAAATTCAGCCACCAGTACCTATAATATAACACTGTGACCGCTAAGGCTCTTGGGCCTATTGTTTGTGTTATAGCTCCATAACATAAAAAATATATTCAAGTTAATCCTTATAAATCAATCTACTATACATAATCCCTGTGGAAATCCACTTTTATTGATGGGCTCTTTTCTCTTGGAAATTGTTAAAATGCTGTACCAGCCAATCAAAAGCGACGTTACAAATGGCGACGTCCCTTTTTACGTTATTGGCTGATTACAATTTTTAGGTCACCTGAGCTTTGCTCAAGTGACCTATTCCAATCACTTTCTGTCCGTCGTCGTGCGTCGTGCGTCGTGCGTCGTGCGTCGTGCGTAAACTTTTTACATTATCAACTTCTTCTCAAGAACCAGTGGATGGAATTTTTTCAAACTTGGTCAGAATCATCCTTGGTAGATGAGGCTACCAAATTGTAAAATTGGGATTCCTACCCAACCCTAGGGGCCAGGGCGGGGCCCAAAAGGGAAAATTAGCCAATATTTCAAAAATCTTCTTCTCCAGACTCAGAGGTATTACAGTTATTTTCTCTGCATGGATGGAAAGATCATGAGGGGCTTTATTTAAATTGTAAATTTCAGGACCCCCGAGCTATCCGTTCTCCCTTTGGGAGGGGGTAAAGTTTACTATAGTTTATATAGGGAAACAACACTTTTGGGTATATTTTGACAATTTTCTGTTGGAAATTATTTTTACTTGGTCAGAATCATCTTTGGTGGATGACGGTATCACATGTAAACTTGGAATTCCTGCCCCATCCCCAGGGGTTAGAGCGGGGACCCAAAGGGAACATTTACAAATATTTTAAAATTCTTATCCTTTGATGACATGACAAGTATTGTATTTCACTTAGTTTACATGCTGATTTCCACATCACATCTAAACAATAAAATAAAGCTACCAGTACCTATGATATAACTCGGGTAACCGCTAAGGCCCTTGGGCCTCTTGTTTTTAAGCCAATTAAAATGATTGTTACCAGCAAGATTAAATTATAAGATTATACCAAGTCTCAAATCTCCCTTTGAAACAGTGGGTGTCTCTAAAATTCTAAATTACCTTAAACTGTTGGTCTGTTCAAAAAGATACAACTACATGTAACCATGGCCTTTTTTACTTCTCAAAATGATGGTAGTCTTCCACCCTTTCTTTTGTTTGATATCATTTCCTTTAATATTCAATTATAGCCTTTGGCTGAGGTCGATACTTGGATTTATCGACCTGAGAAAAGATATATTGACCGAGGATGCAGTTTTACATGTTTAATCTACCCTTTGTTGGCCCCATTGCCCCTACAGTGTTAATGGGCCATTTACAATGTAGTAACTAACTAATAAGTTTATCTCAATCTAACAGATCAATTTTGGCAATATTTTCCAGATCTTTCAGCCAAATGGAAGATTCCTGGGTGTTTTAGCACTGAGTGACCCCCATATTCGTCCTTCAGACATCCACCTCACTCCCGATGGGCGACTCATTATTGTCAACTTCACAAACCATGAAGTCAAAGTGTTCAGGCTCTGTGTGAAGTAACAGAAGGAATAACTCAGAGGCAAAATGACCAGATAAAAAAAACAAGACTGCATACTTCAAATCTCGTGGAAAGAACAAAGCAAATGTGTGAAAACTGATTAAGTGTAAAAACTTTGTGAAGCAAACATATAAGTTTGAGTAATAACAGGTGTGATGTAGGAAATAGCCAAAAAAACTGAAAACAGTTTGGTTGTTGGTAAAAATGAAGTAGACATATAGTGTGAAGTAAGCTTAAATGGAAAAATGAAAAATATTGTGAAACAGATATTTAGTTTGAAAGCTGGTCCATCATAAAATAACTACGTGTATATTGTAAATGACCAGTCAACATTTATTGTATGTTTGTGTTTTACAAAAGATAGAATGTAACATAAATGTTACAGCACTAGGGAAGAAAAATAAATGTTCAAGTGTTTAGGTTTCACACTGGAGTAGTCCTAGGATAAAATAAAGAAGTTCAGAGGGAAAAGTATGACATTTTAATAATAAAATATTACAACCCTTTAAGGGACCAGGATCAAGTACACACGTAGAAGTCCTAATGTGAAGACAAGTGTGGCAGTGTAGAAGTCCTAATGTGAAGTGTGACAGCCCTATAGTAAATGTAGATCTAGATACCATCATGTAATTGGAGTACTTCTAGGATACAGTAATTGAAATCTGAAGAGAGGTTTGGACATCTTAACCCTTTCACCACTGTAGACTGTAATGGACTCATCAATATCAATGCATGGCAGAGTCTACTAAAGTTACATAGGGGTGAGAGGGTTAAGGTGCAGTGTAACGGTTCTGACAATGTGTAACAGTCCTTTTATGAGTGTTATGGTTTCAGTGGAAGTGTAAACAGTCTTTGGGTGAAGTGTTCCAGTCTTTAACAGCTTTAAAGTCTTCTCAGTAAAACAGGAAATTTAAAGTGTACAGTAATTGTCCAAGCTTACCTTACCAAGTCTGGTTAATTAATTGTTATGCCTCTAGATATATAAACTATCATCTTAATATGAAATGTAACAATTGTAAAAAGTCCTAGAGTAAAAGATAACCGTTTAAATGGTAATGATGACAATCCTGGAGTGCACGAGTCTTGAGGGTGAACAAGGTGTTGCAGTGAAACGTACATAGTAAGTCCTTTAGTGAAGTGTTTGTAGCACTAGGGTAAAGAATAATACGTAAAAGTCCCAGTTGAACCATTTAAAAGTCCCAGGTAGAATTATGATGAATATCAAGTTATGGACATACAGTTTATAACTTAACTAATTCACCCCTGAAAAGTGAAAACACATTCGAACCCTTCCAATTCAATGGTTGGAAAAGTTCATTATGAAATTTCAGGGGTGACTGAGTTTCAGTTGACTTGAAAAATCCAAAATTCAGTAATTACTTGTTAAAAAGTTATCAATCATGATTATGAATTTGACTGTGGTCAATATCTACATATTCCTTCGTTGTTATCGGTATAGAGCTATAGATTGATGAATGGAATTGAAAGAAAGTGAATTGATAGAACAACTTGGAGAGATAACCACATCGATATATGTAACTGTGATTGGTGTAATTAGCAAAACATCATTGCAGTCAACTTTTGTGTCACTTGATTACAAAGCAAAATGTTTGGGACTTACTTACATATTTATACATTGTATTTTATAGAATATTTCATGAATTACAATTTTGTTTGTTAACTGAGAAGGCAGAGCATTTCTTCATACATTATATGTATATACATGTAGCGTTGACATTTAGATTGATTTCATTTTATTGATGTAGACATGCTTAATATCCACCCACATGGAAGTTGCAGCCGGATATACATTATTTCAATGTGGCCGTCCATCTCTCTGTACAATCGTGTACTTACAGGTTTCAAACTTGTATGTACTATAGTGCAAGTTTTAAGGCTGTTCAACCAATCTCATTCAATCTGTACAACGGTTGGCCTTGAAGAAAGGATGTTTTGATCCCTTGTTGCAATGTATACTGTACCACTTTCAAGAATTTTCTTGTTTTGTTCAGCTATAAGTTGTTATTTTGGAGTTTATAAAATAAGACAGCTATTTTCAGATATCCCAAACTGCAGATATATGTATACAATTATTTCTTATTTCCTCATCTTGTAATACATTGAAACACTATTTTTGCTATACGTAATAACTTGGTTGATTTTCATTGTGTCTGATGTTGACCTTTCACACTTTATTGATGACCTTTAAACTCATTTAAACATGTAGTCATACTTAGTCATTTGTCCATTTGGATAAAAAGTGTTCATGACAGCTGTAAGAAGTTGTTGATGAAGAAAAGTGATCACTGAGAAATATATCAAACTCCGAATTATGTTGTACATTCCATACACTTGTTAGTTAAATTGATATTGTGCACCAAGATTTCTCCGATGGATTTATAAATATATAGATTTATATGCCAAAACCTGTTAAAACATTAAAACATTTTGTTGTGTTGAAACACAAGGAAAGTGATCGTTTTGTTACACTGGTTCAAGGTTCATTAAATATCTGTAATGTTATATACTTGCTTTTGTTATTTTAATTCATCAGAATAGACAATTATATCATGGTAAGTGCTTTCATCAGTTACTCGGGGTGTATGCAATGGTGACACTCCTTATGAACATGATATGCACACTTTTCAAACTTGAAGCGTTGCAGTTGCAACTCACTATTTGCTTTTTGTAGATTTCATGCATATCTTCCTAAAATGTGGTTCAACAGAGGATGAAATTAGAAGTTCTGAAAATATGTTGATCAACTTCTGTCGACACATGTAATCTCTATATAGTATCAATGCCATGCCATGCGGTTGAATGTTCATCAGTTACTTAATCTTCTTGACTCTGTGCGAAACCTTGGTCCACTCTACACGCACAGTTGCTTTTCCATCGAAAACAAAACTGGATTTGACATGAAGATGATTCGTGGTACACAGAGTATTGATAACCAAATAGTCACCGGTGTTTCATTTGTTCAAATGCTGCCCGAGTTGATACGGAAATTTGTTGAAAAAGATCCCAAAATGAAAAGCTTATATCAAGCTTTGGAGTCCCCATGTTTGTTAAAAAGAAACATCAAACTTAGAGATGGTATTTACACACTTGGTGGCATGAATGATCGAGCTCTCTCTGCTGATGAAACTACAGCTCTACAACCACTTCTATGACAAAGTTTCCCAGATTTACACGAGTGCTACTTCATCAAAATATCATCAATTGACAAGCCTATTCCAGGATGACAAGACGCGATAACTCCACCATTTCCTACACCAACAGTGTAAATCATGAAATGTTTGGTCAAGTGAATTTTTTTGTTCAAATCACTGACCATGACATGTACACATGTCAGACACCATTGGTCTCGTAGAGTAACTTAAAATACAAGATATTCACAAGAGCCTTGCTCAGAAGTCTTGTATATCTGCAGGTTTCCCAATAAAATGGAATCCAATTAGGTAACTTTACAAAGTTGTGAATCTTGTTCCTATCCACCTGAAGCTTGCAATTGCAATACAGTGTACATGTATACCGGTATGTGTCAAAATATGCTAGTTAGCAACTTCTTTTTCATTGTTTGATAATCCAAGAGATAACATATATATGTTGGCCCTCTTAGTATAGGTGTATTGCAAGATAAATATAATAACAGCATATATACCTATTATATTACTTGCTCAACATTTGTGTAACAATTTTTTCCTCAGTGATTTTTAACTTGTCAACCAAAAATATTTTTTCTAGCTAAGAGAAATTTTCTTTACAAAATAACTTGCAATGTTCGCTGGGCATTTATATTTTTAGGTCACCTGAGCTTTAGCTCAAGTGACCTATTGCTATCCGTTTTCGTCCGTCGTCGTCCGTCGTCCGTCGTACGTCGTCCGTCGTCCGTCGTCCGTCGTCCGTCGTCCGTTAACATTTTACATTTCAAACTTAAAGTCAAGTTCTGCTGGGCCGATTGAACTGAAAGTTGATAGGAATGATCGCCTCATGGTCCTGACAAAGTGTTGTTATTTTTCGGGTCGATCAGAAATCCAATATGGCCGCCACGGCCACCATTTTGAAAACCTATTTCAAACTTAAAGTCAAGTTCTGCTGGACCGATTGAACTGAAAGTTGGTAGGAATGATCGCCTCATGGTCCTGACAAAGTGTTGTTATTTTTTGGGTCGATCAGAAATCCAATATGGCCACCACGGCCGCCATTTTGAAAACCTATTTCAAACTTAAAGTCAAGTTCTGCTGGACCGATTGAACTTAAAGTTTGTAGGAATGATCGACTCATGGTCCTGACAAAGTGTTGTTATTTTTCAGGTCAATCATAAATCCAATATGGCCGCCACGGCCACCATTTTGAAAACATATTTCAAACTTAAAGTCAAGTTCTGCTAGGCCGATTGAACTGAAACTTTGTAGGAATGATTGACTCATGGTCCTGACAAAGTGTTGTTATTTTTCAGGTCGATCAGAAATCCAATATGGCCACCACAGCTGCCATTTTGGTAAACTATTTCAAACTTAAAGTAAAGATCTACTTGGCCGATTGAACTGAAACTTTGTAGGAATGATCGAATCATGGTCCTGACAAAGTGTTGTTATTTTTCGGGTCAATCAGAAATACAATTTGGCTGCCATGGCCGCTATTTTGCTACTAAGTTCTAATAGGCCGATCTCACTTAAAATTGGTCTAGGAATGATCAGCTCATGGTCCTGACAAAGTTAAGTTAACATTATACTATTTTTTACTCAAATTGGTACATATTTCAACAACAAAAATAAATACTATAGACTCAGGTGACCGTTAAGGCCCATGGGCCTCTTGTAATTCTTGGATGGCAACATTAAAATTTTGATGAAATTACAAAGATCCTGAGTTTGACACCTGCAGTTTTTCTTTTGTTATTTTTTTTCTCTATTTTCAAGCATTTGAATATAAAAAATAAAAAATAGTTTCTGTAAAATGCATTGAAACAGGTTATTTTTATTGGAAACCCCGCTTGAAAAGGACTTAAATTAATAACTGAAATACACATGTAATGACAATGGTAATGACATTAAACATGTATTTTACCTTGTTGCAATTTGTGTCCATTAAATGGAGCAATTATATGAGGATGAGGCTGAATTAAAAACTTTACAAGTCAGAAGTCCGCTTAACAATTTTAGCTAAGTCTAATAAATCCGCCTTTCATATTTGGTTCTTAGTCAGAGATCCCGCCTTCAATCCGCCAGAAGCAAACCTTGAGGCAGATTCTTAGGTGCACTCCTGCTATATACCAAAGGAGGACTTTAGACGGAATCTTCTGATTTTCCATGTACGCCTTTAATCCGCCATTTGGTCTTCTAAAATAGGCGGATTCTTCCAGGAGTTCTTCATATTTCAAGCGGATTCCAGGCTTAGTCTGCCTATGAGTTTCGTACAGGTCATTTTAACTGTGTGAGTCGTAATGGTTAGAATTGTCACTTCATGATCACCTGAAAACTAGATTCAAGTACAGCCTGGAATTCCTTGCAGATATTTTAAGGAAAATAAGTGAGTTTTTCATATCCATGTTCTAACATCAGTCTTAAACTGGAGATCTTAGAGCTAATTTGGCAAAATCTCTACTTTAGTCTACTTTAGACAGGTTACCAAGTTATCATTCTTAAGACACTAGCTGTTGTGGATTTTAAGCTCCTCTGTACTGAAGGACCAAGGTGAGCTTATGCCCTAACCATGGCATCCATCTGCCAACAATTTCTTAAAAGACTTCTCCTTAATTGCTGATTAGAATTTAGCCAAACTTGACGGGAAGCATCCTTAGATGGTAGGGATTCTTTAAGCAATGAACACATTCACTTTGAAACTGTTGAGATCCCCATCCCATAACCACATATACAGTTGCTGGCATAGAGACAAACTCGCCATAACCATACTGTGATGCTGTATGAACACAGTCATGATATTAGAATTGACGGTTTGGGTCTGCCCACATCCCTAGGGATTTAGCTACTGGTTGATGACTTTAAAATGGTCAAGATCCCCACCCTATAACCATATATATACAATGTATACAGCTGATCGGCACAAAGAGAAACACAATCGTGCTACCAGAATTGGCTTTGAGGTCTGCTCCCACCATTTAAGGACTTAGTCCTTGTGTCATAACTTTGAAACGGTCAAGAGCCCCAACTTTGAACAATATATACAATTACTTCTTTGGTACTGAGCAAGAGGATTTGTGTGGAGACTGGCCTTATCTCTGGGATCCTATTTGCCATACTACATTGATAGAAAATATTTTGCTAGGATTGCTTAAATACAATGTATCCAGGTGAGCGACACAGGCCCTCTGGGATCTTTGTCTTTGAAATTCTTTTCCTTAATTGAAGAGCCTAAGATTAAGTAGAATGTGTTACTTAAATTATAATTAACAAAAAACAAAACAAAATCTGAATTTTTATATTGCATTTAATTACTACATGTCAAGTCTGTAGCTAGAATGACGAACATCAATGTATACAATTATATATATTTAAAGTATATCTCCATTGTAAATAAATCTTTTGCAAACTTTGTAAACAAACAAAATATCACAGTCAGTTAGGTTTATATTATAGAACAGCTTTTAAGTCACATTACAACATAATATGGGTCTGTATAATTTACCATGTATAATAAGTTTTAAGAGATATATGCTACCTTAATTCAAACTTGTGATTTGTATAGTCATAAAATTTCACGAATTTCAGTTGATATGTGCCTTTCATATATGATTATCTTCAATTGAAAAAAATTGAAATCCCACCGGGAATGTGTTAATAGTAAATATGCACTTTTCCTGAATAAAGCCGAGCATGTGCAGTGAACTTACTGATTTTTTACCAGATGCATTTAACAGAATTTTGTATTCAAACAGCCACACCAGAAGCAAAGAAGTTAAATTGTTAGAAAAAGAAATCACAAATAACATTTTCTGGAAAAATCCACGGCAGGTTTCTTTTGTATAAATTTTACATGCACATTAGTTCTAGATAAATTAAGGCAACTCTTACAATGCTGATTATTGTATGGTAAACAGTACTTGTTTTGAACAGTTCAATGTTTTCCACAAAAAAAAGCTGTCCTGTGACCATGCTGTACAAATCCAAATATTTCCATGGTGATGAGGCCAGGACATAGGATAAAGTAGCTCATAGGGCACAGCAGCACTATTTCTTAAACACAAATGTTGGACCAGACGCCTATTTTTCTGTTGGTTTTGGATCAGCCTCTGGTGCCTGCTGTTTGGGATCAGATTCTGACTTTGGCAGTGGGTCATCAACAACCTCCTCTTCTTCCACTGGGATACTTTCGTCTGCTGCACCCACATCAGCAGCCAGTGTGTGTTCCTCAGGGGGATCTGTGATGAACGTTATTATCTGTACTTTTTCTTCAGGTCTTCTACCAGTGACAAGAATTTCATAGGTATTATCCACAATATCTAAGTCATCAATCATTTCATGATACCGCTCATCAAGTCCAGCATAATCATTCCTGGCCTCCCTGTCAATGACGTCACGCTCTTTAATGGCGTCCCTACTAAATGCCCTTATCTCGGAACCGGGCGCCCTACTACTGAGTCGTGATACTCCTTCACCATGCCCAGACTTGGTCGGAGACATGCTCAACTTTTCCTTGTTTGATGGAATATCATTAATTTCTAAATTAGAGGCAAACTTAACAACACTTGCTGGCCGGCCATCTTTTTCTTCTATGCCCTTTTCCTTGTCTGATTCCTCGCCTCCAATTTCGCTGCCCTCCCCCAAACTCTGACTGAGGCTTCCATCGGCCCTCTCTGATATTTTATCCATCCTACTTGATCGTGGCCGGGAAGATTCCCAATCGGACTCCTCATCAACTGTGGACTGTCGTGACTTTAGTCCAGGTGTGGACTCCATCTCCGATGTTGTGTCGGGTGAGGTGCTTGTGTCTTCACGTGACAGTATCTGTTTCAGTTCCTCATCAGCTGTAGGAGTGAGCATTTCACGAGCTGATGTCTCTGGCCCTGATTCATTGACAAGTATGCGAGGATGGGGCGTGGTTGAACGACTACTGGCCTGACTCATAGATGAGCGAATTCTCTGCATCATCGGCTCCTTCTCCTGTTCATGCTCCTATAAATCATGGTGTAAAAATAATCATGCCATTAGCAGATATGTATGTCGGTAAAAAAAAACAAGTTTGACGATATCAAATAAAAAGATCTATGCACTTGATATTAAACAACAGTACCGTAATTGTAAACATTTGATGAATATATAATTTTTCAAGTTTATGCTTACATTTTATCATTGCTTAAATTACAGGTTCATTTGGGGTTTAAAATCATACTAATTCATATTTATTTAAAATCAATATCCTGAAAGAAAAAGTTAAAATTTGAGTTAAAAAAAAGTTTATGATTAGTGTTAGAGTTTAATAATTAAAACAATCTATTTGTTAAAACACTCAATGCCAAAGACTATAATTCTACTTGCAATTATCATTATCATGTGCTTTTCGTAATGATTGGGATAAAAAGCTCGGACAGATGGAAATAAAAGCATGCAGCATAGTTTTGACATAAATTTTACACAAAATGCAACAAACACTAAATAACTTGTATAACTTAAAGATGGGACCAGCAGATAAAACACCCCACACTCAAAGTTAAAACAAATCTTGAAATACATTCTACTTTTATGTTTAGTTCCGTCTTTATCATCAACCTGACTGTTCAATAAATTTAACCATCTAACATCGCTGAGTCAATAAAATGAACTGATTTGCATCAACATATTTAACTTCCATTTGATTTCAGCACCATTAAATGTTGGGCAAAAGTAAAATTGATTCCTGAAAGGAAATGAAAAGTTTGAATGAAGCAATTGATTTTATTTAAGATTCTGTCTAGTATCTGCTAGAACCCATCTGTTTAATATGTCAGGGTCGCACATTTTCAGGGGGACATCTGTACTTACAAATTTAGTCACACTACACAATCTGGAGTATGAGAAACTGTGACTGTGAATTAGTGGGGAGGGGAAGAGTGGTTTCTTGTCATCTACTCTCAGCCTCATCTCCTTATAAGGGTTATGTCTATGGAAGAAATTCTACAGCAGGATGCAGAGAGGAAAGGGTGCCATTAGTGTCAGTAAAATCTTTCCACAGCAAAGTACACACAGGGTTATAAGTGCAAGCTAGCATTCAAGTGAGAGTGATGTATGGTAAATCCAGAATGTTTTGGTGTAGATTGTTGTTTATGCATATTTCAGATGCATTTGGTTGACAAAAAAATCAAATTAATTGACTTATATATGCAGAGCTTTAACTTCATAGGCAGAGCTGTGTTATAAATGAAAATAGGAATAGGGTTAATCATGTATCTGCCTTATTATACAATAATGTATTTGCAATTATCAGAATGCAGATTCTATGATCGTTTTCTTGTTTCACAATATACACCAAAAATTCTAGACTTCCACATTATTATGCAGCATGGATAATGTTAATTGTCACATCAATTCCACGACATTTACATAATGTTAAGAACAAAGCAAACCTGAGATTTATTAAGGAAAAGGGAACCCTCAAACTGAAACATGTTATAACTATTTTCACTGTTATAAAATATCTGAGTACTTTTAAAAGAAGCATTTCATATAAATCACATGTTAGGATCTATTTTACACAATTAGAGTTGTTTGAAATTTTATATTTGAAAATAGAAATTGAAATACAAAAATCAACCAGAGGGCCCATGGGCCTATAAATGGTCACATAAGTGAAATTATGGATAATTATACACATTGTGTAAGTATATCTTAAAACCCTAGTGGGACAATCAGATGTCCTCAAATGTAAAGTGCGCAAAGAATCATTCTACAAAAAATATTTACATATTATAGTTTCTGGAGTTTTCCTGTGACGACTCGGGGAAGCATACTCCCCTGGTAGTAAAAGGATTTGAGTATTAGTGACTTTGGGTAACATGGGGACACCAAATTAGTAGGATGTAAGACTAATAGCACTATACTACCACACAATGCTGAACATTCTCAGAAACAAAAGCTAACACACAGCAGAGGAAATTCTAGCAATGCACAGTATCGGCAGACATTTTGTGTGTTACCTTAAGCTCTTTCTCCGATTCATAGATCATTCGAGCCAGGTTTTCACGTTTGGTGTCGTCTTTCTCTTTGATGGTGATCTGTGCAGCAATATTATTGCGTGTGCAAAGTTTGCGGACTTCATTCTTGATCTGGGCCACCATGTCCATATCCTCTGTGGCATTAATTCCAAACATCTCCAGAGTCTTAGCAATCTCGCTGGAAATATGCAATCATGAGGTTATATGAGTATTGCCTAAAATGGGCAGCTGGAAGGGCTGGGAAGGGCTGGAAGGGCTGGGAAGGGCTGGGAAGGGCTGGGAAGGGCTGGAAGTTGTTACATGGTGCATGAGTGTCTGTGTCTCCTTTCTTAATCTTATCACAACATTGAATTGTCAGAACCCCAGTGGCTACTGGACATGGCAACATTAAAAGTACCATCATCAAAACACCAAATCTTTGCATCTTGTCTTACTGAGTTCAAACATTTCCATACATATAAATATTTACACTCTGTATGCTTAGACCCATTGACAAAAATTACATTCAAAAATGCATAACACAGGTGTTCATAGAATCTCAGCACGTGGGAACTNATATTTACATTCTGTATGCTTAGACCCATTGACAAAAATTACATTCATAAATGCATAACACAGGTGTTCATAGAATCTCAGCACGTGGGAACTGATAGTAACCTGATCACACTGCGTAGTAATACACTACAAAAACTACTCACTCGGAACGACCGACCTAGATGCTTAATTCTTACATCTTAAAATATTATTGAACTGTGCTTTGTGAAATATCCACGTATTCACGTGTCCTGTGCTACAAATAAACATTGAATATGGAACTACATTTTGTTGTGTTATTGTTGTTGACGGTTGCTAAGATCTCTCACGATAGTGTCACATTTCCCCGCGAAAAAACACTGTTCTCGCCACTGCGTTGCACCCGTGTATAAGCAGGAACAAACCCTGTTTATTTGTTTTATTCGTTGTTATATCGATCCACTGAAAGGATTCGTCAATGTAAATATAAGGAATGATATTTATTTTTTCAACATTTATGAGGTCATAACAACAATGGGTTTTTGGACATATTTTACCTGAATCGCTAACGCGATTCATTCAATATGTCCATAAACCCATTGTTGTTATGACCTCATAAATGTTGAAAAAATAAAAATCATTCCTTAAGTAAAGTTTTTTCTTGGTCTCCTGACCCATAGACTTGGAGTTTAACCCATTTAATAGTGGCAGCTGAACGTTGATGACTTCCACGTAGAAGGAAGCTATTTTTTGCAGGGTTACTTCATAGCAAGTTGTTACCCATTGATACAGTTGGGTAGACTGTAACAATTACGATAGTGTGCCTTATGCAAGGACACAACAGCTGTGAGTGACTGTTTTCAGTGTGATAATAACACTAGGTCAACACACTCGCCATCTGTGTTATGCTGCCCCTTTTCAATCTCCTTTTTCTATATTTAATAATTAACTGTATTTACCTCTTTTCTTTATTGCCAATCAGTTATATATTTTGTGCAGCTGGCCATCAGATTTCTATAAGGCTCTTGTTTTATTTACTTACTCTCTAACAACATCGCTGGACTCCACCAGGAAGCGTTCCTGTAGAACCTCTGCGACCTCTGGGGTCTTCAGCTCTAGGCACATGAGAGTGTGACAAGCTTCAGCCCTTACTGCAGCGTTTTCCTCATACCTCACAGCCCACAGTAATGTCTCTGTGATCTCCTCTGTTACAACTCCTATCTTACCAAAGGCTGCAAAACAGAAAATATTACATCTTAACTATCTTACCAATTATAAATGGAAAAAAGAAATTGACACAACACCTGTTACATTGTATCAGTGGGCTTCAGCAAAGCAAATGTAAACGTTACACAAATCTCACCCAGGGCTGCAAAACAGCAAATCTATCATTACAAATATCTCACTCAGTGCTGCAAAATAGAATCTAAAACTATTCTAAATCTATTGTTTCACTTTGTTTGCTAAATGTGATGAGTTCAGCAAGCTTTAGATTATTTAGGCAAGGTTAATGGATAATCTAAACTGAAATGATAAGAGATTATAACCTCATCAAATTTATTCAAGAAGCAAGCAACAAACAACATCACAGTTACCCACCCTGTATAGCCAAGGCCTTGACCTTCCAAATGGTTTCAAACGTGGATAGTTTGAGGAGTTGTTCTAGCACTAACTCGTCCTTGATCTCCAGGTTACCACATGTGATGCACACTTCAGACCGTATGGACACATACTCATCCTTAAAGCTTTTCAGGAATACTGGCAATAATTTGGCTGTCATTATACCTGTGCAAAAAATAAAAATTTTCATAATAGGGTTAACACACTTATCAGCACTATCAAAATTTAGTAAGTGAAAACTTACTATATCTACACACCTTGAGTGCAGCGATGAATCCATGCATCAACATCCTCCCGGACACTTTTCCGCCTAAATCAATTTAATCTGCTTCTGACTACTATGTACAGTTGTCTCAAAATATTGAGTGGTTCAAACTATTTTGCTCTTTGACCCCATACTGTGACCTAACCTTTGAAAGTACAGACCTGATAGATGAGACTTGTTAAGCCTCCCAGTCATGATGCAAACTTTCAAGGAATTTTTGTAAAAAGAGAAGAGCTATGGCTCAGACATGTATTACGTTGATTTGAAACTTAACATGTTGATGTGACCTTGACCTTCAGGTATGGGTCAAAAAAATAAAATTGCATTGTCCATTCATATGATAAATCCATGCCTTTAAACCAGTATATCCAACTATTATATAGAAAAATACTGCCCACAACTCACCGAGCTGTCCGATCTTGTTGATGGCCTCAAGACGTGTCATCTCGTCGCCTGTGAGGAGGCGGTTACACATATCGTCGTGGACCTCTTTGCCGTGGCTGGTCTTACCCAGACACTGGGCCGCTGATTTACGTACATCTTCATGCCAATCATTCCACATCAGGTCAGCCAACTTGTTAGTGATATCCTGTACAAAGTGTATTGTATAATCCTATTACTAATATCTCAGATTACTTCTGTATTAGTTACTCCAACAATGTTCGGAGGTTTGACACAGCCAGACACTTTTGACAGTCATATTGAAACAGTCAGCATGCATGATAACAGTAACAAGGTCGTCTGAAAATAGTCTCTTAACAGCGGTGGAAGGAGAAAGGAAATGAATGCGGAGCGGGCTCACGAACTGACAGCAAATTGGCGCCTCTTGTGTCATAGGAGCCTAACAATTTATGACTTATTCATACATGACCAAAGACATATACATTAAAGTGAATCATATTGTCCATGCAAAACATTACAAAAAAGGTCTGTTTGTAAATAAAGTGTGCACAAAATAATGACAGTATCTTATTTATTCAGTAATCTGGGAATTACATATACAATGTTAAGTATCATTATCCTGTCATTACTCTCTTAACTTCGTCATTATACACCAGTGGCCCAAATTTAGTAATTGTTCCAGAGACCATTACGTCTGTAAAACATAATTTTTTTAAAATATCCCACTGATGTTAAATGGGACACGAGGAAGTGTCCAGGTGATGTACTGACCTTGTTGATGGTACCGCTGAGAGTGGGTAAGATCTTACAGGCGATCACTTTGTGTCTCCAGCTACTGCTGTTGAGCTGCTCCGCCACCATACCATGGACCAGGGGCTGCCAACAAACACAACAAAGGTTGCAATTTTAACTTTAAAAAACTCCAGTTGTATTTTAATATTTAAATTTAGAATGTGTATCAAGAGTTAATTTCACCTAAAACGTCATTGCAGAGAACCTTGTAAAGTTAGACACCACCATGAGATTTTTATTGATACCATATTGCAAATATCAGCAATTATAATAAAAGTTTTAAAACGTACCGAGAACAAACTGAGCTTGCCAAGCAGAAAAATGGCCTTTTCATGTTTGATTGTATCCTCTGTGATGAGGAGTTGGTGGATTACCTCCCCTACCACCAGGGAGTTACAAACACCAAAGTGAGCCAGACACTGGGCAGCCGCCCAGCGATCAACCAAGTTCTCACTCTCCAGGGCAATGTGCAAAATTACTTTAGCCTGAAAAAGACAAAACGGTGCAGTGAGAAAGATCCATCTCCATGTCCTACTTGTCACCAAAATCAAGAACTATATAATATATATATAGGTATATACCTTTTGAAAACTCAAGTGTCTTCAAAAACTTCAGCACCATTTCATGATAATTCATTTTGACATCATTAAATTTGCATTGTTTCAGATAAATACCATGCCAGCTCAGGTGAAAAAATAATGATGATTTGATCATGCTTCTTACCCAGAGTATAAAAGGGAGAAACTGATAACACTAATTAATTAGTATAAAAAAAATCAAATGTCTGAACATATATGTCAAAAAAAATCATAATCAGAAAAACATAATATTCTGTTAATTTACAAATATGATCCGTCTTTCACAATCCTAAGTAACAATAATAAAATATATTTGTGCCTTTATTTAAAGTCACATTATATTAAGCTCTTAGCAATCATTAATTCCACAGTCTCTTAAAATATTACCTTATCAGACGGCCTGTTAAGGGAGTACAGTGTAATGGCTGCAGCAATCTGGACATGCTGCTCAGCATCTTCCAACAAACATTCCAACGCCACGTACAGACGTTCTGGAATCTCCCCGTCGCCTAACGGGAAGTTAAACTGGTTTTCTTGAGGTGCATACTCAAAGTCATCCCTGTTCGCGTTAGCTCGTTGCATCTCTGCTGCCTTGGCAATGGTTGCTATGGATTTAAGTCGGACGTGTGTTTGGATGTCAGCCATGTCTTTGATGAGGTCATCCGTAGTACTGTCCGCCAATTGACCACTCAGATGCCACTTAGCTCTCCATTCATCGACTGATAAAGGAAAGGTTGGATTAATCAAAGTTAATATCTAACAGTATACAGTTGGTAACCTACGATACCTAAAAGTTAATATTTAACAGTATACAGTTGGTAACCTACGATACCTAAAAGTTAATATTTAACAGTATACAGTTGGTAACCTAGGATACCTAAAAGTTAATATTTAACAGTATACAGTTGGTAACCTAGGATACCTAAAAGTTAATATTTAACAGTATACAGTTGGTAACCTAGGATACCTAAAAGTTAATATTTAACAGTATACAGTTGGTAACCTAGGATACCTAAAAGTTAATATTTAACAGTATACAGTTGGTAACCTAGGATACCTAAAAGTTAATGTTTAACAGTATACAGTTGGTAACCTAGGATACCTAAAAGTTAATGTTTAACAGTATACGGTTGGTAACCTAGGATACCTAAAAGTTAATGTTTAACAGTATACAGTTGGTAACCTAGGATACCTAAAAGTTAATATTTAACAGTATACAGTTGGTAACCTAGGATACCTAAAAGTTAATATTTAACAGTATACAGTTGGTAACCTAGGATACCTAAAAGTTAATGTTTAACAGTATACAGTTGGTAACCTAGGATACCTAAAAGTTAATGTTTAACAGTATACGGTTGGTAACCTAGGATACCTAAAAGTTAATGTTTAACAGAATACAGTTGGTAACCTAGGATACCTAAAAGTTAATATTTAACAGTAAACAGTTGGTAACCTAGGATACCTAAACGTTAATATTTAACAGTATACAGTTGGTAGCCTAGGATACCTAAAAGTTAATATTTAACAGTATACAGTTGGTAAGCTAGGATACCTAAAAGTTAATATTTAACAGTATACAGTTGGTAGCCTATGATACCTTAAAGTTAATATTTAACAGTATACAGTTGTTAGCCTATGATACCTTAAAGTTAATATTTAACAGTATACAGTTGGTAACCTAGGATACCTAAAAGTTAATATTTAACAGAATACAGTTGGTAGCCTACGATACCTTAAAGTTAATATTTAACAGTATACAGTTGGTAACAGGAAATGGAGACGTTATATATATGAGGAAGTTAGTAAGTAAAGAGTGTCACCACTACCTACTACCTTTGCTCAGATCTGTTGCTTTATAGACATCTAAGCATTTTATGTTGTACCTCTAAGAAAAACAATTTCTGTTCAGTATTTTGCTGGCTAATAAAAATGAATTGTCCATTTTTAGAGATTTGGATTAATACTTACTGACTTGTGTGAGAGCCTGGTTATTCCTGGTGATCCTCCGGGTGGTGGGGTCGGGTGACCTGTGGTACTCGGGGTCATACCCAGGGGGCACTATACGGCCGTCCAGGTCCTGTTGTGGTAGTCATATCATGATGATGACATTTTTTAAAACTTATGGTAGAAATATATTACATATGCAACGTACATAGAAAAACCATTTTTCTTACCTCATTTACATTCACTTAATTGATTTCTCAGGTTCGAATTTTTGTTTAAAAAACAGAGAATAAACTTGTTTCTAATCATGAATCATACCTGGTAAATGTATTTACAGCCTTGCAGTCGCTTCATTTTAAACATAATTGTTAAAAACAATTATTATAAAGTGGAAACACACAGCTTTCTGCATTACACAGAAGTCAGGTGTTATGAACTATACACATGTATATAATACATGTATATTAAGTTTGCTTATAGGTCATTCCTAAACTTTACTGTCAATTTCCTGATCATTGCATTTGATTATTATAGTTAAGTGATAGCAAGCAACTGATATTTACCTCAAAGTGTATTGCCTTCAACATAACCAAGTTGGGATTGTATTCTGTGAGCATATATCGTATAGATGGAGAATTAGAGAATTAGTGACCTTTACAATAAGGCCTGATTGTAAAATAGATCCACCAAACAAAAACCTACATCTGTTTCCACTGGCAGTTTGTGCCATCGCTGCAGACCTCTCTCCACCTTCTTGACACTTGGCTTGTTAACGCTGTACTTTTCCTGGTCGGTTTCAGGGTACCAGTCCTCGGGAGGATTAGGGTACTGGTTCTGTAGCTGTTTACGATACCGATTCTGCGTGCTCATATAAATTTCTGTGTTGTCTCCTTTCATCTCATGGATTTGTTCAGCACCTGTAACAAGATATACATGCATGTACGTACAACTATGATGAACTTTATACCTTAATTATAATTGTTTTATACCATTCAATTTCACTTTATTTATGGTCAAGGAAAATCAAATTTGTAGTCTCGTTAACGTTTAATACAGCTAGCAGTGGCACCTACCAGTAAGCCATCAGTCTTGTTAATGTTTATTATAGCTAGCAGTGGCACTTACCAGTAAGCCATCAGTCTTGTTAACGTTTAATATAGCTAGCAGTGGCACTTACCAGTAATAAGCCATCAGTCTCGTTAACGTTTAATACAGCTAGCAGTGGCACCTACCAGTAAGCCATCAGTCTCGTTAACGTTTAATATAGCTAGCAGTGGCACCTACCAGTAAGCCATTAGTCTCTTTAACGTTTAATATAGCTAGCAGTGGCACCTACCAGTAAGCCATCAGTCTCGTTAACGTTTAATATAGCTAGCAGTGGCACCTACCAGTAATTAGCCATCAGTCTCGTTAACGTTTAATATAGCTAGCAGTGGCACGTACCAGTAAGCCATCAGTCTCGTTAACATTTAATACAGCTAGCAGTGGCACTTACCAGTAAGCCATCAGTCTCTTTAATGTTTAATACAGCTAGCAGTGGCACCTACCAGTAAGCCATCAGTCTCGTTAACGTTTAATATAGCTAGCATTGGCACCTACCAGTAATTAGCCATCAGTCTCGTTAAAGTTTAATATAGCTAGCAGTGGCTCCTACCAGTAAGCCATCAGGCTCGTTAACATTTAATACAGCTAGCAGTGGCCCCTACAAGTAAGCCATCAGCCTCGTTAACGTTTAATACAGCTAGCAGTGGCACCTACCAGTAAGCCATTCCTGTTCAAACATGTTGTCTGTATCAAAGAGTTTGTCGCCAACCGCAGGATTGACGTGGTCACGAAGCGTTGGCAGCGGAGGCGGGGTGTACGACTTGATTGTGATGTCTGCAGTAGCATTAATTGCACCTGGTGGAAAGTAAACAAAAGGTTTTAGTCCAATTCTTAGGTTCCAGAGCAGTTTAAACTTTGTCTTGAACACTTACGTGGCATTGTAATTACTAGAATTTGATGAAAATTGATTGAATTGTCTGCGTATGTCATTAGAGGTAGCTGAACAATAACTTTTGAACTCGTTAAATGTTCCTAATCTTCCTATACTGGGTGCCAAGACAACTTCCAATTTCAACTCCCAAGGTTATAGGTCAAATTTGATTTTTTTTCAAAAGCTATATATGGGATATAGTATAGTCAGTATGCAGCTCTTCTTTAACCATTAAACTTGTTGTTTTAAAGATGTCACTCAGAAACCTGAGCATCAATAAACAACCCTGCCGTACAAACTGAGACTGGAGTATATGTCATGCCATCAAAATAAAAGATTTCAAAAAATAAAATGTAAGTATAAATTGACAAGTATCATTACTTGTATCTAAGTTATAACTATCTGAAAATGAAACAGGTCATGGCAATTAATATCATATATAAATACTGAGAAAAACTTTGGCAAGACAGTGCAAATAGCAAAACATATCTTCATTTCTATTTCCTGTTCTGACTTGTATTTGATTATTTTACTAAGTAATCATTAACATGATTTAGATATCAAATTGACTAAACTTGACCTCTTGAGGGGACAAAAAGTCCAAATATGGATAATCGTTATGGGTCCAACACAATTATACCTATAATGACACTATGATATGTATGTCTGTAACATATACTATTATACTGCTCTTTACCAAAGGAGTCTAAAGTAACTACAGGTACGAGGCCACACCAAATCATTTAGTTTTGTATTGACGACATTGTAGAAGTTTTTAGTAGTTTACATTTATATGCTAGTCAACAATTTCATAAAGTTTGTTTAAATGATTGATCATGCCTTGCTATTTATGTTTTCTTTAATTCTTGTTTTTAATCAATTCTGGAAAAAAAAATGATTGACTCATAATCAATTTTCTGTCACAAATACAATATCTGTTGTAAATATTTCTTTATAATTTTTAGAAGGAATTACCAAAACAAAATCTCACTTTGGAATTATAACCGTTCAGATTAATTTGGTGTGACCTTAGAATGAATGATTAGGGAAGGCTTTAACCAAACCCAGGGTACAGAGTAGAACTGCAGCATTGATAGAAGGGCCACTGAGCATGAGAACCAATCCAGAAACACATCTGTTCTTGTTAAAGTCATATAGCTACAATGGAAATATACAATGTACAAATGTATCACCTGGATGATTTTAATCATTCTGAAATATCTTCTTTTTTTGACAGTTGATGTCACTCTTAATCTACATAGACATTTGTCCTCAAAATTTGCAAACAAATATATATATAAAAAAAAAAAATCAATAAAATGGATATGTGGAACTTATGTGTCTGTAATATTTTTTCTTTTTAATTTTAAGAGGGATTTTAACAGTGTTTAGCCTTCTGTTTAATTACATTTGATACACTTCATGTATATGAAGATTCAATAGTAAAGATTTTAAACAAAAATGTCACATTCTTTCTATATATATCTGGCCTGGTAATTCAAAACTTCTGATAAGTTTTAGTTTATAACTCTGGTTACCTTAACATCAACTGAAAACAATATTTCATCTTATACAGTATACTATACAAACGACATACTAGAATTCAGACCTAATTAAGCCTGCATGTACAAGCCCATAAAAAGAAAAATACAAAAATTGTATGTAAAACTTCAAATTATATTATATGATAGGTTGAAGTTTTTATATATTATAATTGTGACGACTCTTAAACATAGCTATATATATAGGCTGTTCTATCTTCAAACAACCAGACCCAGGTTCAAAGTGAAATAGCTTCAATGACCGGTGATCTGTATACATATTATATATAATATACAATATCAAGTGACATGTTATGATGAGTATATATCTCCAGTATTTAAAGCATTAAGCAGAATGCGTGAGTGATCTTACTACCAAGCTCTGCAGATATCAAGATCATTCTAGAATGCTCTGAACTCTCGGGAGAAAAAAAAAGAAAACAAACAGCTTATGTTTGAAGCTTAAATTAAATTTGTTTGAAAAACAGCAAATGAAGAAGATTAAGAAAAAAGGTCACTGATTGATTGATTGATTGATTGATTGATTGATTGAGTGAGCGATTTTACGTCCATTTCACTACAAATAGAAAAAAGAATTCACTCTGACCTAGCTGAGACGTATGCTTAGTTACTGGGTTTATACGGCTCAGCTCTGACAGTACATTTGTAGTTCAGTACTTAAAGCTACGGTTTTCATGTTTATGACACTCCGTTAAAAAGTTGACATCATTTGAGATACATTTTTTGTGCAAGTATGATTGTGATATTGACACAGCCAGTAGTACAGTAGTTACTGTTACAACTGTAATGCTTCTATCATACGCCGCGTAATGACCAGTACCCCACCCTGTATTAGGCACGGGATATAGTCCCTTGGTATACATATATACATATATATATCTGTATTATCACATGTACTGTGTATACATGTATATTGTCCTTACATACCAGTGCATATAATCCAATGCAATGATATATATTAACAATCATTTGACACATAAGATAAAATGTATTTTGACACATTTCATAAACGTAAAACGGAATATTTTTGTGGTTGATACTTTTCCTGCAATTTCTTTTGTAGTTGTGATAGCATATTTATTTTAAACATACATATTATTTCAGATACAGTAAACTTAGATATACGTGTTGTTTTATTTGCTACCTCACTAATACTGTCTGTATATTTTAAGGTTCAATTTTGTTTCTTTATAATTCCTGCATACATTGCTTTCTTAAATACATTACAAACTCTTAAAAATACCAAAATTTTGTAAAAACCAAATAGTGACATTTTTAACATGAGGTTTAACAGTACTCGGTACATCAATTTCAGCATTTTTCAATACATTAATTGGATACTTCATATCCTGACCAAATATGGATACATGCATTGAAGCATGCTATTTTTACTATGTATAATTAATCTACATCCAGTATAGTCAAACCACAAAGTAAAATCCTCAAACAAGAATATTCACTTTTACAGAATTTGATGAATTGAAACATTTTAAACACATGCAACAAACAGTTTTCTACCAAGTTAATTTCTACAGCAATCACAAATTTACAAGTAATGATACAAACAGACAAATATGATTTACACGAACATTATCAATACTTTCCAAACATTTACAGGACACTGTACTTTTACCAAAATGGTTTTTGACTATTATTGATCATGATTCTTACTTCTTATCCATCTAGCGTTTGAATTTTTCAGATATAACTGTTTAATACATTTTTACCAGTAAAATATCAGGGATTATCCATTTGATGAAATCGTATATCCTCACTGCACTGACGATATTCAAAATGTTATATCTTCACAAGTGAAAATATCACTTTTAGTATTTTTCAATTAGCAGGTAATTTATATTCACTGCATAGAAATTTCAGTTTCAAGTTCAGATGAAGCGACTGCAGAGTAAGTGGTTGGTTTGTTCCACTTTTGCAACATACATTATGGTATTTACATAACTATACAATTGATATCATTTTTCTTTGGAAATTTTACCAGATAATAGCAGCAGTTAAATGACAGAATTGCTTGGGAGTATAACTCGACATTCAAAATGGCGCTAGATTTCATCCTTGACATCAGGCGTGACATCATTAGAACCCGGCATCAAATATTACGCTACTAGTTCCCACACTTTTCTGCATGATACAGCAATAAATTTGGTTGTGTTACTTTAAAAATGTAATAAATAGAAAACTAATGTTTTTCCCGTTAGATACCATATAT
Source organism: Mizuhopecten yessoensis (assembly GCF_002113885.1). NCBI lineage: Eukaryota > Metazoa > Mollusca > Bivalvia > Pectinida > Pectinidae > Mizuhopecten > Mizuhopecten yessoensis. Next base: position 83,912 of record NW_018408896.1, read on the forward strand.
TTTTCACTACTATGGTAGAATATATACCGATATTTTCACTCGTGCTCTGCATGCACTTGTGAAGAATATTGATATTCTGCAATACCCATTAAATAAATATACAAGGTATTCAATAGGAAACCATTAAATATTAAAAATGTATATACATGCTTTTGTGAATGTTTTTTGTTGTAAATTTACATAAAACTGTTACATTATACCACTATATAGGACTGACAGCATGTAACACAGACAAGAACATAAATGTTACTACAGAATTACTTTTAATGTTTAATCATGGTCTGGGCCTCCAGTAAGCGAAAGGTACTATTTCAGGACATTTTTATGGTTTTTATTTTGTGTGATCTGTAGACTTGATATGTCCAGAATGATGAGTTAATCACTAATGTATTATATGGCGCAACCTGATGAAACTCGTAGACTTAAAGATTATCTTTCCAATAGATCTCCCTATTATCTTTATCACATATCCAATTCCAAAGACTGTCCTAAACATTTCAACTTCTATACATTCTAAATAAAAATATTTCAAGTATAGAAAGATATGAAATTTTTATGCAATTTTCATGTTTTTGTTTGTTTTAATTTTTAGGTATACAAACAACATGTATTGTGTTGGATATCCCAGACCATGATGTCAGAACATTAAAGAAACATGTTGGGATTCTTCTTTAACAGTCTCTATTTAAGATTGTACAGATTACGGGGACATCACATTACTTTTTCTGACAGCGACAAACAGGACCTACCGGTAACTATGTGAGACTCTACTCTCAATCCTGATCTACAAGCTTAAAACCTTACACACGCAACACTCCACAGGCATTTAAACCAGTTACCTTTTTGTCCTATAACTAGAACCAAAAGAAAAGAAAAAGGAAAATGTAAAATGAAAAAGTGACACTCATGAGAAATCTTGATTAACCTCTTCTTGTAAAGTGGATAACCTCTGTATCAAATGTTTGATTTAAGTGTTCAAGTTTCTGTAAACAAAAATATATAAGTCTCTTAAAAAGCTTAAAGATAAAATAAATACACTGTGCATTTTCAAAACATGAAATGACTGTAAATAAACCTCTGTATCAGATTAATTGGCGACCAGTATAGGTGCAACACATATTCCAGTGGTTAAATCTAAAACAATATTTTCCTTGATTGGCAAATTATACATGTAAAACTATAGACACCAATGACCTTTAAAAGTGCATCTTTTGACTTCTTTAAACAAAATTGTGGGAATGTCATTACAGGGGGAAATGATACATTGTAGGTTTACTACGGTAGTTATATACATTCCTTTATCTCTGGAACCTACCAGTCCTAATTGTTGAAGATATGTTATTTGTCTTTTTAAATGGCACCTCTCCTCTGTCTAACCCTACCTCAGTACGTGGTATGTAAAAATACATATCGTATATGAACTCAGTAACATCATATACAATGATACATGTGGAAATATATTTTTTATCTGGCCTTAATGCTAATATACAATTTAATTGACATCACAGACATCTTTCGTTGAACCTCGATCAAAACAGTGTCTCAAAAAATTCAATATTTTATAACTGGAAAGCAATCCTCTGCGTCAAAGGTTAAATCTTACATTTGATCTAAGTATAAATAGGTATGATTGATGAATACAGATCTAATCTACTGAAATGACTGCCTTATGATTATGATTATGATATATACATATTTTTAATCCCGTATTTACAATCTCATCCTCTTAAGAAAAAATGGTAATAAATTGAGTATATCTTTAGTAACATGTATGAGCTATCAAATATCAACATGCATCATGATCATTAAAATACACCAAGAATATTATATACAAATGTATATATGGTCATGTTACTCCGACTGTATAATAAGACACATGCAAATTGTTATCACATGCTGAACTTTTCTTATTCATGAATGGCGGTACAGTCATGCAATTGTAAAACTTGACAAGTTGAGTACTAACAAGGGAAAAAATATTATAATAGTATTAATACAGCAGAACGAACCCTAGAGAAGACTAGCGGCTGTAATAATGTCAGTATACAGAGTATTTTGTGAGAGCTTTCTGTTTGATATTAGAACAGTGAAACCTGTCTAATCTGACCAATAAATATTACGACATCAACCATGTATGTCAATATAATCTAACATAATGATTTTATCCCATTTTTTACACAAAACAACCCCAATAAGACCTGTATATTCTGACACCCTGTCTTAACTGACCATTGACAAATACATCATGTCCCACAGTGTCTAGTTTAGACAGGTTTCACTATACATCATGTGCTGTTTAATAATTTTCATTACCATTTAAGTCAAATACAGCTGAAACAGAAATCTCATCATACATATGTTTGTCAGTGAATTTTCATATATTGCGATTTTTAAACCAGGCTGTCTTTCATTAAATTACAATGGGACATTTAATTTCTGCATTTCAACAATGTATGCTGAGCAGTGTGTCTATCAGTGTTTTGAGCAGGTGATTTATACACAACAGTACACTGTAACTTGCTACTAACATAGCAGGTCTGATTTAAATTAGAGGCAAATTCAATACAGGGTAGAATATTCTGAATTTTTAGCATGAGAGGAACATGGCTTAAACCAGCCTGATAATTAAAATCAAGAAATCCATCATATCATCAATTCATTTGTGCACACAAATCAATGTATATATACCTGCATCCTCTTTCTCCTGCATTTTCTTGACACGCCGTATGCCTGCTGGCTGTCTGTAGAACGGAGCTTTGTTTTCCTCTGAATACGGGTCATTGGCTTCAGGCTTGGCACTTTCAATGTTGTAAACCTTTGCCAGCAAGCTGAAATACACAAGTACCTATATGATAAGCTCAAAAGAATTGGAAACATTTTCACTGCAGTGATATTGACAAACAGATAATTATGTCAACTGAAAACTTTACACATCACAAATTTACTGTGACCCACTTATTTTTCTGCATACTTTATTTTGTGAACTATATCTGTATAGGTTTTGTTCACAAAATACTGTGATTGACAGAAGGCTATTGCAAAATCGATGGTAATGGAATTGATATTCATAAAAGATTTTAATTAACAACTGAGTTGCCTCATGAATTAACAATAAAATGAATTAATCTCTGAAATGTAATGTGATTATTCATGGTAGTGAAATCAACCACTATTGGAAACTCTAACTTACGTTGCTTCTTTTTTCTTCCATTTCTTTTTTGGTTTGACGTCATCACCCTTTTCCTCTTTTTCTGCGGCATTCATCGCCTCTCTGAGGAACTCACTGTGGTCTGGCTTCCCGTACCACCCCTCATACATGGCTTGCATCTTTTCTTTATCTTCAGCTGTCTTCATCCTCTCATATACAAGCCAGCTTGCTGATGATTTGCTAATCTCTGACAAAACAAAACCATCCCAATCAAAGTCTTTCTCTTCCAGAATAGGAATATCTGGTAATTCTACAAGCTTTTTTTTCTCAGACTTTGTCGGGCTAGGTGCTTCTGGCAATTCTTCTATTTTTTCAATGTCTGGTTTAGATGTCAAAACTGGTGTTTCCTTTCTGCTGTCTTTTCTACTTGATAGTGGTTTCTCAACCTCCTTTCGACCAGAAACTGGTTTTCTTTCTTTCTTCTTCAGTTCTTTGTCTGATTTCACTTCAGTCATGAAAAAACCACCTAAATCTTCCTGACTGCCCCTCAAAATTTGATCAAACTGTTGTTCTTCAAGTGCAGCTTTCCTCAACGCATCTTTGTGCATTTGCATGGCTTTTTCCATGATCTTCCTTTTGAGTGGTTTTAACTGTGGCTTAGTGGAGACAGTGAGATTGCAGGGCATGTGACGTCTGTCAGTGTTTCTTGCATCATGTCTCCCCGGAGGTATCTTCATTTTAGGTCTTGGTGCAACCAGATCATATGGATTTAAAGCTTCATAAAAATATTTATCTTCATAGGGTAGCATATGAAAGCAGCGATCTTTGACCACTTCTTCTTCAAATCTTATATCTGTGCTGATTTTTTTCAGGTAATCTTTTTGTACTGGTTCATCTTTAAGCTGATTTGTACGAAATACAACCGATGTTGGTTCCCGACCTCCTCTGCGGGCGATCATGAGATCCAAGGAGGTGGTAGTGTCCTCCGATCCCAGCTGGGGGATCTTGACCTTGTCCGCACATGCAAACAGAGACGGGGTATTCGTTCTTATCCTGCTTTGACGCATCATGTTTGTAGATTACTTTTTGTCGTGTCAAAATGGGAATACTGCAAATCAAAGACAATTTGATTTAAAGATATACAGAACTGTATATTAATATACAAAATTTATTCAAAGACTTTATTTCTATGTATATATTAATATTAATGATTATAAGTGCATGGTTTGTTACTTAGGAGCCAACCCCCTAATTGAACAATCTAATTGAGCAGATCACTCATTGCACTATATTACGATGTACAATGTGAGATCAGATTAGGTTGGTAAACAGATATCTTGTAGATGTAGATGTGGTTTGTCCGGAAATCAGCACTTTCTGCATATAGGTCAAATTCAACCATCTGTCAATTAAACCACATTACATTGTTGCATTCCATCATAATTATATCGCAAGAGTAAAAACTATTTCAGTATAAGATACTTTTAGCCTGAGCTATAAGTCACCTAGCTATGAATTGAATTAGATTTGTACTAGTCCGAATTATTCTGATGTTTTATCAACTTTTTTTATATCGATCTGTCGTCGATTAACGTCAGAACTCCGGCCCTCTATAATATGCGGGAAATAAGCGACCCGCGCCTGGGTGGCTCTTCAAACTGATATTTTAGTAACAAATCGTCACTTTTACACACATGTCGCACATGGATCGAAAGATCTATTCTTCATGCACAAGATGAACATAAATTACATGCCTCAAACAACCAAAACAATCACTAAAAACATATTTTTTCAAACTTATTCTGTTTTACTTTACGTTTTTAATTGACGACAGACCGATATAAAAAAAGTTGATAAAACATCAGAATAATTTGGACTAGATTTGTATATATATACAAATCATCTAAGTTGCTAGAGTTAATAAATATATCATATGAGTTAATCCTGTTTGAAAATTAAAATAATACTAACTTAGTTATATTAAAATAGCGCAAGAAAACATTTAAACAATGTTCAAAGGATTCTTATTGAAGATAGAGACTTTAAAACGTAAGCTTCAGCATGTCTGGCTTAAAACGAAGTAATTAACAAAGAATGTAAAGGAAAAATTATAAAAATAGCAGTGTACATTTTGAACACATGTGTAACTCGCTATGTCAACCAGGATGCACTGTGTCTGGTTAGATGTGCACTTAATACAAACATCACTGCATTTGAGAATGAAATCTGATTTCTTTTTAAACACAGAACAAATCTGCATGTACAGTACAATGATTTTTGTTACGGCGAGCACCTGTTACTTACGTTGTAAGTCCTTTAAAGCAAAAACAGTGAACAAGGAAAATTAAAAGACCTATCCAGGAACACTGTAAAATGGTACTGAGCTAATACGTAATAACGTTACAGGATATGTAAAACACCGTTTTACGCGATGTGGTGTTTCACGCGATCATGCAGTGTCGATTCACACTTTCCCAACCTTTCATTTTTATGTGCCGCAATATTGGATTTACCTAATTATATAGAATTTATCAGGATAGCAAACAATACATAATTGATGAATGGGCAATTGACAGCGTACTTATTTTGTAATAATAATCAGTCAGGGACCATCTGTTGCATGAACTTACTGTAAATATCACATCATTCCATTGTATGGCACGTACAATGCATGTCTCAACTAGAATGCTGCAAAAGCGAACTGGCTGTTATACCCGGGTATTATTTAGTCTTAACCCGGGTCTTTATTATCCATTATCGCACGTAAAATACATATTCATGTGTTTAACAGCTCGAACACCGCCATATTGTTTCTTCGTTTCTATGACAGATCAGTGTCGGTGAAATGTTTAATTATTTTCAAGGGAGGTAACTCTTACGGTTCTGAGCAGCCACCTACTCCCATAACATGAGAGGCCGCTGGTCGGCCTTTTTTCAATCGGATATGGTTACGCGGCGTCTGTCAAAAGTTTTTCGCCGTGTAAAACCTCTTACATTGTTGGAGTAAGCAGCCACCGAGCGCAATCCCCAATTCCACAATAATATTGTTTTTAGAAATTAAAGAACCTGCTCAAAATAGACTGGATTCACACGACGAATTAGCAATCAGTCTTGAAGTAAATATATAAAGAGACAAAGATAACGCTTTGCATCCAGTTGTACCGCGGAAAACAACTTCTGATTCTGATCGTATAATTTTCCATTTTTTTAACGCCATACAATTTGAATACAATAAAAGTTGTGGTATACACTGTATATTGTGCCAATGCCCAGGCGTTTTATTATTCTCCGTTTTACGAAGTTATTGTGGGGACTGTCTATACACATTCAGGATAAAATGTTAGTTTCATATCTGGGCTGATATGGATACAAAAATCATCAATGATGCAGCTACATATATGTATATCTGTAATTTAAAAAAAATATGTAAGTGCTACATATCAATATTTGCATCAATAATGCAGCTGGAGGCGATGTACTGAACACATGCAAGTTGCGGATGCTGATTTTTATCACACATTCACGCTTTAGTGACTATCTTAATGTTCCCTCGTGCACAATTAAAAAAATTGCTTAAGTTCATGTCTGGGTATACTCCTCCCAGAGACCTATACGCTCCCATCAAAAGCATTTATAGGAGGAAGTCATTTCGGATTTATATTAAAGTACTACATTGATCAAGAAATACCTAGGTGAATCAATGCCCCAGATTGTATTACAATATAATAATATTTTGTTTGTGATTGAATATTTTGTTTGTGATTAAATCAAAATGAATGTTATCATGGACAAGGATTTTACAATATAACAAAACAGAGTAGACATGATACCAATATATTATATGCAAGTATTAGATATTCATTGGCATGCGCTGATAAAAAAGTTGTAAGATGCAATGCATAGTATGATGTATCATGAAATGCATGAAGTTCGATGATTACGAGAGGTATACTACCTATTTTTACTTTTTAAGTTGAATTATTCAGCAAATAAGTGAAGAATTTCAATTATATACCCCCTCTCCACTACTGTTTCTCGGGCTATTGTGTATAATGTTAAAACATGAATAAAGAAAAAATTGCACATGAATGAGTATGACCGGAATAAACAAAGTAAAATTTAATTATTTTGTACGTTGGTTTGTATATTTCCCTATAATGAATGTCATGCACCGATCAACGTATATGTAAGTGACATTAGAAATGTATTGTATGTAAACACTGTACACTGTGACCGGTTTATTATGATAGTAAAGTCATTGTCATTTGCAACAAACAGTACTGGGGGGGGGGGGGGGGGGGGGGGAGAACGAAATAAAGACGTCTATGTACATATACATATTAACTGGCTTATAAGAATTGAAAGAAAACTATTCTATGATGGGCTAGTGAGTGTACATACAATAGATAGACGTAGGTTAATGTTGTAAGGCAGCAAAAAAAGCGAATGAGTATTATTTATTGTGTGTGCTTTAGCCGCAGGGTCTTCCCATCCTCAGATAGCACATTACGCGATGTTCTATATCTGGGTAATAGAAGGCTATCAAACATGATAAAAGGATGCACGTCTGGTCTTCCACAGGTAAGAGCGACCCCTTGAAGGAAAGTTGCACCACCTGGACTAAAATATCAATGTGTAAACAGTATTTGTAAATTAACGTAATAATAAAATCTTTAATCTGTGACTGAGTGAGATCGGATTAGCTCAGTCGTAGGCCAAGATTCTGCAAAATAATCCAAACTGAGCCGCAAGCCGAGGTTGCCAATTTGGGATGTTACAACCAAAATCTTAACACGAGGCTGGGATCATCTGATCTCGTCCAGTTCAGTACAGATTAGTATTATCAGATTTTTTTTGTCGCGTACCTCATAAGTCTAGTTTTTAAAATATCTCATCCTTGTTTACGAGTATCATGTATGTGGTCTCGCTTTTATATGGCCTCCTCACTAATAAAGCTAAGTTTAATAGTTTCTCTGTAAACAATGTTGTCCTTTGATAATGCAAGTGGAAAACATGTTTCACAGTAGATATGCTATTGCGAATTCTACCACGTCTGCAAATGTAACGACAATTATACTATCTTCCAAAAAGCCATGCACGTGCAATATGCTTTTCAAGAAACTTCACCCATTTTGCAAATGCAAAGAAGCGAGCCGTTAGACTAGTTTCTTTTCGAGTTAGGGTACACACATATATTTTTGTATTTTTGAAGTACACACGTATTCAGTGTTTCCCAACAATTTTTATAACGCTTGGTTAAAGTTAGTCTTTATTTATATCGTCACAGCCGATATAGAAACCAAACGGTGACTGTTAAAGAAGCCTGTGGGTTGTGCAGACCTAACATTGGAGACAGGGTCCTCATCCTTCACCCACAGTCATACAAATACTCAACTGACTTGCTCAAGAGTGAAGGGTCGCGTTCAGACAGCGAGATACGATACATCTTATTGGTGTTTTTTTTATCATTTCTCCTACAAGTACGTGTATATAATGACAAAGTATCAGATTATGAAGAATGTCTAATCATTGTCTAATCAGTCTCAAATATTACCAGGTTAAACAAGTAAAATACGACAGTTGCAAACAGTGTCAGAAATGCTGAAAACGCACTGGTTATTGTGCAATGAAGACAAACGCATCATGTGAATAATGTTTGCACGTGCACAAGAACAGCCGAAATATAGCACAAGGCATTAAGTGGGATATCTCTGTCTGCGGTGCGAGAAGAGATGGGGTGGGTGTGGGTGTGGGGGGTGGGGGGTG